>NW_023276807.1:156618098-156977089 GCF_003668045.3 Cricetulus griseus
AGACACTGAGGTCGGCAAGTAATAAATGGAACCTCCTGAAACTGGAAACTTCTGTAAGGCAAAGGACACAGTTAACAAGACAAAATGGCAGCCCACAGAATGGGAAAAGATATTCACCAACCCCACATCTGACAGAGGGCTGATCTCCAGAATATACAAGAAGCTAGTCACCAAAACAACAAATAATCCAATTAAAAAGTGGGGTACAGAACTAAATAGACAATTCTCAATAAAGGAATCTAAAATGCCTGAAGGACACATAAGAAAGTTCTCAACATCCTTTGTCATCAGGGAAATGCAAATCAAAACAATTCTGAGATACCATCTTATTCCAGTCAGAATGGCTAAAATGAAAAACACCAATAACAGTTTATGCTGGAGAAGATGTAGAGAAAGGGGAACACTCCTCCACTGCTGGTGGGAGTGCAAACTCATCCAGCCACTTTGGAAATCAGTATGGCAGTTCCTCAGGAAAATGAGAATCAGTCTACCACAAGGTCCAGCAATTCCACTCTTAGGCATATACCCAAAAGAAGCACATTCATACAACAAGGACATCTGTTCAACTATGTTCATAATAGCATTATTTGTAATAGTCAGAACCTGGAAGCAGCCTAGATGCCCCTCAACTGAAGAACGGATGGAGAAAATGTGGTACATTTACACAGAGGAGTATTACTCAGCAGAAAAAAAAAAAAACAATGGAATCTTGAAATTTGCAGGCAAATGGATGGAACTAGAAGAAACTATCCTGAGTGAGGTAATCCAGTCACAAAAAACAAACATGGTATGTACTCACTCATATATGGATTTTAGACATAGAGCAAAGGATTACCAGCCTACAATTCACACCGCCAGGGAAGTTAGGAAACAAGGAGAACCCTAAGAGAGACATGCTTGGTCCCCTGGAGAAGGTGAAAGGGACAAAATCTCCTGAGCAAATTGGGAGCATGGGGGAGGGAAGGGAGAGTTAAGAGAAAGAGAAGGGGAGAAGAGGACATGAGAGAGCAGGAAGATTGAGTCGGGGGAAGAATAGAGTAGAGCAAGAAAAGAGGGAGCCATTATAGGTTTAAAGATAATTCTAGCACTAGGGAAATATCCAGAGATATACTAGGATAACCCACATAAGAATCTAAACAATAGGGGAGAGGCTACCTTAAATGCCCATCCCCTATAATGAGATTGATGACTGCCTTATATGCCATCCTAGAGCCTTCATCAGTAGCTGATGGAAGCAGAAGCAGATACCCACAGCTAAACACTGAGCCAAACTCCTGGAATCCAGCTGCAGAGAGGGAGGAGTGATGAGCAAAGTGGTCAAGACCAGGCTAGTGAAACCCACAGAAACAGCTGACCTGAACAAGGGGGAGCTCATGGACCCCAAACTGATAGCTGGGAAACCAACATAGGACTGATTCAGACCCTTGAACGTGGGTGTCAGTGAGGAGGCCTGGGCAATCTATGGGGCCTCTAGTAGTGGATCAGTATTTATCCCTAGTATACAATGGACTTTGGGAGCCCATTCCACATAGAGGGGTACTCTCTCAGCCTAGACACTTGGGGGAAGACCTAGTCCCTGATCCAATTGATAGGACAGACTTTGAAGATCCCCCATGGATGGCCTCACCCTCCCTTGGGAGCTGAAAGGGGATGGGATGGGATAGGGAGTTGGTGGGGAACATGAGAGGATAAGAAGGAGAGGTAACTGGGATTGACATGTAAAACAAGATTGTTTCTAATTTAAATTAAGAAAAAGAAAAATATATCCATTAATTTAAGTCATAAGAACTAGTTAGAAACAAGCTTAAGCTAAGGCCGAGCTTTCATAATTAATAATAAGTCTCCCTGTCATTTTTGTCAACTGGAAGCCCAAAAATAATAATCCATCTACAAATAATTTTAAAAAAAGGAGAACTGGGGTTTGGGGTGCAATCACATGCTTAGGCTGTGTCAGACCTGGGTTCCAGCCCCAGAACCACTAGATCATAAATGGAAGTAAATGAAGGTGGAAATTGATTAACTGTGAAACAGAAGACTGGTGACAGCAGGCAGGAATCCATAGGACAGGGTGCATACACAGATCAGTTTGGTTGGGCCAGGGCAGTGGCTGCCACATGACTGTCAGCATCAGGAAAGGAAGCTGAGAAACAACCTCTCCACACAGGACAAGAGAAATAAATGCCTGTTGCCCTTCCTGTCTTCTGCCAATGCTGCTACAGGGCAAATCTATCAGCAGCTCAATTAGACAAAGCTACATAATTCCCTCCAATGTAGAGCAGAGAGTGGGGGATGGTAAAAATTGATGGAGGAAATGGGCAAATGGCCAGCACTTGGATCAACTCTCAGATGAATATGGAACTCTCAGCCCATACCCTACCTGGCTTTCCTTGTCCTTCTGGTGGGGAAGGTCAGCACAAAGCTCAGGGGCTCCCTCTCTGTAAAGGGAATTACGGGTTTGTGAAAGCCAGGGAGTGTGGCCCCAGAATCTGACAGCTCCTGTTCCCTAAGGGTAGGGGTGATGACAGTTAAAAACCCAGAAGAGGATCAACTTAAAGCCTAGCCTTCCCCACTCCTAAGCAAGTGCTCTTGTATCAGATATCCCAATTATTTTATCTACATAATAATCATGTGACTCTTCTACCTCCATAAAAACTTTATCATCTACCCTCTTCCGAAGCCACACATGTCCTTTACCCTACAATCTATCCTTCAGATGCCTTGGCCTCAAAAATATATCCTACATCCATCAATCCTGTCCACCCCACTCCTGACCTGTCCTCTCATCTCCCTACCCACTCCCAGCCTTGGGACCTGCATCTTCCTGCACCCCAAATCCTCACAAAGTAGCTGATTATATTTGCTTCTCAATTCCAAGATCATCTCAGCAGCCTTCCTGAGAGCCTGTAGAAAGCCAGCCCCTGAACTTACCATCTGGCTTTTTTTATTCCTCCCTAACATTAGATTTGGTTGCAGTGACCTGGCTGCCTTAGTCACCGTCATAACCCCAACACTGTCCGAGGTGCTTCACATAAAACAAGCATTATATATTAATCAAACAAATTAAAGAACTCAGTATATTATTCTTCCTGTTACAATGTTTGCCTTGATAGCAATTTAGAGAATATAGACATGTAGACTAAGCTGACTTTATACTTAAGTGTTACACACGTTATTAGAATGCAAACATTATACATACACACACACATACACACACACACACACCCACACACACACACACACACACACACACACACACAGGCGCACGCGCGCATGCACGCACTCACACACAAAGGTTTTAGGCCAACTGACCTGTCTGTTCTGGATACTATAGCCAAATGCTATAGACTTGGTGGCCTAAACAATAGATATAAATTTCTCACAGACTAGGAGACTGTCATCTAAAATCAGGAAGCCAACATGATGGGGTTCTAGGAAAAGGCCCACCTTCATGAGTTCATCTGACCCTAATTACTTCCCAGGAGCCTCTCTCAAACTCAAATTACACTGACGACCAGGGGACATGATTCATTCCGTAAAGTGGCCAGCAGAATGAAATCCCAACGCCTCATCATGCGACAGAAGAACTTCAACAACTGGTCCAGTGCACCTGTCAAGCCACATTCTCCCTCCTCTAAGTTCTTCTAGACTCTAGGCGTGCCATCCTCCCGAAAAATAGCATGCTTTTTTTATGTCTCTATTTATGAGGATCCATCTCCTAGCTTGAATACTGTCTCCTCTGTCTGTGTGACACCCTTCTAGGACACAGCTCATACATTCTCATTCAAGTCTCCCTGGCTCCATCTTAGGTACAACTAACGCTTCTCTTTTTATGTTCTTGGGCATCTAGGCCAGACCTTTCTACAAGATTTGAGTATTTTGACATTATCATTAAAACACACATACGCCGGGCGGTGGTGGTGCACACCTTTAGTCCCAGCACTCGGGAGGCAGAGGCAGGTGGATCTCTGTGAGTTCGAGACCAGCCTGGTCTACAAGAGCTAGTTCCAGGACAGCCTCTAAAAGCCACAGAGAAATGTTTCTTTGGCAAATGAGTTGATCAGCCACAGACTTGGAGCTCTGGATTGTTGGGTTCTGGGCTCTGGAGAGATAAGTAAGGAGCATGGTCTCTAAAAGATCTCAGTTCCTGAGAGAAAAATCATTGTGTCAGTCAGCCTTCTGCTACTATGACAAAATGCCTGAAATAATCAGCTTAGAAGGAAGAAATGTTTACCTAGCTGCAGAATTTGAGAGGTCAATCCATCACCAATCCATAGTCATTTGTTCTGCTGCTTTGGAACTGTAGCCTACAATTTCTGGGAAACAGAGAGGAGGGAACCAGAGTCCTGCTACCTCCATCAACAGAGCACTTCAAGTACTAAACCTCTCCCCCAGCTCCTTTTCCTGCAGTCGTTTCTAACCTGAGGCCTCAGGTAGCCAAGGATAACTGTGAATGTGGCACAATGCCAAACCACAAACATAACATTTCTTTGTGTGTGATTTTCATAAACATTTAGCGTGCTGGGGGGTGTCCATGGAGCCAGAAGAGGACAACAGTTACCTTGAAGCTATAATTAAGTGTTTATGAGTTTGGATGCTGGGATCCTCATGATTGGAAAACAAGTGTTCTTAACTGCTGAGCCATCTCTCCAGCCTCAGAATTTCATTTGTTTGTTTGGTTTTGTTTTCATAACTCAAGTGCACACTTCTCAAGTGTAAACTTAGTAGATAATCTTGTTTTTCAATATCAGAAGGCTGGACACACCCTTAAAATCCCACCTCCCTCTCAGTGTCCCAGGCTGGAAACCAAGGCTTTAACTCATAGATCTGAGGGATACTTATCCAAGCTGTACCAATAGCCACCTGCACCTCTCAGACCTGAACATAGGCCACAAAGCCGAGGCAGTCAGTGCCTGGACTTCACTGCTTTCCTCAGGCAGTCTTTTTTTTTTATATCACTTGGACACAGTTTAGCTTATGACTGGAGTAAGACACTGTAGCAATCAATCAATCTATCTATCTATCTCGATCACTGACTTGCTCGTTCTTTCTATGTATCAATCTATCATCTATCTATCTCAGCTCAGCTCTCAAATTGCAGGCATGCCACCGTGCCTGCCATTTGCTCTTCTGTTACCTTGTGTAAACAGATTGAGATTTTTGTTTCTCTGATGAAATAGCTGCAAATAGAGCTTTCCCCACATTTGTGGTCAAGAAGGGAAAGTCACAGCAACTTATGATTGGTGCCCCTCCTGGTGAAAGACCCCCGCCCTTAGCTTTCTCTTTTAAGTTTTCCCGCATGCAGCTGGCGAATACATCCTCCCCTGAACCCCCTGACCCTTGATCCCCACAGCTGCCGGCACTTCCCCGCCGCCGCGCAAGGCCGGACCGCTCCGTCCCAAGGTCTCCGCCCCCAAGGTCAGCCACCTGGGCGTGGAGGGAGGAATCAAGTCTGTTGTACCAGACACCAGACCTTGAGAATATGCTGATCTGGAATGGCTCTGTGCCTCATTTGAACCATCAAATAGAATCCCTGCTCCTAGCTTGCGCCTTTTTCCCTATATAAGGACGCCTTTCCCTTGGGGCGGGCGCGCTTGGCCTCAGAAAAGCTAAGTCGCCCCGGGTACCCGCGTCTCCAATAAAGCCTCTTGTTTTTTTACATCCAGTTCGTGGCCTCGCTGGTTCCTGGGTGTGTGGGTCTCCCTCTACGAAAGTATCCCTTCGGGGTCTTTCACTGGGACCCCTATCTCCACTCTTTATTAATAAGTAGGTAGCCATGACAACCTGCAAGAAGCCCAGAGAGTGTGCACCAGCCATCTGTTTTGCTCCACAGGCCCCAGACAGGCAAGAGCTACAGGCATTCACAAGCTTGTCTTTCCCAACAGTATGGCTAGCTGTTCCAGCTCAGAGACAGCTGTAGTCTCACCTTTAACCCAGATTTGCCTTGTGCATTGGCCTCTGCTTCTTCCTTGGTTGGTGACAATAGCTCCACATTGCCCAATGCTTGTCTCTGAATTTGCACTGAGTCCTTACTTAAAATGGTCTGCCTTAGGATACTCTTGATCCTGTACCTGGTCTTGTCTCCTCTGACTTACCACTGCCTGGAATTTCACTGATTGGATCTCAGGACACCCACAAGGTAGGCAGAAGGTGCTCACTGACTATCTTCAAACACAAAATGGCTCATGTCACTCCTTTTGTCCCAGAGAACCTGGAAGCTATGGGCTGAAACTATGGACTTGGGATTTGGGAAAAACCTACCCTTTAGGTCAATGTGTTCTAACAGGAATTCTCAGAAGCCAGGGATCTACAGAGGGACCATAATGGTCCTTCCAGAGGCAGGGAAGGTGACAGAGTGTTCTAGACACCCAGGCTCCCTCCCCATCCAGAGTTCTCATTTGTTGTGTATGGTCCCTTTCCCTGGTGATTTTGTCAAAGGAAGGACTCCAATCATTAAAAGAGTCAATTCTCTACTTTTCATGCAAAAATATATGAGTGTGTATATGTATGTATGTGTGTACATATATATAGTTTAAATTATGATACCTTTGTCCTTATAGTGTTAAAATTGCTTTTATTTTTACCAGCTCAAAACTACTAGTAAATGGACCTCTCTAAACAGAATTTTCTCTACCCTCATCAAGAACAAAAAAAACAGTTCTTCAGAATCATTGATGAGTGGGATCAGTCACCCCTCTTATCCCCTCATTATCCAGAAGAAAAAGTAGATTTTCCTCAGTATGTCCTTTTTAGAATGTCCATATATGTAACTACATAATTATAAGCCATGAGAGCTACATAAAAATGGTAATGACTGTTTTTCATGAGAAACAGCAACCCATTTAATGTTTGTGAATAAAATGCTATGGAAATGATTGCCAAGAAAAAGAAGGTGCATTTAAATTTGGCACTGACCTTTGCAGCGGTCAGCTCTGGCTGCCTCTCAGCTAAGAACAGTATACAGCAGTAGCCACACCTTTCGACAGTGAAGCTTTTAAGTCCTCTTCTGAGCATCCAGGGTCACCAGCATAATGCTCAAAAACAATGATGCCTCTCTCTCCTCAGGAGCTAACATATCACTGAAGTGACAGAAATGACTGTTCTTTTTTCTGTCGAACAAAAAAAAAAAAATCTCTTTCCCGCTTTGACAAGACAGGATACAAAAGAAGTTCTTCAAGCCCAGGAATCCTAGGTCTACCAGAAGTAGGTATTGAAGACACCAGCCTCTATGGACTTGCTTCCCATTATTTCTTCCCCGTGATCCATCCACCTCTCCAACCTATCTCATTCCCCCCAGATTTTGTCCCTTCTCCCCATTAGCTATGGAGAAGGGTGAGGAGAAGAAGCTGGCAGGCACAGCCTCTATGGCTCTGGCATGAAGAAGACAAAGCGTTTTCTGTCTCTGAGTGCACAGGGAATGTCCCCAAGATAGGACTTGCCCTACTGATGACACCAGGCTAACATTCAAGGCGCCACATTCAATGGAGCTCTAAACTCATCCAAGGAGCATGCTGTCCCAGATGAGCCAATGTTCCAGGATGGAAATCTCATAGGGAAAGAGAGTGGAGGAGAAGACAATCCTGCCATTTTACATTTGGGCAAATATTAAAGAAAATAAATAAGTCTAACTTTGAGATTCTTTATCTTCTGTCAAGAGTCCAGGAGAAGAGCTGTTCCTACAGCCTGGAGACCTGGAGAAGAGGATATTTGAGCAGTGTCAGGGATCTGAGCCATCACATCCACACAGCATACTGTGTACTAAGAATAGGTAAACTGTAGCAATCCACTGAGCTTGGGGGTTCTTCTCACTGCATCATAATCTAGTGTGTCGTTATTGGTCTATTCATTGCCTGGGAGTGACTGTTTCTGAGTCTCTGCCAAGTGTGGCCACTTGGGGTCTCAGGTAGTAAGATTCAGAGAGGACAACAGGAACCAAGCAATGGAATAGCAACACCTAGGATACAATCATTACAAATCCAGGTGCCTGAACATCAGTATAGAAACACAATCAAAAATAACCAGGACAATGTCCCCACTAGAACCTAGCAACCTTATTATAGTAGACCCCGAGAAGTGTAACAGAGCCAAAGCACAAGACAAGGACTTCAAAAGAGTCATTATGAATATGAACAAGGACCTTAAAGAGGATATGAATAAATCCACTAAAGAAATCCATTAAATAATAAACCCAATAAATAATTCCACAAACAATGGGATGAAATAGAAAAACAGCTTAAGATATGAAAGTAAGATCACTAAAGAACACCCAACTTTAAAAAAAATCTCTGTGAGTTCGAGGCTAGCCTGGTCTCCAGAGCGAGTGCCAGAATAGGCTCCAAAGCTACATAGAGAAACCCTGTCTCGAAAAGCCAAAAAAAAAGAAAGGAAGAAAAAAAGAAAGAAAGAAAGAAAGAAAGAAAGAAAGAAAGAAAGAAAGAAAGAAAGAAGAAAACCCAACTTCAACAAATCTAGAAATGAAAAAGTTAGGAAGTGAAACAAAAATCTCAGAGGTAAGCTTCATCAACAGCTTTGAAGACAAGATAAAAGAAATGGCTACCTCAACCAAACAAAATGCTAAATCTAAGAAAAATAGAGGCAGAAGACATCCAAGAAATCTGAGACACTATGGGAAGAGCAAATCTATGAATAAGAGTTCACCACTCACATTAGGGTCACTTGTCAGTATCTTTCTCCCTCTTACAGTTTGTAGCAACACAAGTATTCTTTATACTATTGAAGGTGTCAGTGGGGCCAGTAACCTCACCTAAAACTCACTTCCTTCCCAATTCATTAGCCCCACCTTCAACTTGCCACGTCTATCCAAATTGTTGGTCCAATATAGCACCTGCCTTCCTCTTTCCCCCTTTTTAGAGCCACAAGCAAGCTAAGCATAGTCTGTTCCCTGAGCCTTCAACATATGGACAACACTGGGAAATGGAAGGAAAGAAATAGGCCAGAAGCATAGAGTGATGAGTGATGCTAGACCAAAAAGAGCAGGGAGTCCTCACAATAGACAAAGCAATTTGGCAAGTGTTTTGCTGATCATAAAGTAGTATGCTAAGTGAATTCACATGGCTGCTCCTGGGCTCCAGTTTCAAATATAGTCTTCTCCTTCCCCCACTCCCAGGGATCCCCACACTGTCTAGGAACAAAAGGACGAGGTTCTGAAATAAAGGGTCCCCCCATTTCCTGAGCAAGCAAGCTGGTCCAGGAGCAATCATAGGGAGTGTAACAGATTGCTGTGCTCTGGGCTTTCCTCCAGGTGCTTTACATGTTTTTTTTTTTTTTAATTTAGTCCTCACCACACGTGCCTTTTAAAAGTGAGAAGACTCATTCTTCCATGTGGTCCTACCAGGCACCCAGGTGGCTATAGTCCACACATTTCACCCCAGTAGCTTTGATGTGAGGTCCAGGCAAATCAAATGATAGAGGGACCCCTGTATTTCCCATAGGAATGTCCTTCTGGGAGCAGAATTGTCTCCATGCAGCTAATGGTATGCAGGCACTCTCTCATTCCATCACCTGCTGCAATCCATCAGTGCATGCTTCCAACACCCAGGCTAAAGCTGACTCACTTTACGACTGATCAGTGGAGACAACTGCTGTTGCCTATCTTGCATCTGCTGGCACCTTTTCTTCTGGCTTTGCTGCCTTTCCAATAATAAGGCTGATGGCAGCTTCAGCCAATGGATACAATCATGTCATTAGCATTGGGTTTGGGCAGGCTGGTGTCCCTTAAGGACAGTGTGTTCTCTTCTGACCTCCTTCCTGGCAAGCTGTAGATCCCAGGCAGACTTGCTCCTGGGTATACTTCCTCCACCACAGTAGCAGCTAACCTGGGGTCACCCATGTCACGGGGTTCTAAAGCTGCGCCTTGCATTCTCTATAAATGGCTGAATGAGGTCAATGGTGGACTGCTTACGTTGACTTTTACTTGGGAATTTCAGGCTGAAATGTTTCCCTCCTTGCCCTCTGATCATGCTTCTCACATGTCACTTGTCCATTCGAATCTGGTGACCACCAAGAGCTTTCACTGACACCATTTCATGGCCAATTGATTTAAATATCCTGGAAACTGCCAAGGAAGTGTCTATCCATGGTCTAAAGATAAGATGTGAAGTAAAGGAAAATAGCTTCCCTTACCCTCAGTAGATGTCTTGCTTCCTAGTTCTAAACACCAGGGAAAAAATACTGCCCAATATTGGTGCTTACACACACACACACAGAGAGAGAGAGAGAGAGAGAGAGAGAGAGAGAGAGAGAGAGAGAGAGAGAGAGAGAGAAATAATAAGCCACTTTATTTTAGGTTTCACTTTCCTGGATTAAAAAAAACAAAAAGAGCTTAAATACCTTTCTTACCAAAAGACCTGTAGAATGACTTACTCTGCTTAATTACTCTTATAAATAAAAGATATTATCAGAGTAAATCTTAGAGGCCATGAGTTTACCTTAAGGAGGAAGACATGTTCCAAAATCTCTGTTCACATTAACCCACTATTTCCCCTCTTCTCAAACAAGTCTCTTTCACATGCTACAGTGGTGCTGAAATTTATTCACAATGATATTGGGTGCAATTTAGTCTTCTTGAGTTAGCAGAAATGCCCACAATGATTAACTATGTAGAACTGTAGGGTTTCAAATGGTTCTTTTACAGTAAACACCCATGGAGTCCAGCTGCTTCTTTTCCTTTGGTACCTTGTTACACACCCCTCTGAGAACCTTGTGCTAATACCCACTTCTTCAAAGAAAGCTTACCATGGCATTAAAATGTTAGCTTACAAAAAAAAGCCTTTAGCTTACTTGTTATGGTTTTTACAGTGAGCCAAAATGAAAGACCAACTGATAAGCTGGACTATTGTTCACCTTTTTTTAGATAATTATTTGCCTGGAGTATGGTCAGCCACGATTTCCTGCTGGTTTCAGTCATGTCTAATCCTTTCATCTATTTTTTCCACTGATGTTTCCCTTTTCATGACATTTGCTAATTCAAATTAGGCTGGTTCCTGTTGTCTCTCTGAAGAAAAGGAACAGAGGGGAGTACTTAATGATGTAATCATAATGGACCCGTTATGTGTCATTCTTTGTGGAGTTGCTATATTTTGAATGACTTGTTCAGCTTTGTACAGGTGTTAGAATGTAAGATTTGGGTCTAGATTTAAGGTCACAGGGGTGCAGCAAGACTTGGTGGATTATCCGACTAAAAATGCTGTTATGGAAACATTACAAAGCAAAGATTACAATCAAGAAGGAAAAGTGGTTACAAACCTCAGGTTTCAGAGGCAATATAAGTCGGATGGAGTGAGTCAGGAGGTCAAAGGTGAAGTTAGGAAGATCAGTTCCCAGAGCAGAAAGCAAGGTGGTTGGCTGAGGGACTGTGGACTAAGACTATAAACAATGCAAAGCTGCCAGGACCCCATCTGGGCTCCAGTAACATCTTAAGTATGAAGGCTGATAGTAGAAAAATATGATAAACCGGTGGCTGGTGAGAGACCAGTTTCTGTTTCATCAGAGGTGAGTTTCCTTGTGTCCCTCTAGAGGCCTCTCTTCTTGATACTACCACCTTGGAGTCTAGGATTTTAATGTATGAATACGTGACCAGGAGATATAAGCATCCAGTGACTAAAGTTAGTTTTGGGGTGGTGATGGTAATAAGTTCACCAATTAAATGCTGAGCATTTCTAGGTCTGTCCACTTCTAGAAGTAAAAATGGACTTCATTGGGTGGAGTCATGTCAGTAGTTCTGTCCAATGAGTGTTAAGTTCTGCCCTTCCAGAGCAGAACATGTGGCTGTCATCGTAAGACTCACCAGACTTCTTTTCCACTTGACCAGATGAATAGCATCTGGGACATTGGTCTGGGCCCAGTAAGAAGGTGTAGAAGGCATCCAGCTCGAATGCACTGGACATGCCATGTGAGCAAGAAACAAACATTTGTTATTTTGGCCACTGAGGTTTTGCACTTGAGTTTGTTTATAGACCAGGATGACCTCAAACTATTTAGCTCCAGATAACCTTGAGCAACTTTTCTTCCAGCCTCCATCTCAAAAGGGTTAGAATTACAGGCAAAAGTTCTCACTTAGGTTACACAATGCTGGAATCAAACCCAGGGCTTCATACTATGCAAGCACTCTACCAACTGAGATACATCCCCAGCCTGAGACTTCAGTAATTACCACAGAGAATCTTGCTTAACCTGTCTATTATAAAATGGTAATCCTGTTGAATTGAAGGAGATGGACTTGCTAAATATTGCTAACATTTATACAATTACTTTAGGTAGTGAAAAGAACATTGAGTTAGGATGATTGGATGTGTGAATCGATGGATGGTAGACACAAAGACATAGACAATGATCTATATAGTCAAAATTTCACCATGGGACTAAGAGCTGGGAAACCCAGGCCTACTACAACCTCCAGTTAATCATCAGTGCATTTAGCCTCTTTAATTAAACAGCAGTATCACCATCTGTCCAACAGAACTGAGCCCTCTCCAGCCCGCCTCAAAGGACTGTGTCGGCCACTGTGACAGCTAGACTCATTAATGACTGCCCCAGTCCCTACCTCCTAGTGTCCACGCCTTGGTTCATCTCCCCAAGAGTAGGAGTGAGACATGACTCACTTCTTTTTTTTGTTGTTTTGTTTTTGTAGTTTTCTAATATTTCCCTCTTTTTTATTTAAATTAGAAACAATCTTGTTTTCCATGTCAATCCCAGTTCCCTCCCCCTCCTCTCCTCCCCTGCCCCCTACCTACTCCCTATCCCTTGCCCTTTCTGCTCCCCAGAGAGGGTGAGGCCTTCCATAGGGGATCTTTAAAGTCTGTCTCATCATCTGTATGTCTAGACTGAGAGAGTATCCCTCCATGTGGAATGGGCTCCCAAAGTACAATAGTACACTAGGGATAAATACTGATCCAGGTTCACTTCTAAGCAGTAGAATCTGGAGAAAGTTACAGGTCACCTCCATGATGACAGTACATATACAATCAGCCCTCCATGGGTCTTACATCTGTAAATTCCACCAACAGATTGAAACCATTCCCATAATTGTTGTCTTACTGAACATGTAGAGACTGCTCTCTGAATAATGTTTCCTAAATAATACACCAACTATTTACTTGGCACTTATATTGGATTAGATGTTGGAAGCAACCTAGAGATGGCTTAAATGTATGGAGGCTGTATGCTGTCTATGTGCAAATACTATGTCCTGTAAGAAATGAGCATTTGAGGATCGGGGTATCTGGTGGGGTCCTGAAACAAATCCACCATGGACAGAAGTCTGACTATATGACAGCATCTCGCTGGCAGACTTGGCAGACTGTCTCTGCCTGCTTGATGAAGTCAATGGCCATGATGGGAGAGACTGTTTGCTAGGACTTTAAAGATCAGTGGTTCTCAACCTGTGGGTCAGGACCCCTTTACGGATCCAGAGACACTTTCACAGGGGTCACATATCAGATACCCTGAATATCCAATATTTACATTACGATTCATAATAGTAGCAAAATTATAGTTATGAAGTAACAATTGAAAGTACGTTTATGGCTGGGGCTCACCACAACATGAGGAACCACATTAAAGGGTCAAAGCATTAGGAACGTTGAGAAGAACCACTACTATAGGTGGTCTCAAGAAGCCTAGCTGAATCCTGCCAATGAATGAAGGTCATGCAGAAACAGGAGGAACTTCAAAGCAGATTCTTTCCCAGCCATTCTACCAGATGGGAGGACCGCCCAGTTGACCCCTTGGATCACAGCTTGTGAAACACTTAGGAGAGGAGGCCCTTGAGCTGCCCACTCCTGATCCCTGGAAACTGTGAGAAAAGAAATGTATTGCTTCAACTGTTTTGTTTATAGCAATTTACTGTGTGGTGACAGGAAAGCAACAGAAGAGCTGAGTGAACTAACATTCACTGAAGAAGTTTATGAATGAGGAAACATTACATACTTGTCAGATATATGCCTCAAACATAGAAAAAGATTCATGGAGTCTCCGCATGATGCAAAAATGAAGAAAATCACTCAAGTTTTGGGGGTCCACGAGTCATCTTTTAACCAATTCTTCACACTAACTCTCCCAATCTTCCTAAATTTTCAACATATGCTTGTTTTATTCTAATTATAAAGTTCAGACTCATTGCTTTTGGCCCATGTTATATACAACTTCTGTATTGCTGTCAATAAAGATAAAACCCAGGGTTTCAATGTTCCTCAGGGAACTATGAAAGGCCCGGGATGCCTTAACTATGGATCCAGTTTAATAGGTCTGTTTCAGCCTACATTTCAGCCAAACTGCCACTTCCATCATTTTTACTATCACCTCTATGTCTCCATGACTACCAAGACCGTCAATGAGTAGTTGTATTATTTTATGTCTAAATTTTTCAACTGGATACACTTAAATGGACAGCGAAGGCACACTGTCCTTGTCAATATGCCAAATTCCATCTCAATCACAGACTAAAATGATCAGTCTTCAGTTTCTGTCACCAGCAATAAGTTGCTTTCTGTGCCAACTCTGTTCCACAGACCCATGACCACTGTAAAATGAGCTTGGTGGCTCTGGGGAAGGGAACAAAGACCTTCTCCCTTCATGAGTACAAGTGTTTGGTATCGTGATTATAATAATGAGAAGGACCTGAGGACTAAGAGGGTGTCTTCTGAGAGGCATCTTAACTAATTTTCACAACCTACAGAGCACTTTCATCCCTCTTGTGAACTATCTGGAAACAAGAGTTAGGGAGGATTTCCTCAGCAAAGATCATACATTTGAAGATCCCTCAGCCAAGAGTTTGCATAAGATATCTCAGCCTTAAAAACACACTATATCTATGCTTCCCCAACTCTTCAATACAAAAATATTGAGACATAGCACCAATTGAGGAATATTTCCCAATCTCCCATTTGTTAACATCCATTCAGTCTTCAGAACTTCTTTAGAATGGGATTTATGTGATCATCAGCTCAGAAATAAAATGGTGCCAATTTCTGTGCAGAGAAGAGAGAGGGTCTTATATCAAGATAAAGTTTAGCTTTGAACGAGAAAAGAACAAAATTACCTTAGCTTAAACAAGATGTGAGTTTATCTCTCTTTCATGTGGGTGTCACACAGATTGGAATGATGTAAATCTAAGACTCGGTGCTCAGAAGATCTGCAGTCTAAAGAAAAACAAAGGGTGGGTTAATGTGAAATGGAATGAACACTTTGCTGTTGTAAGAATCAAGGGAAGTTGCTGCAGAGTAGAGAAGTTAGTTATAACTGGCAAAACTCTAAGAACACTCTTCTGAGAAAGTGGCAGACTTAAGCTTTGAAAGTAAACAAAACTGCAGGAGATGGCAAAGGATTTAAGGAGTTTGTGAGGTGCAAAGAGAGTAAAAGGACTTTCCATTGAGTAAACACAAAAGAAAGCAAAGAGCCATGAGTGTGTTAGTCTAGTCTCCCTTATGAAGCGGGGCAGGGGTATGGACCTAGGAAGTCCTTCTCTTTGTTTGCCCAATATCCAGTCTGCCTTCCTTTCATGATAGCAGGATTCGTAGCTAAGTTCACATCCACTCAACTCAAAAACTGTATTTCCCAGCCTGCCTAACAGCTAGGTGGGCTGTGAGGCTAAATTCTGAGTGATGAAGTATAAACAGATGTTCCACACAGCAGCTAATGTGAACTGTTCTTAAGAAACCAGCTAACTCGGAGCCTGCCTCCTCTGCTTTTCTCTTTCCTTCATGCTGAAATGTGTGTTGGTTAACTTTTAAGTAACCAGATTAGAACATGGGATGCCATTGAACATGATGGTTCCAAAATTTCCATAGGAAATTCCATCTTCCAATGGTCCTTCCAGCTGACTTTTCTATTGGCAATGGCAGTATAGGGTGGGGAGATACTATACCTATCCTTGAGATCAGAGTGTGAACATGTGGCCCCACTGAAGTGACTACCCTTTAACAATGCAAGCACTAAAAAAGGCACAAACCCCCAAGCAGACGTCCTTTCTAGATTAACTCACATTCTTGCCTGTGTTTGTTAAATACACAAAGGAAGCAGATACTTGATCACAGTAGAGTCCTATTACATTCCCTTTCCCCTAACCTTAAGCTTCAAAATCCCATTAATTTTCCCAAAAGCCTCTCCCATTACTTTTTTTAGGAATGTGAATGGATGTTTGGCCTGGATGTATATCTGTGCACCACTTGCCTTCCTAAAGAAGCCAGAAGAGGGCATCGAGTCCACTAGAACTGGAGTTACAGATGGTTGTGAGCAACCACATGGAAGAGCAGCCAATGCCCTTAACTGCTGAGCCCCCTCTCCAGACCTACTCCCATTAACCTTTGCCTTCACACCATTTCTCCTTTACCTCCCTTGAGGGTCCTGGACAAATACACCAATGTAGCAGGGATACCTACCACTGTTGAGCTCTGGACATGAGGTTTTACAATGTTTAAGGCATTCAAACATGCAATAGGTCCAGTTTATTCCACAACATTTGTTCCTATCTCTGTAAATCATAACAAGATAAACCTGGCACGGCCTTTCTGTTCTAATCAGGTCCACAATGGGTTGTATGATGTTAGCCCACCTTGAAGAGAGTGATCTTTGAGTCAAATGACTTAAATGCTAATCTCTTCTTGAAACATTTTCACAAGCATACCTATAAATAATATCGTGTTAGCTATCTGAGCATCCCTTAGTATAGCAAACACATAAAGTTAACCAACACAAAAGGTAATAGAGGAATTATTCAAGAAACAATAAAAATGCATACATCAGATAATATTGCTTGCCTGTCCCCATTATTCTCCGTTTTCCTTGCTAGCAATTTGTTCAGTATTGAGGAAGCAATGTGCTCAAGGAAATCTGCTTCCTACTCTAGCCTTGGAAGATAAAACATAATAACCAAAGCAAGTCCAGTGTAGCCCACGTGCTCTCCCAGTGATGGTAGGGAGAGGAGCTTAAGAGCCACTTAAGTTCAAAACGTTGGGAGAGGGATTCAGTGGGGACTTTCGAGGATGTGTTTCCTCCAGGATTATAATAATAATAATAATAATAATAATAATAATAATAATAATAATAATAATAAAGGTAGTACCCCCCTTTCTGTTCTAATTAAAGTATAAAAGGAAATGAGGCTTGATGCTCTGGTAGCTACTGTGTGACCATGAAACGAAAGATGTAAAAATCAGAGGAGCTAGCCCAGAAGCCAGAGACCAACTACACTGTTAAATTAAGCAATGGAAAGCCATTCCATTTCTCAGTGAGAAAGCATATTGACTGACAAAACATCCTACATGGTATTCTACAGAACTTCTTATAAATAATGCCACTAAATGTCATTATAAGCAAAATCTAAGCTTTTATTTTGTTATACAGTTATAAACTAGACACAACACAATTGGCAGCGGTGACTTACATTAGAATTCTTGCAGCTCTGAAAGATAATTTTTTGTCTAATTGTTTTGTTTCCAACAAGGTTTTCCTGTGTAGGCCAACTCAGATCTGAGTTCATGCTTTTCCTGCCTCTTGCCTCTTTCACACTCGGTTTACACCACAAAATACCATGCCCAGTGACTGAAGCTAGGTCTTCACAAGACTTAGAAAATCCAAGGCAATTTGCAATGTTGAGAGGAAGTCAAAGCCATCTCATTTACATTTTGTTCTTTGATTGTTGGAACCCATTGGCTATCCAGACAGAGGTGACCGCCATATGCTGTGTCCATACTCTAGAGGTGTGGCTCATGGATGGGTCATTTTATAGATACCCCAAAGCTGCTCAAGAGACTGAAGGACTAAGTGATGGATCTGAAGATCCACACAGGGAACAAGGATGCAGACAAATTTCAACTTCTAACTTGGGAAATTTGAGGATGAGAAATCAGTCCTAATGAGTCTAAACTGCTTTTTTTCATAGCTAATGGAGAGCTTAAGTGCCCTGGGTCACAGTATATGTTTACATGCTGGCTTCCTCATGGTCACTTCACATTGGCACTGGATCTGGAATGTCACGTACCCAGCTGTGAGATGTACTTGCCCTAATGGACCACAGACTCGTTTTAAAATGCCATTTGTAGATTACTTCTCTCAGGCCTGCAAAGGACATAATGAGATAATGTGGTGGAAAACACTTTGTAAGCTGTGAAGTGCTGTTTTATGGCAACTTAAGTGATTTTTTTCTCAATGCTAAAAATGAACAAAGGCTTTAGGAAAACACAGTCATCATTTCAGAAAGGCTAATACTAACATAATGAGACTCACATGTGAAGGTGTATCTGTGCTAATAACTTCTACCATTTTTGCAGGCTGAATTCTGTTCAAAAAAATGAACCATTTGAACAATTCCCACCTTCCCCTTCCCCTGTTTTCAAAGAGAAATAAGTACCATGCACTTCCAATCATGGATGACTGAAACCAGGTACCCTGAGGACATCTGTGAGTCTGTGATGCCAGGAATGATCCCAGGGCTCTGGTTTCACCCTTCTCTATGCCAAACACAATATCTATCCTCAGAGGACAGATCACAGATATCCACTAACCACTGCTGAACTGAACAAGGTTCTGTTTTCACTCAAAATCTGATCTACAGAGCAGCTACACAGAGCATCACTTAGAACTGACTAGACATGCACAACCTCCAGACCTAATGAATGGTCAGAATCTGTACCCTCATAATCCTGAGATGCTGGGTTCTCCCTTTGCTTCAGAAGAGCTTTGATCTAGCAGAAAGTTGTGTCTGGGCTGAAAATGGTAGCACACACCTTTCATCCCAGGCACTGGGGAGGCAGATATAGGAGGAGCTCTTAGTTCCGGGCCACCCAGGAGTCTACTATGAGAACCTGACTCAAAAGTCAAACAAACAAGAAAGAATGTTCTACCTGTTGTGGTTGTAATTGTGTTCTGTCCCCATGCCCACCTTGCTGTACACCATTGCCCAACAGCATGCAAACATGGTTGCTTGCTAGACTGGCAGGTGGCAGTTGGCTAAAGTGTTGAGATGTGTTCACTGAGAGGTTAGGTTGGCATTTGAGTACCACAGTCCTCTTGACCTAGGAAAATTCTGGGGCAAATTGCTCACAACCTTCTAGAAGATTCCTAGTGACTTTGCTCCAGCTACCCAAAGTTAAAATCCACAATGGGCCTTCTGACATTCTGCCTCACTTTCCCAAGCCCTCAACATTGCTTCCTGAATCACTTGTCAAATAAACTACGCCATGCTGACCCTTAACCCTCACCAGTCTCTGTCACTTTTGATAGACCATGCTCTGCCCTCAACCCTGTACAGATTGTATGCCATATCAGAATAAAGCAGCCAGGCAGCTTAATCAAGAGAAGTGTATTGACTCAAAGTTCTGGATACTTGAAGTCCTAAGATCAATGTGCCAACACAATCTCTCCTGGCTTGCAGATGGCTGTCTAGCCAATGTGTGCTTGCACAGTAGAAAAATAATCAAATGCCTCACTCCTTCTTTTCTTATCAAGAAGGCCTATGAGACTTGGGCCAGACTACCCTTTATTTTAAAAGATCAATAAGCCAAAACACCAAGGACACTTCAGTTCAACCAACATGGTCATGTGAACCAAAGTGAAGAGGAGATTCAGCCACCTGGCTTCCAACTCTGGTTGTATCAAGCTCCCCAGGGCTGCCCTCAGTTGATGAGGAAATCAGACAGGTGCTCCAATGGGGCTGCATGACTATAATTCTCATCCCAGATGGAAGAGCAGAGCTTGGCATGTAAATCTTCTGACTCCATCTCCATGGTCACTTCCCATACACCAAACTGAGGCTCCTACCCACTATTGAGAGCTTTAATGGCAACAGCAACACCCCAAAATTGGAGTCGCTCACTCTTTTTGTTTCTCAAACCTAAATCACTTTGATTACAACTAATTCATGGCAGTTCACACTAATGGAAGAGGAACGACATAAATAATTCAGAACCTCACTAATAATCCTCACAGCTGTTAGACACTCCTGCCAGAGGAAGCATCCCAGGAGGCCACCCGGGCTAGGTAGATGGCGGGCAAGGTTCCCAGCACAGGCAAATGATCCCCAGCACGGAAAACTGACTGCTGCCAGCTCCAGACTCAAATTAGAAAAGGACGATCTATGCTCTTGAGATGTGGGGGAAAGGTCACTTTTAGCACATTTGGCCAAGAGGACAATACAACAACTGTGGATCTTCAAAAGTTGACATACACAGGAGGTACTTACTTGTTGGACACCTAGCATGACTTTGTCACAGGAGCTATGTTGGCAGCTCCCCTTTCTCCCCCCACAGTCCTTTTCTGACCTTAGATGCTGCTACAAGAACCCCGTTCAAGTGGGAGGAGTCGGAGGCACCGGAGAGGGTGATAAAAAATACATTGTATGCATCTATAAAATTCCCAAAGAAATAATTAAAAATGTTATATATTTTAGTGATCCCATGAAGTTTCAGCAAGCCATTGAATGACACCACTTTGGTATTTTCAAGAGAAAATAGGTTGCCTATCCCCAAACATACTTTCTTCGTCTTTGCTATCCTGCCCCCTCTTGCTAAAAGTATGGTCCAGTGGGAAAGACATCTCAAGGATACCTAACAGAATTTACCTCCAGGGTTAGAGACATAATTTTTTCTGCTCCTTGTTTTGAATCATAGTTCAGTCAAACCCATCTTTGGGCCTACTTGACCCACAGGAGCATTATTTCATCACCACAGCCCCCAAAGTGTTATACCAAAACCTTGTCCTCAGGGATGTAATTAGGCATCAGGCTAAAGAAACTACTAGATATTTGTGCAGTCATGTGAACTTGAGCCTATCCCTAACACTTGGGAATGACCTATGAATGGAACTAAAGAGGGACTAGAGCATGAAAACCAGTGTCTCTCAACTTTCCTAATACTGTGACCCTTTAATATAGTTCCTCATGCTACAGTAACCCCAATCATAATACATCATAACTGTAATTTTGCCACTGTTACAAATCATATTATAAATATCTGAAATGCAGGATATCGGATATGCAACCCCAAAGGGTACCAGACCCACAGGTTGAGAACCAGTGATGTAAACCAAGCTTGGTTCATTAATGTGTCTGATGTGGTGACACCCAACTCACACTAACCCAGACTGGGAACCATCTTGTGAGGGTTAATCCTGAATGTCAACCTGACAGGACTTAGAGTCATCTTGAAGACAAACCTCACGGGGTGTCTTCAAGAGTTTCCAGGGAGGTTTAACTGAGAAGGAAGACCTAACCACCATGAATGTGGGTGGCATCATCCCATGGGCCAGGGTCCTGTACTGAAAACCATTATAAGATTTAACCAAAAGGTGATGCTGATGCCAAGAAATTGGGTGCTCAGCCTCAGCAGCTGTCCTCTGCCTCAGCCAGAGCCCACTGGGATAGTAAGCTCCAAGGCACAGAAGACACTCCATGCACAAACATGACAGAGGCCAGAGGCAAGGACCAATGGGTTCTTATTTCTGAGGGCCCATATTTCCTCAGAACATTAGAAATGCCTTGAGAGCATTGACTAGGCCTAAAAGCCAGTGTTGATGGCCTCTATCACCAGTTTGATTCAAACTTAATGAATGTATCATTATCTTCATTATATCCTGAAAAAATACCCTTAAGACTTCATTATATGATAGAAAATCTACACAATTAAATTTTAAGGCATCTAAGTTTTAAAAATAAGGAGCGGAAAAGAAGGGTAACTTGGGCTATTGAAAAGGTCAAGAGCCACCATCTGCTGCACAAAGTTTCTTTGCAGGAGTGAAACTTGCCTTCGAGTATAAGGATAAACATTTTTTAGATTATTTGACATGCATTAATGCTTTGTTTGCATATATGTCTGTGTACTACATGCATGCATGGTGCCCACAGAGATAGGAAGGGGTTGGATCCCTGGGACTAGAGTTACGGATAGTTGTGAGCCACCAAGTAGGTGCCAGAAGTAACCTTAGTTTTCTATAAGAGCAACAAGTGCTCTTAACCTCTGCACTAACTCCCCAGCCCAAGAATAAATATTTAGAATGCAGAGAGTAAGTGACCATGGTATACAATCCCAACTGTTAACATCCACAATGAAAAATCTATGCCTAAAGCTCAGGGACTGTCACAGAAGGCATAGCAGATTATAAGAGCAAGATGACCAGGACATCCGCAGTGAAATTGTCTTTCCCATAGGATATGGAAGCTCTACCCAGGAAATCTCAATGACCTGCATGATGACATCACCAGTTCTCATGACAACACAGATAGAGGAAAGTCACATGGTCCTATCCTTATATGAAGAGCTATGGGCAACCAAGATCCTGAAAGAAGAGACCAGTCTTCTCTAGGAACAAGCCCCTGATAGGTTATAGGTTATCCAATCCCAAGTGTTCAATCCTAAACACATGGACATAAAAAGCACTACATGGGCTCAGTAGGGTGCGTGTAAGTGTTTCTGTGTGTGTGTGTGTGTGTGTGTGTGTGTGTGTGTGTGTGTATCTGAGTGTCTGTGTGTCTGTGTGTGAGTCTGTGTGTGTGTGTGTGTGTGTGTGTGTGTGTGTGTGTGTGTGTGTGTGTGGTATGTGTCAAATACTAACTATTCTACTTTCTGACCTTAGCCTTCAGCGCACAAGTTTTCTCATGACTGAAATAGGGATAATTTTCATATAAGCTACTGGTATGTTAAAGAGCATAAAATAAATAAGATGTGTATCTAATAGGAAACATTCAGTACGTAGTACCTATTAGTACTTTCAAGAAACAATTAAGCCACATTTTCCAACATAAAATGAGATGAAACTTTATAATTGTCAATATAAATGCTTAGTATAAATCAAGAAGATGATTCAATTTACTTTTCTAGTCTCCATTTTTTTCTTTCATTGACAAAATGATCTGAGTTGTCTTAAAAATAAAAACCCAGCAATTCTAACTTGATCTGTGTGTATGTGTGGTGTGTGAGCCAGCTAAAGGCATTCCCTACTGTGATAAGGTAGCACAGGGGCATTGTATGAGAACCCTTTGAAGGTTTGGCTTCGTTCTTACAGGATTAAAGTACTTGAAGAACTGGAACTGTTTGCAGCTTGGAACAGTTACTGTCAGTGTTGCAGGGCTCCCACACAATGCTGACAATAATGTCATTTTACTCTTGAAGTTTAGTTCATAATGCAGTGTGGAGCAGAGTTCAGGCTACTTCAGGAAATCTGATACTATGGACAACTAAATAGGCAAAAAAAATCCTATTTTATCACTAAGCCTTTGAATTAGTCATTTTATGCTGAATTTTCCTGATCAATAATCTTATGGATTATTAGCTTAAGCAAAAGACAAAACAAAACAAAATCTACAAAGAAGCCAATACAGATAAGAGAGAGAGAGAGAGAGAAAGAAAGAAAGAAAGAAAGAAAGAAAGAAAGAAAGAAAGAAAGAAAGAAAGAAAGAACTATGTAATTCCACTGAGAAATTAAGGATCTGCAGGGTAGAGTCAACCTCCCGGTGTCTGGAGGTTACCTCCAGAGAAGCTGTTTTTTGAGCCCCTTCTGGGCTGAGCTCTTCAAAGAAGGCTCCTCTAAAGAAAAGATGCCTGTCCATCTGTCAAGTCTCATGACTTACACGAGTGAGTTCCAAGTATAAAAAAAAATCATCCTAAATGACTATTTCCCCATTTAAGAAATAACCCAAAGCAGACGTTATTTAAAAAGCATTAATAGGCATCTGAAGAAACAGCGCAATGGGTATGAGCAGTGTACTGCTCTTACAGAGACACAAGGTTCAGTTCCCAGCATCTATATGATGGCTCACATCCATCTGTAACTCCAGCAACAGATGATCCAACACCCTCTTCTGGCCTCCTTGGGCACCAAACACACATGTGGTGCATATACATAAATGCAAACAAAACACTACACACATAAAATGAAATATTTTTTAAATGAGAAAAGGCAACACTGGTGGATTGGAGAGGAAATGATTCTTTTGGCATGGAGACCAGAGTGGTAGTCATTTTCTCATTCTTTCATTAAACACATTTGTGGCAAGTGCATCATATGCAAACCTTAGGAATAGAAAGAGGGCCCTTGCCCCCCAGAACCTCAGCTATCTAAATATGAACTGATAAGAAAAAAAAACCTACAAAGCTATCTGCAAATGAGAGCAGAACTCAAGAATAGTGCAGGGAGAACAAAGCTGTCAAGTAAGTAAACCTAAGTAATTGTTTGATTGACCAAAAAATGTACTTTCCTGGTGTACAACACTATGTTTTCACATGTGCATACCATGGAAGCATCTAAAGCAGACTAATTATCACGTGCCTTACTTCATACATGTATGGTGAAAACATTTAGAAATCTGCTACTAGCCATTTCCAAGTAAATGCTATATTATTATTAACTACACTCACCATGGAGTAGAACAATCTCTTGAATATATACCCCCGTCTGACTGAAATTTGCATCCTTGGACCACCACCTCCCCCTCTACTTACTACATGAAAATCACCATTCTAGTTTGTCTCTGTAGTTCAACTTTTTAACCCTCCACACCTAAGTGAGATCACATAACATTTGTCTTTCTGTATCCTGCATGTTTCACTTAGCACAATGTCCTCTAGTTCTATGCTGTAACCTAATTGATTTTACAAATACAGCATTGAAATGACAAGAGGAACATCTAGTGGGGGAGAAAGGCACATACCCATAGTCCCAGCTAGGGGCAGGCAGGGCAAAAGGCTCACAAGCTGGATGTTTGTCTGGGGAACCTATCTCAAAATGAAAAGAAAAAAACTCAATGATAGAGTGCTTGTCTACCATGCACTAGGCTCTAGCGATTCAACCCCCAGTTCTAGGGAGGTGAAAGCGGGTGCTTGTATAAGCAAAACCCAAGATGGCTTTCTTAGAACAGCAGAATCTGGGACAACCTTAAATAAACCCACTAACTGTATTGCTTTATAGGCCAAGGACTATGGGGTGATTGTAAAGTTAGAAAGAATTTCTGTAATTACTGGAGAAGAAAAAAAGTTGAACAAAGTATTCAACTATGACACAAAAACAAGAAATTTAGAAGCAGTTATTTCTATTGCAGTCATCTTATGAATTTATATAGACCAACTTATTAGTTGGGTCAGAGGAGAATATTTAACCGTAACACTGCCAATCATGTTTTACCTCCACAGAAGGTTGAATGGGAGCAGCTACTACAGCTGGCCAAGGGTCTGTTCTGTGGAGCCATTTTCCATGATACTCTTAGAGAATCCCGTTAACTAACCAACCTGGAAAAAGAAACAGGGTTGCTAGACTAGGAAGTCCTAGGAAAATAGAAAGTGTGGCCTCAGGTTTCAAAGCCCTCATCTCACTCCCACCTGACTCAACTGTACTCTCTACCTGCCTAGCAAGAGACCACCTTGCACCATCCAACAACTTCAGGGGCTGATAGCTTGTAATTAATCATTCCTGACTCTACCACATGCCACTGGCAAGACTAACCTGCCACTCACATGCAGAAGAGAGAGTCAGGGAACACTTGTGAATTGGTGGCACTCAGTAAAATACTTGTAAGAAAGCAACGAATGAATAAAAATCTGATTATGGCTGCTTAGCATTTGCATGTTCTGTAGTGGTTAAGAGCTAGTTTGGGATTCACCCTTGGTTCTGCTATGTACCAGCTACATGGTATTAGAAAATTTATTTCATCACTTGATGCATCAATGCCTTCACCTGAAAAGTAAAAATGTAATGGCATCGATGTTATTGACAAGGATGGCGATCAAGTGAATTCCTAGATAACAAGCACTTAGAAGGGGGACCAAGAGTAAGGACAAGCAGTTGTCACTATCTTTGACATCATTGCTTCTGTCACCAGAATTGTGGTTGTTACTGTTATTCTGCCATCTGTGTAGTTAATAATACTGTCATTACTGGGTGTCAGTTTCTCCGTTTCCAGCGACGACCTGCTGAGTTTTAGTGGACCCAGATCCATCTGGGAAGCACACAATTATAAATGTCTCTATTCAAATTATAAAACAAGGACAAAAACAATTACAACACACTAGTTACAAACATCCAGTTGGCACACATTACAATCCAGGTCACCATTCTAAGTACCGAGAAGCCACACCAGGTGACTGGTAACTGAACAATAAATAAATGAACAACCAGGTATTATCTGTCAGTCCTCCACTCCCTCCTGTCCTCTCCTTTGTCCTTCTTTATAGCTCAAGGGCTAGAAGGCTAGGAATTAGATGCTGTGTACTTACTGCTGACATTACACTGGGTCTGGTTTGTAACGATGAGGTACTATCACTACTGTCAAGTCATTCAAGACTTAGAAGGCAAAAAGGAGGTGGAATTGATCTTCCTCTTCTAGCCTAGAAAATGTGTGGGTTTCAAACATGGAGAATGCTAATAAGAGCTTCCAGCTTCCCTTGAAATCCGCCCTCTGACGGCCTTCAAAGAGTTATGGGACCAACAGTGGTGGCTCATTTTTTCTAACCCCTGAGTAGCATCAGCAGCTCTCCGGCTCCCTGAAAGAGCACCGGTGTGATTGTCCCTTGATCTTCATTCCTCAGCCCCCTCTGTGACTATTTGGAAAGTGTGTTCTTCAGGCAACACCTAAAATGACTTCTGTCCTCTTAACTGTGCCCATTGCTTCCCTCTGAATTTGATCTTAACTCCTTGAGCTAGCTGACACTTTCAAGAGGGGTGGGGAGTCAAATGACAGGGAAGAGTTTGAAAAAATTCTAATGAGTTGGCAGAGTTTAATTTCAACATAGTGACAACTATGGAAGCTCTAGATCATTGCCAATTTCTCAGTGACAAAGCAGGGAACCTTTTCATACTACCGACAACTTGTTTTCATGAATCTCTCCCTGTCTCAGGAGTCAACCTAAAATACACTAGAACAAAAGCCTAACCCCTTGACCATAAAATTGCCTCTACCTAGTGTACCATAATTGAGAAATCTTGTGGGCCACTAGGGGATATGGAAGTTGGGACCACATCCACACCTACACTCAGTTCAACATCAGTGCCATCGTCACCAAGAACTGTCACATCCAGACCAACTCTTAGCTCTGGATTAGCACAACCACTCTCATTCATTGGAACACAAGGTGATTCTGGAAGAATCTATAGACTCAAAATAAGACCAGGTCTAAGGCGGGTCTGTTTGATCTTAGAGTGAAATGAATGTGTGGTAGAGAAATTCCCAGCAGTGGTTTTGAAAATCATGCATCACAGGAAAAGATTGTGTTTCTACCTAATTTAGCAAACTTTATTTAAAAATTGCCCAAGACTCCCTCTCACCCTAGAAAAAGTCTGGGATATGGGGCCCTTCTCTAGAATGCTGGGTTGAATACCGATACCCTGAGTCCCTCCTATTGCACTGGGCTACTTTTGCTAATGAGACATAAGCAGAGGGATAGAGTAGATGAGATCAGAAATGGGTGTTCTGTGAGACTTTGGGCTCTTGTTTCCACAGCAACATCATACCTGGAGAAAAGCATCGTTGTGATGAAGCCCAGCATGTCTGTCTCCATAACAACAAGCTCATGGCAAGTTGGCTAAGATTCCTCCCCAATCTTCCTCGGCAGCAGTGACCATGGTAACAATGCTACACACCTTCACTTTCCAAATAGACAAATGTCCACCTTCGGACTCCTTTGATACATGTTTTAGGTCAGGATCCCCAATTGCAAAGCTTGAGATTACAGTTTGTGTAGAGGTGATTTATCAAGGAAGTGCTGCCAAAGGAAACAAGATAGGAGAGGACAATGGGACAAGAAATGAGAAAGCCAGCTGGTGGCACTAACCTATACAGTCCTGCAAGGACAGCTTAAGCTTAGTGTAATGGAAGAAATTATATATCCACATTGCTTCTACTCAAGAGTTGTCAACCTCATCACATAAGAATGAAGTTCCACATACTTTTGGTTTTGAGGGGATTTTTTGCTGTTTGGTTTTTGCTTGTTTGTTTGTTTTTAGTTTTGGGTTTTTAGGGTTTTTTTTAGTCCCCCCCTTGGGGGAATTGAAGTTCCAGGAGCCAGAGAAATTGGAGAAAGACTACAAGGACTGGCTTAGAAAGTGAAAATTAAAACTAGGTAGTCCACAAAAACAGTGAAAGGGTATTCAAAGCAGGGATGGTGGTGAAAGAATACTACCACCATCTACTGTATCAGAGACTAGAGAACTATGCAAAGACAGCTCTTAAAGAAGAAAACAACATTGATGATCCCTCCTCCTAACACATCTCAGTGTTTGTCATCGTGGGCTTTAAATACCAGGATGAGCTAATGACTACTGAGCATCCACATTTGTTTAGCACATGAATAGGATTCACAGAGGCATAAGACAGCACAACACATTAACTATGTACAGTGGGCTGAGACCTGGGTGACCCAGCAAGGGATACATATCTGCACACTAAAAAAGAAACTAGGAGATAAATAACTTCACAAAACAAACTTGTGGGGATCATGTGATATGATGTCATAATTACTTTTCTACTGCTATAAAGAGACACCATGACTAAGGCAACTTACAAAAGACAGAGTTTAGCAAGGCTTGTGGTTCCAGAGGGCTAGACTCCATTGTCATCGTGGCAGAAAGCATGGCAGCAGGTGGGAAGACATGGTGCTAGAGCAGTAACTGGGAGTTTACATCTAATCCATAAGCAAGAAGCAGAGAGAAAGAGCTGACTGAGAATGATGTGGGCTTTTTATATCTCCAAGCTCACTGACACCTCCTCCCACAAGGCCACATCTTCTGGTCCTCCCCAAACAGTTCCACTACCTAGTGGGGCCCAAGAATTCAAATAGATGATCCTATAGGGTCCATTCTCACTCAAAGCACCACAGATGCCAAACAAGACTCGGGTTCACAGAAAAAGAGGCGCTGGAAGGGACTATCCCTCAGCCCTGACATCTAGAACATGCAGGTTGTGAGTCCACTTTTGAACCTCATGTTCCATATGACCTTAGACAAGTTAACACTGGTACCAATTAGCTTTAAATATCAACTTGACACAGCCCAGAGTCCCCTGAGAAGGGAGTCTCAAATGAGGGATTTTCTAGATTGCACTGGCCAGTGGGCATGTCTTAGAGGGTTGTCTTGACTACTAATTATTTGAGGAGAAGAGCCCAGCCTACAATGGGAGCACTAACCCTAGGCAGCTGGTCCTTGAGCTATATGTGTTTTTAAAAAGCTATCTAAGTATAAGCCTGCAAGCAAAACAAGTTGTGTTCCTCCATGGTTTCTACTTGAAGTTTCTGTTTCAGTTGCTGCCCAGATTTCCCTCAGTAAGGAACTATGACTTGGCATGAACCAAGTGAATTCCTTGTTCCCCAGAGTTGCTTTTGGTCAGAATGTTTTGTCACAGCAATAGAATGTAACTAGAACAACATCTGTCAATAGAGATTTTCTCTCTCTCTCTCAGTAAATTCCCCACTCTGCCCTTTTACCTCTAATAAGTGGGGAGGGGGAAATTTAAATTGCTCTATTCTTCTCAAGACAACTAAGAACCTTGACTTCTTTGTCTACAACTAACATAAGATTCTAGAAAGTAGAGAGAAGACAGAGACAGAATCTAAAGACTCAAAGTGACAGTGGTGGATACTGAATTTTCCTTTTACCTCCTATGCCCCAGAGTCAGGACTGAAGAATCCAGAGACCTGTAAACAATAATGGGCACAGATAAAACCAAAGCAGCAAAAGGTTGTTCAATCATGAGTTGACCAGGAAAGAGCCACCTGAAAAGGGAGGAGATATCTAAGCAGCTTCTGTGTAATACAATCAAGTACCATCAGCCTTGTTAACTTAAAGAGAGATCAGACTTAGAATCCTACAACTTCCAAGACAGAACTCTTTGGGCCTAAAAGGTTTTGTTGAAAATTTTTATCGGATATTTACAGAAAAATTAATACCAAATCTGTGCAAAAGAAAAATTCTAAACACATCCCAATTCATTTTAAAAAGAAAACACAGCGGGGGGGGGGGGAGAGGACTACACAATATGGCTAAGTGGATTTTCTCCTAAGTATACAAGACAAATTTGACATGTTAAAGTCAATGTAGTCTACATATTAATTAACTAAAAACAATGGAAAACTACATGATTGTATCAATTAATTGCCATGACAAACTAGCTGGCAAAAACAATATAAGAGAGAAAGGGTTTTTCTTGGTTCATGGTTTGAAGTTACCATCTATGGCAGAGAAGGCAAGGAAGCAAAAGAATGGTTATAGAGTGATGGCGAAAGTCTTTCTGTGTATGTTTATCTTATTGGTTGTTGAATAAACCACTGTTGGCCAATAGGGGAGCAAGATAGGTGGGACTAGGATTCGAGGAGAATTCTGGGAAATGTAGTAAAGAGAAGTCTTGTGATCCAGGAAGTAACAGCAGGCAGACTCAGAATATAAGCAGGAACAAGCAGGAAATCGCTCTCTTCCTCCTCCTCTCTTCTCTGTGGAGCCACCATGTGATTCCACAAAGAGGATGCATTCTGCCAGTGTCCTCAAGAAGGTAAGTCTTTATAAAATATATAGATTAAGAAATCCTAGTCATTGGCCAGCAGCATTGTAATTAATATAAGACTCTGTGTGTTATTTTGGGTGCCCACATCGTGGCGGGGTTCAGGCGGCTTGGCAGAAAGAGTTATCGTTACAATAGAGTGTCCATAGTCAGGAAGCAGAGACATGAATGTGGTGCTTGGCTAACATTCTCCTTCTTATCCAGCACAAGACCACCACAGCCCATGGAATGGTGCCACCCACAGTCAGGGAAGTTTGTCTCGTCTCAATTAACCTAATCTAGAAACTGTCTCACAGACTTGCCAAAGTGTGTCTGCTAGGTGATTCTGCTATCAATCAATGCATAAAAATAGCAAGGTAGCAATCTATCACAATGCACAAAAATTATTAGGCAAAATTCAATATGTTCTCATTATTTTAAGAGAGAGAGAGAGAGAGAGAGAGAGAGAGAGACTCTTCTCTATTTAATAACGATCATTTGCAAATGTCCCTACAGCTAAACTTTTACTTAATGGTGAGAAACTGAATGTATTTGTGAAAGTCAAGAAGAAGACAAGCATGCCCACTCCTCATTTCATTCAACATGTGGTTTAATTATGCAGAAAGTTTAAGGAATCCAAAACAAACAAACAAAAAGCAAAACTCAGTAGCCATTAGTAGTTGGTCAAGGTCATAGAATACAAGATAAATATACAAAAAATGTATTTTAGAGATGATCAATGAACAATCATTCAAAAATTAAATATTTCAGTACAAAATGTTTTCCTTAAATTCATGTATTAAATTCCTAAGCCACAAGGCCTTTGAGGGTGATTAGATTTCTATGAGGTCATTATGGGGTGCTCATAATGCAATTAGTGTACTCTTCGTAAGGACTGAAGAAGATGCCAGAGTTCTGCCTCTCCCATGTAAGGATGTGAAAAGAAGACAACTGCCAGCAAATCAGGAACTTTCATCTTGAACATCACAGCCTCCAAACTATAGAATTACATGTTTGTCACTTACACCACATAATCTGTATTATTTTTGTTGTTATCTGACATAAACTTGGATGCTAAAAACAGTACAACAGAAACTCTATCCCAAAAAACAAAACAAAACAAAAAAGAATTCTAAAGAAAATAAGAAATTGAGAGAAAATATTTACAAACCATGTATCTGAAAAAGGACTATACACATAACACTAATAAATTATTAATAAATTTAATTATGACATGAACAAAAGATGTAACCAGGCATTTCAACAAATAATGTATACAGACATAAATAAATAGATATAATGAAGTCTGAAATCTAGCCATGAAGAAAAAATAAAGGCCTATCAGAATGGCTAAAATAAGAAATAGTAGAGCCAAGCATGATGTTGCATGCCTTTAATCCCAGTACTTAGGAAACAGAGACAGGAGGATCTCAGTGAGTTTGAGGCCACTTTGGTCTACATAGCCAGCTCCAGGATAGCTAGGACTACCAAAAGAGACCTGTCAAAAACAAGTGAAAACATGAAACGAACTGTCAAAAACAAGTCCTAAATAATAGTAATTATAACAAGTTTAAATTAAACTCTTAGTTTGGATGATATTGCTAAGCTATGTTTAAAAATAATACTTCTAACATGGAACTTGTAAGTTTTTCCCTCACACCAACAAGTTCTCTCATCCTCTTTGTATGTCAACTGGGAGATCCCACAAGTCATTTCAATTTTAACAGTCATTACCAGGTGTTAGCAATGAACCCACAATTTTAAATGTTCACCCACGATTTCCTTCACTTCACATACTAGGAACAAGTATTGAGTCTCAGGCTACTCACACTTAGGTTCAGCTTAGATTCAAATTTGGAGTTCCAATTGGGTAGTAGATGCCAGCACTTGGGAGGTTGAAGCAGGAAGGCCATCAATTTGAGGCCAGGCTGGAAATCAGGAAGATCCTGTCTCAAAAAGAAACAAAAAAGGAGGGATGTGGGAGAACCAGGAGTCCCTACCCTACCCTCCCTTCCACCTCATGCTCCATCACCACCACCCATGGCCTCCCTACAGCCCCAGCAGTATCAGTAATCTATAGAACAACTTACAGAGAGCAGGAACAGAGTTTACTTACATCTGCTTATTTGTTATAAAGGCCACAGGAAAGAACAGCCAAATGGAAAATGCACTGGGAAAACTGTGGGAGAAAGAGATAACAGGGCATCTATGCAGTCTCCAGCACATCCCAACCCTCCAGATACCTTGACATTCACCAATCAGCATGCCCTCCAAGCCTTGTCATTTGGAAGATTTTATGGAAATTTCATTACTTAAATTATACTTGATTAAATCATCAGCATTGGTGATTAATTCAATATCCAGCTCATTTTCCCTCACAATTGTTTATAATCTTTTGTAAGAAGCAAAGATAAGTAGGTAAAGATAGAGAGATGATAGATAGATAGATAGATAGATAGATAGATAGATAGATAGATAGATAGATAGTGAGATAGATAGTGAGATAGATAGTGAGATAGGTAGATGATAGATAGATTAGATTAGATAGTGGGATAGTGAGATTGAGATAGACAAGATAGTGAGATTGAGATAGATAGATAGATAGATAGATAGATAGATAGATAGATAGATAGGATAGATAGGATAGATGGATGATAAATAGATGAATAGACAGAGACAACCAGGGAATAAACATTCATCATTTACATAGAATGCACCTCCACAATCCCATTCCTAAGTATACATGTTGACAGCAGGCTGGCTCTGCTCTGGGTTATCCAGCTTTGTACAGAACAGAAGCTTTCAAGCTGGACCTTGCCTTAAGTTATTTCATTTTATAAAGCAACAGATTTGACTTGAGTTACTCCATTTTGACTATAAGTGACAAGAAAGAATGACTCCTTAACTACCCCCATCCAGGAGACACAAATTCATGATTTATTTATAAGCATAATTAATGACACCTGTGAATATACCAAATCATAAAAAACACCAGACCCAGAACTTATCAATCACACAAATACAATCTTCTTACCTGAGAGATGTGACAAACACACTGACCTGTCACCCAGTCACTTGAGTGGGAACACTGCCTCTATCCCCAAGCTTCAGATCAACCACAGATCCTCCTACCCTGGTACTCATCCAGCTTCAAACTGACACTTGAAGTGCCTGTCACCCTGCACCGCAGTGAAAAACTTTGTGCTCAGACAGTGCTGTGTCCCTGTGTAATACTTCCTACATGTCTTCCAGACTTTCCATTATTACACAACATGCATACATACATGTGTATAATGTGTGATCTGAGAGCTTCCATTAGTGATTAGAATAAAACATGCCAATGGTCAAGTATATCAACAGAAATGGGAGTATTTGGCAAATAACTACCAACTGAACTGACTTATCTTATGAATTTGTTATGCTAGCCAATAGATTCTGGCATTATAGAAAGACAAAAATATGTCCATTTGTTTCTGACATAGCAAACACACAACATGTATGACAGAAACCTATGCTGTGACTACTGTCTTGGCATGCACACATATTCATGACAGCACTGTTTGGAATAGCAAAACATCTTAACAGTTGGGATAAAATGACGTCTTTAAATTGCAGAACAGTTTGTATCAATGAAAATAAATAGTTACCATGGCATGGATGAATCTATCAAATGTCAGTAATAAAAACAAGTCCTGGAAGCTTACATATCTTTTTAAAGTTTAAAAACAGATAATACTGTATTCTTCTGCCATATATGTACCCAAATATCTATGTATGTTTATGTGTATACAGCACCCATATTTACCATATATACTTAACTGTGTTTTTGTATGGATATATACATCATATTTATTTGATGTATACATACATCAGATATATTCAGCACAAAATATATACATATATTTAGCAAAATTAAACAAGCAAGGCAATAACAAACACAACAGTTAAGCAAAAATTTTCCCAAGCAGGTGATGAGGGGAACCCACAGAGATACAATTGTCACACTGTCTTAGTTCTTCAGTTGAATCACGAGTTAAAATGTAAAAGAAAAGCTGTGCTGGATGAAATAAAGATAAACTGCTAGAAATGAATCAGAAACAAATATATCTAATTTGATACTCAACTTTCTAAAAGATCATGTAAATTGTTAAAAAAAATAGTAATTCTACATACTAGCATGGGGACAATAGAACAAGAAGATTCATGATCATGAATAACATGCATTCAATAACACAGACTTAACATAGCTGGTTGGTGGTAGCACACACCTTTAATCCCAGCACTCGGGAGGCACAGTCTGGAAGATCTCTGAGTTTAGGGCCAACCTGGTCTACAGAGGGAGTTTCAGGACATCTAGGGCTACACAGAGAAACCTTGTCTGGAAAAACAAACAAACAAAAGAACCCCCATGCTGTCGACCTTTGATTGGAAAGGGAGCAGCAGAGGGAAAGGCAAGGGGAGGGGGACATAGAGAGAGAAAGGGAGGGAATCACTAATACCATCTAGTATCCCTGATTCTACAAGGCTAGTAGCCAATATACTATAAAGTCAGAAACTAAGACTCACACTATTAAACACAGAGGTACAAAATATAGAACACATCCCAAATTGTGAGTCTGGGCTTTCTCAGGGATGCCTTCTTCTCAAATGTTTTATCTTCCAGCCTTGGAAAACAAGAGATATTGGTAGCTCTAGAGAAGAGACTTGGTGGTGTGAGAAGCAAATCCCCACTCTCCCTGAAGCTGCCAGAAAAGCAGCTTCTCCTCAGGATCAAACTGGCCTGGTGGCGTTAATCTGGCAAAGATCCATAAGACACCTAGACTTCGGAGACCATGTTACCTCCTGGGGCAATAGCTCCTCATCTCTAAGACGCTTACAATGCTGACTGGTCTCCCCTGATGTGTTACCCTGGTGATGTTTAAATGCATCTTAAAGATACAACTATCTGTTGGCTTTCTTTGTTACAACAGAAAAAACTTTGGCACTTAATATGACTGGCAAAATCAAGTAAAATCATGTTGGATAGAAAGTCTTGTCTTATTTAAATAAATGAATAACACCTGGGCTCAGTAGAAAATCATGACAAAACAATAATGTTCTGGGAACTGAACAATGGAAGCCCTATATGTTAAAATTTGTGAGACTCACTTAAATAGCTCTTGGAGGGAAATATCTATATTTGAATTTATTGAAGCATGACAAAAAAAAAAGAAATTACTTCTCTTCATCATCCTTCCATTCTTTTGTCCCTCCTTCCTTCCCAAAACAATTCAGCCCTAATTGTATTATTGGGTGGACTCAAGCAAGCTGGGCATCCTCACGCCAGGCAAGACTGTGGAGCAGATATGGAGTCTGTGGAAATTAAGGAGACAACCATGCAGGAGAGGAGCCCAGCTTAGGCAAGCAGGATGAGAAGAAGTCTGCCACCACCATCGAGGTGCAGGGAGACAGGTGGGAGCAAGGGGGGAAGGCATCCTCATGGACCAGCCGCCTGGCAGGGATGTCAGAGCAGGAGGGCATCCACCCCCAGGAGGGCTTCGTGGCCTGAAATTAGAAACCAGCTACACGTAGGAAATTAAACAAAGAGTGCCTTGAAAGTCTTAAAATTTCTACCCACTCATAAAAATAGCTGAAATGTTTAAGGACTCGCTTATTTGTGTGCTCATTTGTTTATTTATTTTGTGGTGCTGGGAAGCAAACTTGAACACTTGCTCATGAAAAAACTTCTCATTTACAAATATTGCCATTCTTGCCATTTGTTCTGATCATCTTTTATGTCCCATAATAAAATTTTATGATTTTCCTTGTATAATTCTTGTGCTTTTCTTTCAAAACATATTTCTAAGTATTGTGTGGATTTTCCCATGTATATAAATGCTATGTTTCTTACTCATTACTTATTGCTCATCTTTAAAGGTTATTTTTAGGTGGAGACTCACACTGCAGCCCAGACTGGCCTTGAATTTATGGCAGTTCCCTTGCTTCGGCACCCTGAATCCTAGGATTTATAGGTGAATCTTGTATCAGTTACCTAAACAGATCTTCTCATTAATTTTTGTGTTTTTCATTTACAAGTGTTTTATACTTCCTAAATATAAAGTCATATCATCAGCAATATGTTATTTGTTATTTTTGTCTTGTTTCCTACCAATAACCAATTATCGATATTTTAAGATTTATTTCACTTTATGTGAATATGTACCAATGACTGTAGTTGCCCTCAGAGGCCAGAGGTGTCGGATTCTCCTGCACCTGGAATTATGGGTGGTTGTGAGCCCCAGAACATGAGTGCTGAGAACTTAACTCGGGTCCTCTAGTGAAGCAGGAAGCACTCTTAATCTCTAAGCCATCTCTCCAGCCGCCATTTATTGCTTTTATGGTCTCTGTATCAGGAATTTCCAATACTTGGCAAATTACGATGCTAGCACATCTTTGGTTAGTTCTCCATTTTAATGGAAAAATACTTCACAGTTTGATTTTAGGGTAATATATTGCTGTCAGATGTTGGCAAAAGGCTGCTGTATGCTTTAATTTGGTAATGGAATATGAAACAGCAAGCCATGTGAGCTAAAATGCTGTAGGGTTGTCAATCATAAGGCACTGAATGGATGAGCTTGCCCTTCAGTTTAGACTTTATATAGTGCTCTGTCAGCTAAGCAACTAAGATCTTTACTTCCTATCGCAGGAGCTAGGGGGATCCTAGGGACGCTTTGTACTACAGAGGAATTCACTTGTTACTAAAACTTTGGCTAGGTAGGCAGTTCGCTCTTCAAGATATTTAGAACATTGAGAGTATTTGTATCTATCACACAGATAATAGTTGTAGCCCATTCCAGTTGTGGGTACCATGAAATAAGTAACTTGTAAACAACAGGGGTACACTCTACCCAACTTTAGATGGTTAGAAGTCAACCCTAGGGTGCTGACATTTGACCGAAAGGACGCGCATCCTGGTTCCCAGACAACCTAAACTTTGCTGTCTTCTCATGCAAAAGGGTATGGGAGCTCTTGGGGTCTCTTTTATAAGGCCACCAATACTGTTCATGAGGACTGCTCCCATGATTGTCTAGTCACCCCCCAAAGCCCTCCTGCTTCCTAATACCATCACCTTGGACATTAGGAGTTCAGCATATGAACTCAGTAGAACATAAATTTTCAATCTGCCACAGTAAAAAGTGAAAGTTTAATGTAACAGGACAAATAATTGTTGTCAACAAAAATGAACAATAAAGAACTCTGTCCTATTCCTAGTTTATTTATGTCTGAATTGGGCACCAATATTAACTTTCATTAAATACTCTTTTATATGTAATAAAATGATATGATTTGCTAATACAATAAAGTGTATTTATGGATTTCTTGCCATTAGTTCATTTTCATGTGTCTAAAATAAAAATATTTGATAAAGTATGACTAGTGGTTTATTGAAAAATTATTTTTTACTAATTCTTTATTAAATTTTTCTCCTATATTTACAAATAAGGATTGCCTAAAATCCTTCTCTTCCTCAAATCTGGGTAATGATCAAGGTGCCATTGCAGGCATGGGACAAACCAGATCCAGGACATTCCTGAACTTATAGGGTGTTCTGTAGATCCCCAAAGCCAGATCCCAGGGAGTCCTCCTACTTGGTAACATCTCTCCCCTCTATGCATCTTCTCTTCTACATCCTGGAGGATGGTATCTGCTGCCTTCACTGAGCCAGCACAACTATAAATGTCCTTGCATCCGTACCATGTTGCTTGGAAGCATTTCCCTGAGTTACCAGCCCAGAAATAGAACTGCTGCACACAGATGTGTTTCTTTCTGTAGGTGTTGCTCATGTGCTCTCTGGGGAACCCTACCCTACCTCCCCAGTTCCTATCATTATGAGATGTCTTGTCTGTTTTGCTTTGTTTATGACAGAGTTTCACTAGTTAGCCCAAGATAGCCTAGAACTCCTGATTATCCTGCCTCAGCCCCCTGAGTGCTGATGACAGGCCTGTGCTACTAGCGTTGTGAAAGCTTTTTTAAAGATTTTTATTTTATGTGTATGGGGTTTTTGCTTATATGTATATATGTGCACCACATGTTTACAGTGCTCACAGAGGTCAGAAGAAGACATTGGATCCCTTCGAACTAGGGTTACAAATGATTGTGGACTGCAGTGTGGGAGCTGGGTCCTCTACAAAGGCAGCCAGTACTTGTAACTTCTGAACCATCTCTCCAGCCATGGAGAGATAAATATGATTCAAAACCTCTTCATTATAGCTTCCAATCTGATTATTTTTCTAATGTTGTAACTGTTTTTCTTAGAATGAGCTCTAAGTTCTTTTGGTAATCTGTCTCCCATAATACTAATAAAAATACTTGAGGTTATTGTCTTAGGGTTTCTGTTGCTGTGAGGATGTTGCTGTGAGGATGACCATGGCAACTCTTATAAAAGAAAACAGTTAATTGAGGTGGCAGCTTACAGCTTCAGAGGTTTAGTCCAGTATCATCATGGCAGGGAGCATGGAGGCTAGGAGTATGACAACATACTCCAGACAGACAGAACTGGTGTTGGAAAAGGAGCTGAGAATTCTGCATCTTGATCCAAAGGCAACAGGAAGTGAACTGACATACTGTTCCTGGCTTGAGCATATATGAGACCTCAAGCCTGCCTTCACAGTGACACACCTACTCCAACAAAACCACCCCTCCCAATAATGCCACCTCCTATGAGCTTATATGGGCCAATTACATTCAAACTACGACAATTATATAGTTTTCTTTGGGCATGAATAGCTTTTGCAAAGTACACTGATTGTTGGCATGAGGTATTCTTTTATTGCTCCCTAAAGATTATCCAAGCACATAGCATGTATTATAAAGTGATAAAGAAATTTCAAGTCACTGTCCTCTTTCTATTCTTATTAAATTTTAATCCTAGAATGTGACCTGTAGTATCTCTATCATTTAAAGCTTAAGATCTTCTTTGAGATCAAGAACATCAAGTGTTACAAATTATTGAACTATAAATGAAAAAACAATTTCAATTCAAAATGTGTATATTTCTGTAAATGCCAATTACACTGACAGTATTTAAAGTAGCATTTGGCTCTCCTGGTGCTCACTTAATTTGCTTGCTAAATCTGTTTAGTTGAACGAGACATTGAAGTCTCCCACTGCTACATATCTTGATCAAGTTTCCCTTGGCTGGAAGAGCAATTACAGTTTTCAACAGTGGCTGGAGATGGCTAATCAAGACCAGAAGAGAGATCAATTATGCAATTATGTGGGAAAAGAACATACATGCTGAGGAACTTAAGACTACCCAGAATGTTCCAGAAACCAGGAAGAGGTAGATGGGGGAGGGGGGATATGAGAGAGAAATGGGCTAGTGGTGAGAGAGTAAGAATTAGCTTTAAATCTTAGATATAACCCATCTGCCTAGTTAGCATCCCTGAGCCATACGAGCCTCTTGGGGAGGTCTGCGAGCTTATCAGACCTTTTGACTTGAGACAAAGATACAAATGCCCCTGCCACTCCACTTTGGGTGAAATTGGGACTCAAAATACAGCTCTCTCCTCAAAATTTTTCTATTCTCAATCTTTCCAATACTAAATATAAATGAGTTTGCAAACCAGTGAACCTGTAAATCCTGACCTACACCTCACAGAGATAACACTTTATTGTTTCATCCCAAACTTCCATTATGATAAATGCAATAGTTATGTTTGATTGCCAGCTTAGAAATGCCTACATCATCAAACACACTGTATGCCTGTGGGGCCGTTTCAAATGACAACTAGCATGTAGGGACAGCACCCAAGGGAAAAGACCCACTGTAAACATGGACAGTATTGTTCCATAGCCTAGGGACCCAGAAGGAACAAAAGCAGAAGAGGAAGCTTGCATGCACAGTTTCAACCTGCCCCTCTCTGCTTCCTGGATGTTGTAAATTAGGCAACGTTTCTGTGCCACACCCTTCTGCCATAATGTTTCTGCCTTGCCATGGGCACAAAAGCCAGCTGTCTAGGAGCAGAAATCTTTCAGTGAGCAAAAGTAAATCTTTCCCCCTTTTAAATTGCTTCTTTAGGTTATGTGTTACAGGAATGGAGATCCAAAATAATGGCCTATTAAAATACAAGTCTAGGACTTGAAAAATGGCATCAAACACAAGCCCCCTTGCCTTGCATCAATGCACGTTTGTGTAGATTAATGATGTCTTCATATTAATGAGTGCTTGTTATGAACTCTGTAAATAATTACTATCATCACGTTTGATAATTAGTATGAATTTGGGGAGGGAGAGAGAGCAACAGAATAGGCTATTATAATTCTATTCATGAGGAAAACACATCTTTCCAGTCAACTCTCAGCTAGGGTCACAGCCATATCTTGAACCCAAGTCCATAAGTTAGGTTCCCCCATCACTATCATTTAAATAAGAACATATTACAACTAGCTGAGGTGGTAAGTCAGCATGGCTCTGTTCGTACCCAGTCAGATTTGTTGTAAATATAATTACCTTCCCAAGTTCTCAGAAGCTGAGGGACTGCTGGTCTGATAAAACTAAAGAGTGGCCCTGGGTCTATCAATGGTTTATACAAAATCTTTACCAGAATGTAAGTGGAAGAGAGGAAAAGAGGGAGGGAGGGAGGGAGGGAGGGAGGGAGGGAGGGAGGGAGGGAGGGAGGGAGGGAGGGAGGCTAATGTGAGGAGGGTGCACCAAATGTCTCTGTAGAGAGGTTTATCGTTCCACACAGCATCCTGGCAGTTTTCTCCTTTGTCTACATATCTAACAACTCCCCAGAGTCTGATGGTTTCCCACCACTTTGCAGGAAAGAGTTACGGAAGAACACTTAGCAAAGCCTATCACTTCAGCTCTGCGGTCTTCTGTTACATGGAGTGTTTAACAGTGGAGTGAGACTCGGAGCCCTCCCAATCCCAGCAGTTCCACCCCAGATGTAAACACAGCTCTCCCTGGATCAGCCTGCATCCTGTGCATCATGGCTGTGCACCGCTCAGGTGAATGGGGAAACAAAGTGAACTTCTCTCTACCACCCGCTGGCCATGTGGCATCTACTTCACCACCACAGTCCCTCTCACCCAGGATCATAGCACAGTCTTAGTTTGTGCTTAAATCTGCAGTCTGCCTTCCAGACAATCAGTAAATGAGATGACATAGCTTGCTTGAAATTGTCTAAAGTTTCCCACTTGAACAAGAAAAATATCTCCACTTCTTATCACTCAAAGCCTGTATGAACCATCCATCCTTTAAACTGCAACACATCTTGCCTACTAGTACCAGGGTCCATGTTCTGCCTCTCCTTTGTCCCTCAGGATGCCAACCCTGACTCAGGCCCTGCATCTGCTGCTAAGTGTGCCTGGAATTCTCTACCTCATCCAGGCTGCTCCCACTCCATCTCTGTATGCTTCTCTCTCACTTCCCAGTCCTCACTCCAGAGTAGTGTCTCCAAAAGACCCTGGGCAACCAACCCAGCTAAAGCAGCCAGTCCGCCCCAGACACTTCCTCACAATACTTTAATATCCCCAATAGTACTTATTGCATTGCCTCATTCTTGTTTTGATCGCCTTTCTTCTCCCCTAGAATATAAGTTCTGTGTGGGTAAGGCTCCATCTATCAGTTTCCTGCTGTACCCTGAGTGCTGGCAGTGGCTGCCCAAAGGAAGCCCTCGGTAAGTATGCAATTGTCTTACCTTCGGGATGAGATCCAGACTTCTCATTCCATCTGGTGCTGACCATGTCTTCGTGCTCATCTCCTGCCACCTCTCCCAGGATGCAACTGGGAAGATGTGAGAGGTGCTGGCCGGATACACCTCAGAGTTAAAAGCAAAAAAAAAAAAAAAAAAAAAAAAAAGAAAGAAAGGAAGAAAAGAAAGAAAGAAAGAAAGAAAGAAAGAAAGAAAGAAAGAAAGAAAGAAAGAGTGGCTTATACCAAACATAATTCAAGTACCAAGAAGTAAGAGGAAAGAGAACAAGGAAGGGAGGGAAAGAAACACTCTCAGAGGTGCCAGGCATGTGTCAGATGAGTACAGAGCATCAAAACCAAGAGTGAATTTCTTATGGTGGGGAATTCTGCTTAGAGGAAAAATGAGACTTAAGGTCGGGAGGGACTTTTCACTGCACATGTGAAACTACAGTGCAGGGTAGATATTATGTGTTATAAGAGTAAAACTTTTGAATAGTCATTTTAATTCTCCAACTGGTTTTCCCCAAAGACAGTAGCTAGCTTCCCCACCTGGCTTCCTTCTTCCTTTTTTTTCACTCTTCCCCCAAACCTTAAATATAATATTATTTATGTAACAGGAAATCAATAAATGCTTACTGAGCAAATACATGGATGATCTCAAAGGAGCTTATTGGGGAGGAAGAGAGTCAGAGATGGGCAGAGCAGGGCAAGGTAAAAAGCTAGTGTCTCCTTGTATGGAGTCAAGATTACTATCTCATTGCAAGTAGTCAGAGGACCCATCTGTAGCAGAGCCAGGACCAGAATCAACAACTTGGGCCTCCCGCAGGTTAAAAGTGAGAAATCTTTCCTACCAGGAGTAGACATTAGCTCACAAATGCATCTGTGCACAGACAGAAAGGAAACCCATGGCTGGCTAACTGAAGCTGCCCTCTGCTTTTGGGGAAGAGCTCATTCTCAAGCAGTGGAACAGAAAACACTTAACGTGACGACCAGGGAAGGATTGCAATTATCTCTTCTGACCTCTGTCACCTCCATCCGAAGAGGCCTGGCTACTGGGGTCAGCTGTGAGAGTGAGGTGAAACTGAAGAGGGGCCGGAGGGAATGCCTATTCAGATGATGCTAAGTGCCTGGGTCTGCAGGCTCACCAATACGGCCCACCTGTCAACTCCTGCAGTATCTAAGCAACACTTTCCTTTGGGCACATCAACAGCACTTGCCTCCCTGTAGATGAGCAGCAAGTACTGGGAAATAGCAAATTCTCAGTTTAAAGGGAAGGAGACAAGATGTAAATCCTCCAAAAAAAAAAAAAAAAAAAAAAAAAAAAAAAAAAAAAAAAGGTGGGTCTCTGTAACAACCTTATAACTGAACACACTAAGCTCTGTATTTTATGAATGAGGAAACCAAGGCATAAAGAAACTAAACTAAGCGGCACTCTAGGATCAGAGCAAAATTAAGATTCAAAATACAGAGAGCTGCCACTAAACCCTCAGCTATAAACTACTCGTTACTTGCCCCAGAGTCAATCTCCAAATACATTTTTTAAATATATCGTTCATGTCCACTACGGAAAATGTCAGGTAGATGGAAAACTAGATAAAGGTGTGTACTCGACCATCTTATGCCCAGATCCCAGCTTTTACAATTATAAAGTCCCAGTCCTATTTTGTCCAGAACCCAGCTCCCAGCAATTATGTTCATACAAGCCCTGAGCATCATGTCATTCTAGAATCTCTTGAGATTTATTTTTATTATGTAGCATTTGCCTGTGTGTAATTATATGCACCACATGCATACCTAGTTCCCACACAGGCCAGAAGAGGTTATGAAATTCCCTTGGAACCGGAGTTACAGATGATTGTGAACTGTCACTATAGCCATATTTCCAGAAAGGATTGTCAGTGTTCCATTGGAGGACACACTGGCTCTGACTAGTTTCCAATTATTGGTAAGCCGAGCACTGCTTTGCCAGGTTAGACTACACTCTGCTTGGTCCTTCAGTTTAGATCCCCCCAGGACCAAGTTCACACCATAACAACACTCAGCATGGCAATTCACATCAGTTCAGTACTACTCTTCCTCCAGCCACCCTTGTCCACTCCAAAAAGTATTTGGTGCAACAGTAGTGATTCTGTCAGCTGCATGTTCCTTTCCTCTTGTTTTGACTTGTGTTTTAGTTGTCTGTGTTTGATTTTTTGAGAAAAGGTCTCACAGTGAGGCCCAAGGCTATCTATCCTCCAGGGCCGGAATTATAAGCATTGTGGTGACTTGAATGAGAATGGTACCCACAGACTCATATATTTGAGATTTTGGTCCCCAATTGGTGGACTGCTACAGAAGGTGTGACACTGGTGGTGGCGAAGGTTTCAAAAGCCTATGCTAGGCTCAGTGGCCTTTTCTCATTGCAACTTTGAGATCAAGCGTGAGCTCTCTGCTACCACCCCAGCACCATACCTGCCTTCCTGCCCCCACATTCCACCCTGCTCTCCACTATAGTGTTTCTGGACTAACCCTCTGAAACTGTAAGCAAGCCTTTGGTTAGATGCTTCCTTTTATTGTTGTCTTGGTCATGGTGCTTCATCACAGCAACAAGACAGTGACTCAGACTGACATGTGGTTTCATACGTGGCTTAGTCACATACTCTTGAAAACATTCTATCTTGACAAACCTGAGCCAAGATATACAGAGAAATATGAAATACAGTGGTAACACACATGCCTAATCAAAATCTAAAGCCACTCACTAAGTGTGCATCCTTGGTGTCGGTGACATGGTCTTCACATCCCAGGATTTTTAAGTGGAAAAAAAAAAAAAAAAAAAAAAAAAAAAAAAGGAAAGTAATCCTGTATAGATTTCCATCGTGAACAATATTATGGCACCCTCTGCTGTCAGGAAGCAAAATCTGAGATCTGAGGTCCCCTTAGGGCTTTTTTGTCCTCCAATTTCCCCAGCATCCCTGTTCTTAACAGATACAAAGGCATACTTGGAGGAAAAAAGGCTTACAGCAAGCAGGTAACAGCAGCAAAAGCAAAGAACGAAAATCCAGTCAGTGTAGAGTAAGAAAGGAAGGGGAGAGAGCTGTGCTGAGAATCTCCAGTCAGCAGATCCATGGCAGTCCAAGGCAGCTGCTCTTCCTGCCTAAGCTCCTACATGAGGGCCACTTGACAAACAGCCCATGAAACAGAGAAAGATCAAGTGTGATGTCCTAGGTCACACAGCAGAGCCAGGACACAAACTTTATTTTTAGCCACTTTTACTCTACTTCCTAACAGCTAGCTAGGATTTCTAGTGGAGGGGGCCAACTTCCTTAAATACATTAATATTTGTTACTAGTTACTCTTTTTTTTAATCATTTTTTATTTGAATTAGAAACAGGATTTTTTTACATGGCAATCCCAGTTCCCACTCCCTCCTGTCCTCTCCTACCATCTCCCCAACTAAAACCCTACCTACCACATACCCTTTCTTCTATTCTTCCTCTGACTCAACCTTTCTGCTCCCTCATGACCTCTGCATCCTTCGCTAGCTACTCTTACTCTCACCTAAAAACTGACTGCCAGGAAAATTTCTCTCTTCATCCTAAACAAAAAGATTAAGAAATGATCTCAATCTCTTGCCCATAGAGTTTATCTGTCCAAAGCTGAAAAGGATTCTAATTTATTCTTAGAGATAAATTTATTGTGAAATCAAAATTACAGTAACCCTCAGAACAGTGCCTTCCATCATAGCCTCATTGAAACTGGTGCTTGCTTTACAGGGCTGAACAGACTCTCCCAGAATGTTCCACATTCCAAGACTAGTCATTTGATGAGTAGCACTAGTAACAGAAGGGTGGCATTGGGGTGTGTGGAGTGGAGGTATTTCTTCATAAGAGACACAGCAACCAGTTCCCCTCCTCCTCAGTGGAAAGGTCTAGGTCAGAGCTCAAGGGAGCTGGAGGACTCTAAGCTGAAACTCCTCAGACAGTGCTAGAAGAAAACCTGTTCTGAGCCCCTCCTGACAGAGCCAGAAGCAAGAGCCAATCACTCAATGCCATTTACCCTGCCTGAGTTTTCCTGGTTCAGATGCCATGATAATAGTAGTGTCTATGCCCTGTTATGACGAGAGACTTAGATCTCTGTACAGTTCACTACAAGCACTAGCAAGAAACACCCCAGAGTTATGAACAGGTAAATGCCTTAAACCTATGAGGACCTAGTATGTTCCAGCAGCCCCTAGTGCCTTTTTCTCTTTATTCAGCCTTCACCAGCCAAATCTCAGGAGGCCTAGATGTCAGGTCAGTTTTAGTCTATCCTAAGGAGAGACCATTCATTTCATCCTAAGTTACCTTCAGCCCACAGGGTCTCAGCCCTAATTCCAGGTCAAAATGACTGTGTGAGGGTCTTTGAAACACAGTATTGTCCTCTGTTCTTGCTTCAGCTAACCAATCAGAAAATTCTGTCCCCACTTAATAGTACTGAGAATATTTTTTTTTCATTGTCCTTGGGTCCTCCATTCATCTCACTCTTTCAGAGGAAGAAACCATTTGACTGGTGAGATTTAGGAGATCATTGCATGTACATGGTCTGGGACCTTTTGAGGATCAATGCTTTCCCTAGGCAATAGGACTCACTTTGTCCCTTTGCAGGAGATAGGCCCTGTGGACAGAGGCCTGCTCAGTGATGCCTGGGGAAATTCAAGTACACATCACCAGATACCTGGCATGTGTCTGATGCAAAATACATTTTGTGATATAGAATAAATAAAGGTCTCTTGGGCAGATTCCAGCAGGATTTAGTTAATCCTTGTATTTCTACATCAAGGAAATTGTGGTAACATCAGATTTCAATCATTATGTTCCAAAAGTAAACATTTCTAGGGGGAATTTTTCAAAGAGATTTTTGTCCACATATGTATACATGCTCACACACAATTTCTTTTTTCTCCTTTTTATTTATTGTCTTTCACATCATGTATCTCCATCCCATTCATTTCCCCATCCCTTTGTATCCACCCTCTGCCATTGCAACCTCCCTGGCCTAAACATAATTTAGGAGAGAGAGAGAAAAAAAAAGATAAGTGAAAAACCAATCTGGTCATGAAAGCTGTAGTGTGGCACAGTGAGTCACACAGTAAACACTTTTATCCATATATCTTTACTTGCAAGTCACACACACTTCTTTATTTTTAATTCCTTTTATTTTTTGGAAACAATCATTTTATGTACCAATCCCTGTAACGATAAATCTTTCCGCCAACAGCCTGAGCCCCGCTGCCACGTAGGCACCCAAAATAACACACAGAGTCTTATATTATTTACAATGCTGTTGGCCAATGACTAGGATGTCTTATTTGTTAGCTCAGTCTTAATTGTCAACCATAATCATAAGATTTATCTTATGGAGGATGCAGGCGGAATGTATCCTGTCTTGCTGGGATCACATGGCGGCTCCAGAGTAGAGAGCAGGAGGAAGAGCAAGAGAGTGACTTCCTCTTTGTCCCTGCTTATATTCTGAGTCTGCCTGCTATTTCACTTCCTGCCTAAATCACAAGACTTCTTTACTACATTTCCCAGAATCCTCCTCAACTCCTAGTCCCACTTATCTTGCTTTCCTATTGGCCAACAGCACTTTATTAACCAATAAGACAAACATATACACAGAAGGACGTTCCCCATCAAGTCCCCCTCCCCCATTCTCTCTCCCTCCCATCCTCCCATGCCCCCTACCAACAGCCCCAACCCACCCCCACCCATTCCCAAAGGAAAGTGAGGCCTTCCCTGGGGGGATCAGCAAAGTTTGTCACATCATTTGGGGGAGGGCCTAGGCCTTCCTCCTTGTATCTGGGGTGAAATAGTATCACTACAAAGGGAATGGGCTCCCAAAGTCCATTTGTGCACTAGGGATAAATATTGGTTCCACTGTTAGAGGACCCATAGACTTCCCAGGCCTCCTAACTGGCATTCACATTCAGAGGGTTTGGTTTGGTCCAATGCTGGTTCCCCAGCTTTATGACTGGAGTCTGTGTGCTCTCACTAGGTCAGGTCAGCAGTTTCTGTGGGTTTCTCCAGCACAGTCTTGACTCTTTTGCTCATTGTTCCTCTCTCTCTACAACTGGATTCTAGGAGTATGACTCAGTGCTTAGCTGTGGGTGTCTGCTTCTGCTTCTATCAGCTACTGGATGAAAGCTCTAGGATGGCAATTAAGGTAGTCATCAATCTCATTATAGGGGAAGGGCATCAAAGGCAGCCTCTCCTACTGCCTAGATTCTTAGTTGGGGTTATCCTTGTGGGTCTCTGAACATTTCCCTAGTGCCAGATTTCTATTTAAACCTATACTGGCTCCTTCTAATAAGGTATCTCTTTTTTGGCTCTCCTCTATTCCTCCCCTGACTCAGTCTTCCTGATCCCTCTTGTCCTCCTCTCCCCTCCACTTCTCCCCTTCTCTTTTTGCTATCTCCCTTCCTCCCTTCCCTCTCCCCCCTCCCCTGTGCTCAGGAGTTCTTGTCGCTTTCCCTTTCTTCAGGGGACCATATATTTTTCTCTGTGGGTCCTCCTTATTCCCTAGTTTCTCTGGATCACACATACTTCTAATCACATTCTTACATATAGTGAAAACATGAGAAGAAATTCTTACCTCTCACAGCAAATTCAAGATTCTTCTATCTATAAAGCAAGTAAGAAAGCTAAGAATACTCAAATAAAACCAGAAATGAAAGACAAATCCACTAGTATTATAAAGATACAAAGTATAGTAAGAGACTAATATAGACAATCACATACCTACAATTTGAATAACCTAGAAGAAATGGATAAATTCTTAAGAAACTACAGTCTACCAAGATTGAATCAGAAATAGAAACCTGACTAGACTAAAAACCAATGATGGACCAATGATGTGAAAACCCTCATCAGGCTTCAGAAACTGAACCAGCTCAGTGGGAAAGAGCTCCTATAGCACTTGCAGAAGGTCCCAGTCGGGTCCTGAACACCCACATCAGAGAGGTTGCATCTGCCTGTAACTCCAGCCCTGGAAGTAGGGCCAATGCCTGTGGCCTCAGCAGGCACCTGCATTCACATGTACATAGCCACACAGCAATATAAATGTAATTAAAAATAAAATCTTAAAAAAAAATGGCTTCCCAGCAGAATTCTAGCAGATTTAGCAACTACCACCAGTCCTTTTCAAAGTCTTTTGAAGGGTTGGGGAGAGATGATGATGATGATGGTGGTGGTGGTGGTGCTTATTGACCCATTTTACAGCCCATTACATTGTCAATACCAATGCCAGAAAAGCACAAACGAAAAATTATAGGTCAACATCACTGATAAGTATAGGTAACAAAAAGTTCTCAACAAAATACTAGCAAAACAAATTTTGGGGACTTATCTTGGAATACAAGATTCAAGATGTAAAAATGTAATATATGATGTTAAGAAAATTAAGAAAAACCAAATATCTCAATAAATTCAGAAAATGTATTTGACAAAATCTAACTCACTCCCATGATTAAAAAAAAAAAAACAATAAAAACATCAACAAATTAGGTATAGAAGTAAGTAATGTACCACAACTAATCAAAAAGCCCCCACTGGAGAGCTGGCTGGCTGACCAACCCAGTTACCACCCAGGCCCAGAACCGAGGCTATGGGTTAGCCCACCCCAACATCCACCTAATCTATGAACTGTTGGAGCATATGAAGGGGCCAGACCTACAGATCCAAAGCTGCAGGATCTCCATGACAAAGGACAACAGGATATCTAAGAGGATCCTCAGTGAGAGCCCATTATTGATGATGTATCAGAGGCCAAAGGCCTCAAACCAGACCAATGACTCATGGCAATGAACACTTGCAAGTGAAGATGAAAGAACTGAAGAGTAAAGTGTGCGACTCAACAGGCCTCTCCACATGAGATTCTTCTCTTTGGTTTTGCTTTGCTTTGCTTTGCTTTGGTTGGCTGGCTTTTGCTTTTCTTTTAAATGTTCGGGGGTTTTTTTGTTTGTTTTTTTTGTTTTGAGGGTGAAGGGTTGTAAGGGCAGAGGGCAGATATGGAGGAATGGGGAGATGGAAAAGATCAGGATGCATGTGAAATCTGCAAAAAATCAATAATTGTTAAAAAAAAAAATAACAGCCCCCCACACACTAACATCATACAATAAAAAGTCAAAAGTGCTTCCTCTAAAGTCAAGAACAAGATAAGGATGCCTGGTCTCACCACATTTTCCCAACAGAAAACTAAAGAATTTAGCCACAGCAATAGAAGAATCAGAATAAGAAATAATAAGATTTCTGTCCTAATTAAGATTACTATTGTTGTGCCGAAATATCATGACTAAAGCAAGCTTGGGATGAAAAGGGTAAATATTGGGTTATACTTTCATATCACTGAAGAAGTCAGGACAGGAACTCAAGCAGGGCAGGAACCCAGAGGCAGGAGCTGGCACAGAGGACATGGAGGAGTGCTGCTTACTGGCTTGCTCCTCAGGGCTTGCTTAACCGGCTTTCCTACAGAACCCAGGACCAACAGCCCAGGGGTGGCCCCACCCACAACAGGCTAGTCCCTCCTCCATCAATCAGTTCAAATGTTCTACAGGCTTGCCTGCAGTCCAGTCTTATGAGGGCATTTTCTCAACTGAGGCTCCCCCACTCTCTGTGATTCTAGCTTGTGTCAAGCTGATATAAAACTAGCCACTGACCCCTTGTCAATTTGACACATGAACACATCACTACTAAGCCAGAACCTTTCATTACTTGTCCATCAACAAGATAAAATCATTTTTGTAAGTCCCACAGACTTACAAAATCAAACACCTTAAAAAGTTGTCTCTTTAACCCAGGGCTACACAGAGAAACCCTGTCTCAAAAACAAACAAACAAAAAGTTGTCTCTAAAAATATCCAGTCTCATTTAAAATCCAAAGTCTCTGTAAAACTCAAAAATCTCTTTTTTAAAAGCCTTGGGTTGGAGAGATGGTTCAGTGGTTAAGAGGTCCTGCCCCAAATGATGTGTTTGACTTTGATGATCCCTCATGGGAGGCCTCACCACCCCTGGGCAGTGGATGGGGAGAGGGATGGGGGTTGGTTCATGGTGGGCACATTCATTAACGTTGGTCTTAAATGAAGAGGCATATTTAATTCTATTATATAAACACCAAAAAAGTTGTAAAATGAGAGCATTTGTCAGGAATATCTCATCCCACTCATTTATCTCTTCTGAGAATTTAGAAAATAATCCATTTGTTTACACCAAATATATACACTGCTTGCATTAACAAAACAGAATGTGCTGATCCAATATGAGGAATGGCAAAATATACCACCACAAAGGCAGGAACTTTTGTGTATACTCTTCATTGTCATTCATAAAGCATCTAGAACCACAACTGGCTTACATCTGCTTGATAAATACCTGCTGAATGAATTACTCTGTGGAGAAGTAATTTTGGTAGACTGAAAGAAATTTCTTGCAACATTAATAATATAATAGTTGCCTTACAGCCTTGGAAGAGCTTCACTACTTTACATACCACCTTCCCAAATTACACATACATATATAGAAACACCTCAAAACAAAGGAGAGAACCTCTTTTACATTATAAAATAACTTATACTGTCATGATAGAAACAAAAATAGACAGCCTTGAGGGGAAAAAACAATGTCTCAGTATAATTTTATTAGTAGATTTTACATAAAATTTGACTTATAAGATCCAAAGGACTGTCTTAGAAAATACAAAAGCATATTTAATTAGATTTTAACAATAAGAACTTAAAAATTACATTACAGTCCTTAAAATCAAAGACTAATTAAAATTAAATGCAGTTCTATCAAGAACTAGAAATGAACTCTGTGTGCATAGTATCACTTAAAGTTCCATGGAAGTATAAAATATTTCTATGAATGTGACTATATCTGGGGCAAACATCATTGACTTCAAAACTTGACACTAAAGGAATTTCCGATCAACACATCTGAAGAGGCTTCATCTAGTAAGAGCTATGGCAATTTCATCCAGAGAGCTTGAATCCTTAGGTGGCTATGATATGACCTGCTGTTGCAACAGTGCTATAAACCATCTCTATGTAGTTAGGACACACTCGGACATCGGGATCTTTTACACAGAGCTTTATCTACATCACAGAACTGTTCTCCAGCCAAGGACAGGCTGCTCACTGCTGATCCACTGAAACTCCACGGCCTCCATCTTGAGCAGTATTATAGGAATCACAATGCTTACATTTCATGCCTAAGATATGGAATTGAACTGTGGATCGTTCATTACAGTCATTGCAGAGAATCTGAAAAATGAAGAGTAAAAACTTAAGCCTTTAACTACAAGTGGCATGGTTTGTATTAACAATCATTTGACAGTCATATAAAGGTGTGAAATACACGTGTATGTCTAAGCAATTCTGCAGTGCAAATGTCTTTTCTCTGATGAATATTTTAAAGGTTATTATGGTAGCTTTGAATTCAGAAAATATGAATCTGAGCACAGAAGACTCATCTTAAAATACGTCCTAAAAGTATATGTAATACAAGCAAGAAAATTAACACAGACATATTCAGATCTAATACTCATCATTAGACAAACAACAAAAATATAAAATAACACATATATAATGACTTCATTATTTTCAATAGCACTCAAAATTTATCTTAACTAATAAAATTGAAATTTCTATAAACTGGAATATTTTTGTTTAATCTTTAGGTTTACTATGCCTCAGGAATGAATCAAGAGCCAAAGCACGTTCTAAATGAATAAAGCCAGAATGCCTCTTGCTAGCCCCTAACATGATAAGGATTTTATGACTTCTGGTGTTAGGACACTGAAGGCTCAGAATGTTCATCTGAGAATACATCAACATACACAGCAGTCTCAGCATGTGCACATCACATCATAAGCAAAAAAAAAATTCCATTTGTTCCTCACATAATTTTGAAAACTACTACTGAAAGGTAGAGATTAGAGACTGTCTAAAAAGTGTCTACTAGTAGGTACAATGTTGTTGAGGGTTTTTTTGTTGTTTGGTTTTGGTTTTGGGGTGTGTGTATCCATGTCAATGTGGATACACATGGAGACCTGAGGTCAATGTTGACTCATTCCTTCACTGCTCTCCACCTTCATTTTTTGAGACAGTCCCTCACTGAACATAAAACTCAGTGATACAGCTAGACTGGCTGACTGGTCAATGACTTTTAGGGACCTGTCTACCTCTACCTCCTTAAGAACAATGTTACAGGCATGTAGTGACCATGCCTAGCTTTTTCCATGTGCTAGACATCCAAACTCAGGTCACTGTGCTTGGGTGGCAGACATTTTACCAAATGCACCATCTCCTCAGTCCTGGGCATAGGGTTTCTTTACAAGTGACAAAAATATTTTAATATTGTGGTACTGTTTGTACAATTTCATAAATGTACTAAAAGTCACTGAATTGTATACTTTTAAGAAATGCGCTCCAATGTATGTGAGGAAAAAAGCATCTATATGAACACAGTAAACTTTAGCCTCTGGTAAGCATCCCAATTATCATATAGTATCTAAAGGAGCTTCCGCTGTCCCTAGTAACAATTCATTAACAACATTAATTTTGGAACTTTCCAGTGTGAATGAATCAGAAAGAGTTTTATTGTTTCTTTGTTTCTTTGTTTATTTCCAATGCTAGGATCCATGACCTTGCACATACTAACTACTACTGAGCTATATATCCAACATTAAAATAATTATTTGGCTTTGTTTCAACCTTATGTTCTAAAGTATTTGCAGACAATCAGAATATTTATATGTCCAAAAGTTAAGAAAGCATCAGAAAGCTGTTTAATTTTCCAACTCTGATTTAAACTCAATACTATACTTCAGCTACAAGGCAGCCTCTCTCAATTCTCTGTAGGGCCAAAGAATAAGCTAATTGAAACCAAATAAAGTCTATGATAAAATACAATGGGCAGTAAACATTAAAAACCAGAAGCTAGCTTTCAAAAACCAGCAAATACATTTTCTTCAAACAAAATTTTAAATAATTTAAGTGAAACACTTATATTTCAAATAAAACATCAGTGATCCACTTCTGACTCTGCCAAAAATTCATAACCAAGTTTTTGCCTGCCATCTAGTGTTGAGGAAAAACTAAACAAAGGTATTCTTAGGATTTTTTTCTCCCTACAGTCTGATATTAATATAGTTTTTGTAGAAAATAATTTGTCCTTTGCTTTAATTAATTACAAAGGCACTATATCAAAGCAGTAATTTTGCAGAGTCAAAAATTAGGAAGAATATCAGTAAGAAATCTAAGAAGTTCTAAGCATGGATTCTACTCACATCCACAGTCACATTCTGGTATTCCGATGGCATGGGAGTCTGTGCTACCTCATTATCCAACTGTCTCCAGTACCGACTCATATCTAAGGCAGAATGCATACACAGTGGACATCTGTAGCCTCTGCAAGAGACAGTAATACAAGAAGACATAAGCTCACTAGCACATAAACCAAACAGGGTAGTATTCTACAGTTCAAGTTAATTTCTCAGGAACTTGAAAATCTATGCACTAAAAAAATAAATAAATATTAAATTCTGTGTCTTATGATACTTTTAAATCCTAAGTCTTTATCCTCAACTCTCTAAAAAGGAGAACTAGTCAATATTCTTTGAAACACTATGTCATAATAATATCAATTAAACTATTCATTAGCTAAACAACTTAGGACACTGATGCAAAGAATTTGTATTCCTTAAAAATTATTCCAATCATATTGCTACTTCTTTTCTAAAACTTTTCAAAAGTTGCTCCATTTCTAATCTTTCCTATTTCTCATCTTAATTTAGCTCCGGTTTTGAAGAAAATACACTGGTTTTCTTTGTAGTTCATTGCTGGACCAATATACTGAACTAAAAAAAAAAATGTGGACACTGTTCCTCAGTGTTTTTACAACACCATGATTAATTTAGTGTCAACTATGTTCCCCAGTATACATGACTAGTGAACAAGAGGTTCTGCCTGCCTCAAGCTATGGGAGGAAATAGACATGATATACAGACCTGTTCTCCAGGATGCCATGGCCAACTAAACACCAGTTATCTACTCTACTCACCTCCATATATGTGTCTGTCATACCCAAAGCAGTACCTAGCCATCATGTTTGCCCGCTCCCTACCTCCCTCCTCACAAAAACAAACATCTTAAATCCACCAAAAACTCACTCTTTTAACAATTCTTCGTAACACGTTCTGAAAGAAAATAGAACATTATTTCAGTAAAAGAAAAACTACCTCCATTACTTGCAAACCACCTCTGAGCAGGAAGAAAGTTATTTTACCTATGTAAGAGATGGCCACATGGCAAGACATGAGCAACAACGCGGGAGGTGTGAATATCCTAAAAGGAAAGAAAGCAATTACTGCTGCATAAAGACACCAGCAAACGACTGCCAAAGGGAAAAACATTTCACACTCACCTCCAAGCATATTGGACAATTCTGCCGAGAAACATTTTCGATACACTGTTTAAAGGAGAATCTTACATTAGCAAAAGCATCAACTATAACAACATTAATTAAAAAATAAATTAAATAAACTGACTAAAAGAGCCAGTGAGCTGACTCACTTATCAGCAAGCCTGGAGACCTGAGTTCAATCCATGGAACCCACATGCTGGAAGGAGAGAACCCACTCCTGCAAGTGGTACTCTGACCTCCACATGAGCACTTCTAAAAGGTGGAGTTTGTTAGAATCCCAACAGTTTGAGGTTTTTAGCATGGCAAGACATGTCAAATTATACAGCCGGAGATAAGGATAAGCACCAAGCCACAGATGATTCCCTTGTTTTTAACGGAAGCACTTAAATAGAAGCCAGGACCCCTTACTAATACTTAAACAAAGAATAATAACTAAGAAATTTAAAAATAAAAAAAACAAACAAAAAAGAGAAGAAAACACACATGCCCTTGCATATATATCTTTACAAAGACAGTTTAATGCAGAGAAAAATCCTCCAAAAGAAAAAGTCAATTGAAAAATCTGGATCATAATCCCAGCTCTGCCATTATGAATCCTTGAAATTTTAGACAAGTCAGCACTTCTCTAGTCTGATTTTCTCTATTTATAAAATAAAGCTAACACATATTTCACTTGGGTTCTCAAGTACATTCCATATATACACAAACCTACATACCTTAACATCTATGTAATTAGGATGTTCCTGACAGTTAATGCCATCACTGTGTGAATTAAATTCAAATGAGGTGACTATGCAATGGGCTAGCTGAGTGTATGCATGTGTGTGCATGTGTGTACACAAATGTATTCTATATATGGCATGGAAACCAGAACAGAGCCAAAGAAATACAATTCATGAGGCTACTGACTCCAGGCTATCTTCATTAGCCTGTCCTTTTAATTTTTTTAATTTAATGACTTCTATTTATCTTGAGACAAAGCAAGTGAGCCATGAACTTACATGTGCCACAACCCCCACCAGCTTATCTTGCTATCACCCCAAAATTTTTAAAGTCAGACTCAATCTTTAACAAATTCACATTCTGCTCATCAAATTCCTTTATGCTAAGACTAAGTATCTTGGGAGTTATCTTTACTTAGCATCACTCTAATTCTGAGTTATCATTTCTTAATGTTCAAGATATTCATCCTAACTTTCCTCACTACTCCTCTATGTCTGTATGTTCTCTCTGTCTCTCTGTCTCTTTCTGTCTGTCTGTGTGTGTGTGTCTGAGTCTGCACATCTGTTTTATCTTCAGACAGAGGTTTTTATTAGCTTCTTACTGGAATGTCCTGTACTTTCATACTTTGCTCTGTTGATCCTCCATTCTTTACATTCTTACAGTAGATAGAGTCAGTACTATAAATACAATATTTCATTAGATTGTTTTTAAATAAGAGAGAGGATCTGAGATTACAATAAAATTCCTATATCCATGTTTATACATCTTAATTATGAAAGGAAATATAAAGAATACTTTCTAATTATTCTTAGAACACTGTGTAAATAAGTTATATTTCTTAACATTTTGCCTTTTAAAGTTAATCTTAGAAGCAGTATTAATATGATAAGAATCCATGAACCAACAGAGAAGCTGCCAGCATTATGCGAATAAGTGCTATAGGCATTCTTACATTACAGAAAACAAAATGTAGATCAAATGTTCTCAGGCACATATTTTAGATTATCTACTTAATTTTGCTTTTTAGAAAAGCAAAAAACATAGTTGCAGTTGGTAATATATGAAAATTAGCATGTTTCCAAACACACTAGAATTTAAGCTGGTTTTCAAAAACACTAATAGTTTTTAAATTATGCAAAATGAATCATATACCTTATGTTTTCCTCGAAGATTCATGGCTAGGCATAAATTACACTTCAAGCAGTGGAAAAAATCTTCCTTTGGACCAATCCTATCAAAACGTAACATGAAGGCCAAAAGATTATTTTTAGTACATGATGATTTGTTCACTATATAATACTCAAACTCAGCCCCATTGTAGAAATATTCAAACCACACTGGAGAATATGAAGGAAGCTCCATCTTTCCAGTGTCAGAAGGTAACCAACACAACAGACACTTCTGTCAAGTTGACTATAGATGCTTAAGACAGATGCACACAATTTGAGCTTTATTTCTTACACAATTCTACAGATGCTGTCTGCAACTTATTTACGCTTAGTAATCTATTCCAAGGATTGTGTCTGTCCATAGAAAACTACTTTGTTCTTGTTAATAGCCACACAGCAGTCACACAGTATGGATGTATCATAATTTTCAAAAATATTTCCTTATTGATAAAATTTACAATCCTTACAATGATATAATAAAAAAAAGTCCAGCTGGCATTTAGCCCATATTTAAATTATATTTTCCAATATCCCTAAAAGTGATACTACTGAGTCAGAGAGTACCAGTTCATTAACTGTGATACTGACAACTTGACCCCTCCAAAGACTGCTAATTTACATTTCCACATGCATGACCCATGTTCCTCACAACCTGAACAACACGGGCATGTATGATAGATAAAATATGCTACAGAACTGTTGAGATTTCTTTGAATTTTCTGTTGACATGCCCTGCTCATTTCTCCACCTGGGTATTTGCCTTTCACCTACTTAAAAGCAGCTTTATACAGCCTAGATATTCATCTTCCTAACTGTGTGATACTGATGACTTCTCTGGTCTGTTGTCTATCCTTTATAAAGATCCATCATTACTGTCTGTGTATTAAAAAGCCATCAGAGACTTGAGAAATGGGTCAGTGGTTAAGAACACATACTGTTCTTACAGAGACCCACATTCAGCTCCCAACACCCATGGTAGGCTGCTTACAACCACCCAAAACTAGCTCCAGGGGAACTGACCTCTATGGTAAACATAAGATTGCTTGTTGGTCCCTACATTTCTATTCATTGCTTCTTTTACAATAAAACATTTATTTAAAAGGCAGTTATTCAGACCTATCCTGAAAAATGACAATTTTCTAGCTTCTTTGGAGGTTGTGAAAAGAACAATAAAATTTTCTTTCTTTTTTTTTTGTTTCTTGTTTTTGTTTGTTTTGCTTTTTGTTTTTTTTAAAAAGGCAGGGTTTCCCTGCGGCTTTGGAGGCTCTCCTGGAACTAGCTGTTGTAGACCAGGCTGGTCTCAAACTCACAGAGGTCTGCCTGCTTCTGCCTCCTGAGTTCTGGGACTAAAGGTGTGCGCCACCACCGCCTGGCCATAATCAAATTTTCTTGTATGAAAAGAAAGAGTTCTATGTGATGACTCAGCAAGTAAAGGCACTACCAGCAGGCCAGACAGCCTAAGTTCAATCCCTGAAACTCACTGAGTACAAGAATGAAACAGACTCCTCCAGCAATCCCCTGGCTTCCATGTACACCACGGCACACAAATTTAATGAATGAACGAAGAGTAAATGGAAATTATTTTTTAATAAAGGGGAAACAGCATACCTCCTCCTCACAAATCTAGTCATTTTCGCCTGCCCAGAATATGAACCCACAGAATCAAACAAGAAAACACCTAGAGTCAGAATGTGAAGAGGGTATTATGTTATTTAACTACCTGAGTCAGACTTTTCCACAAGAAATAAAATTCAGTCTTTCATGAATCACTATTGAGTTTGTCACAAAATGCCAAAGCCATTTTATAATGAATATGCACATTTCAAAATCAAGTTTTTTGTTTTCCAAATAGGTTATCAATTAACTTTTGTTTTGTTTTTTGAAACAGGGTTTCTTTGTACAGCCTTGGCTGTCCTGGAACTAGCTCTGTAGACCAGGCTGGCTTTGAACTCACAGAGATCACTCTACCTCTGCCTCCCAAGTGCTGGAATTAAAGGCGTGGTGTCAATTATCCTAATACCCTTTCCCAATTTAGAGTATCACTTTTGCTTCTGACTCATATTCATAAATATCTGATCTTTCCACAACAGAGGACTCTATACATTTAAAAGTAACATAAAATGTTACAGTGAGAGAATAATTTCAACTGTGCTGCAAATGCATGGACAGACTTTAGATTCCCTTTTGGTATTTCTGTTATTTCAAAATAACAGTGGCTGGAATGGTGGCACACACCTGTAATCACAGCCCTTGGACACCTGGAACAGAAAAGTAACAAGTCTGAGGTTAGCTTAAGCTATACCAAGACTCTGCCTCAAAACAAACAAAAAGGAATCTTTAACAGCACACATTACTTCTGAACAGAGGTTGCATCTATCAATCTATGTAACAGGCTTTACTTCTCATATCTTTTAATAAATCTTTGAAAAACCAAATTCTATAAATCCTCTAGATGAATTTTCAGTGTGTCGTAGGCACCCCTTTAAAGCAACTACTGAGGGGCTAGGGCAACTGCTGCTCTTCCAGAGGACCTGGGCATGGCTATATATTATTCATGATTTCTTAAAGCTTGCCTGAGGTTTACAGAAAGCAAAGCTAGCCACAAGCCATAAAACCAGGCAATGGTGGCACACACCTTTAATCCCAGGACTCAGGAGACAGGCAGATGGATCTCTGTGAGTTCAAAGCCACACTGAGCTACACAAAATTGATCCAGTCCTAAAGAGAAACAGCTCACCCAAAGGTGATCTCAGTACTTGGGATCATGCACCTTTAATCCCAGAATTTGAGAGGTATAAAAGGAAGAGGCAGCAATCTGAACTTTGGGGGGAGATTTATTCTCCAGTCACACTGAGGACAGGACAGCCCTTTCAGCCTGAGGAAGAGGTAAGAACTAGTGACCAGCTACTTTGCTTCTCTGATCTTCAGCTTGAAATTTGAACCCAGTATGAAATCTCTGGGTTTTTATTAATCATGCTACACCTGGGTTCCAGTTTCAAAATCTACATAGCAGCTCACAACCATCAGTAACTCCAGTCCCAGGGGAACTGATGCCCTCACACGGGGTGCAGCCAAAGCACCCATACATACCAAATAAATAAAAAATTAAATTAAAAAAATCAACTACTGAGCCTGGCACAGAGGTGTACCCCTTTAATTCCAGTACTCAGGAGACAGAAGCAAGCAGATCCAGCCCTGGTCTACATAGCAAATTCTAGGCCAGGGGGCCATATAGTGAGACCCTGTCTGACAAAAATAAATGAATAAATAAAAAAATGCCACAATTACTAGACACTTCAAAGACTTTTTTTAAAAAGTGTAAACATCTACTAAATAGTTGAAGTAATCATAATCATTCACCTCAAACACGAGTCACATGATTTTTGATGCTCAGTAACATAAAAATGAAACATTTTCCATTTAAGAATTTTTTTATTTATTTACATTCCAATCCCAGTTCCCCCTCCCTCCTCTCCTCCTACTCCCCCCACTACCTCCCATCCACTCCTCAGAGAGGGTAAAGCCTCCCCTAGGAAGTCTAAGTCTGTCCCATCATCTCATTAAGGCAGGACCAAGGCACCTTTCCAAGTGCCTTGGGACTAAGACTACACCCCTGTGTCTAGTCTGGGCAAGGTATCTCTCCATATAGAATGGGCTCCACTAAGTCAGTTTGTGCATTAGAGTTAGATCTTGGACCCACTGCCAGTGGTCTCATATATTGTTCCAGCCACACCATTGTCACCTATAGTCAGGGAGTCTAGTTCAGTCTTATGCAGGTTCCCCATTTGTCAGACCTGAGTCAGTGATCTCTCATTAGCTTGGGTCAGCTGAGTCTGTGGGTTTCCCCAACACGGTCTTGACTCCTTTGTTCATATTTTTGCTCCTCCCTCACTTTGATTGCCATTTTGCTCCTCCCTCACAAGAACTTGGCCCATTGGTTAACTGTGAATTTCTGCATCTGCTTCTGTTTCTAGAAGAGGGTTCTAGCTTCTCTGGTATTGTGGATTGCAATTGTAGGCTTTTGCTTTATGTCTGGTATCCACTTAGGAATGAGTACATACTATATTTGTCTTTCTGGGTCTGGGTTACCTCACTCAGGATGGTTTTTTCTAGTTCTGTCCATTTGCCTGCAAATTTTAGGATGTCATTGTTTCTTACTGCTGAGTAGTACTCCACTGTGTAAATGTAGCACATTTTCTTTATCCATTATTCAGTTGAGGGACATCTATGTTGTTTCCAAGATCTAGCTATTACAAACAATGCTACTATGAACATAGTTGAGCAAATGTCCTTATGGTGTAAATGTGCCTCCTTCAGGTATATGCCCAACAGTGGTATTGCAGGGTCTTGAGGTAGGTTGAACCCTAATTTTCTGAGATATCACCATGCTGATTTCCATAGCAGCTGTACAAGTTGACACTACCACCAACATTGGAGGAGTGTTCCCCTTTCTCCACATCCTTTCCAGCATAAGCTAAGAATTCCTTAAATACACGGTACTTCAGATTTTTCACACCTTATTCCCATATGATAAGGACTATGATAAAAGCACAACGTTCTTAGAGATCTGTTAAGTATGGTAGAAATAACTGAAAGGACACTACAGAAAAATCACCACTATTTGAAGATCCTTCAGTTTTCTTTTTGTACAGCTTGAAGCATTACGTCATCTATTACAAAGCATTACATCATCTATTACATCATCTATTAGAAAGCTTACATCATCTACTACTATTAGTATTCAGGCATCTGCACTGGCCTGTCCTTGGAGTTCTGACAGGATACACCCTCAGCTGCAGCCACTAAGAGCACCACCTGTGCACATTCACTATGTTCCCTTTTAAAAGGGCCCTGCCCACCTTCCATCTTTCTCTCTCTCTCTCTCTTACTTACTTTTTCTCCCTCTCCCTTTCTCTGTCTAGACTTTTTTCCTCTCTCCTCTCCTGCTGCTCCCATTCCCGGAGTCAAGTCTCTCTCCTCCCCTTTCCCTTTTTTATGATCCCCTTCCCTAATTAAAAAAAAAAAAAAAAAAAAAAAAAAAACCCCTCTGCTTGAACCCTCTCCCATGGAGTCTTCTCTCAAGCACTGCTTTTCTTAAATTACAACAATTACAAAGGTGTTTAAGTATGAAGACACCTTTGTAGACTTTTTCAGTTTTTCATCCAAAATGGCAAAAAGTAAAAAAAAAAAAAAAAAAAGGCACATAGCATGCTACACTCCAGACTGTAGGTTTTTTTTTCTACCTAGCTTCTACTAACATTTTGGACCAGATTGTTCTTATGATAGGGACTCGTTAGCACACTCTAGGAGTTCTAATAGTATTCTTGGCTTCTAGCCAGGAAACCTTGGAGTATTACCCTCTCCCTGTTAGGACAACCCAAAATGTCTTCACAAGTGAAATATTCTCACCAACATGACCACCCAAACATGAACTCAACAAGGAGAACATTAACGAACATACTAAACTTCACAGGGAAAAAGCCATAAGGCCTCAACCCTACACAAAGAACTATAGGCAAATGAGTAAAGCTGGGAGCAGAAAAGGTTGCCCTCCCCAGGGAAGACCACACCTATTGGTTCTCCAGTGCCAAACAGTCAGACCTGAAAACATACATGCAAGTAACATTATATCGACTCAACAAGTTATGTGTAGGAACATATATGTACATACAAATACACACATATATATACATATATGTGTGTACACACACACACACACACACATATATGTAACAACTGATGAAAAAAGAGGCTACAAATTTGCAGGAGTATGTGGGAGGGTTTGGAGGGAGGAAAGAGAAAAGAGAAAAGTTGTGATTAAATTACAATCTCAGAAATTAAAAAAAAAAAAAAGAAAGAAAACACTGTACTGAACTCTAATGATGAGCCTCTAGGCAATAAATCAGATTACTACTTTCAAATGACCATATCTTAGATGATGGTCTCACTTAAAAAAATAAATAAATAAAGGCAATGGTAGCACAGGTTTTTAATCCCAACACTCAAGAGGCAGAGGGAGGCAGAAGAGTTGAGGCCAGCATGAGACTATACAGTGAGCAGTGAGAGATATCTGAAAATAAGACAAGTTAATTGTTTTACAGTACTTAAATGAATAAGAATGTCCCCCACAAGCTCCAGTATTTACATACCTGTTCCCCTGTTGGTGGTGATATTTGGGAACTGTGTCCCTGGTGAGTTTTGAGACACAGGTGTAGCAATAAGTCTTTACTCCAAGCCACCCGAGCCCTGCCGCCACATGGGCACTTTCTGCCAGGCCAGGCCGCCCAAATTAAGCCCCCCATCACACAGGTGACTGCTAGTTCTCCCCCTCTCTCTGCTTTCTGCTTACAGTGCAAGATGTGAGCTCTCAGCTGCCATGCCTGCCACCTGCTGCCAAACTGTCCCCCATGTCGTGTGTGTGTGTGTGTGTGTGTGTGTGTGTGTGTGTGTGTGTGTGTGTGTGTGTGTGTGTCCATCCGTCCACCATCACCAACTCTAACCCTCTGGAACCATAGCTCAAACTCTCCTCTCCTCCACGTTGCCTTGGTCAAGGTGTTTTATCACAGCAACAGAAAAGTAACTAATACACTATTATTGACCAAATGTAATGGAAATGATTAGGACATATTATATACAGTACCTACAAATTCCACAATTCTCACAATGATACTGCTTCTTATCTTTATCAAACAGATGGCATATGCTGCAGTAATATTCTCCAAACAATGTGCTACATTCTTCACAAGTCTGCTGGGCCTGAAAAGGACACAGTAATTAAAAACTCCAGTAAATTTACCAAAACTATTTAAATATTCAGAATTCATATTAAATCATGTTTAGCTTATTTTTATGTTTTTAAACATCTAACTCATAATGTTACTTCCTCAGAGAGTTAGCGTTAAGTCTCATTTCCAACTTTTGATTAGACGTTCTAGTTCTAATTCATCTTTAAACTTTAGAGAGAAGTAAGGCAGGCGTCATAAAAGCTTACTCGTTGGATTTTTTCACAGTTGATGCACTGCACTTCCTTTACTTTGAAGCGATTTAGCTGATGATCTTCATTGTTGTCATGACAGAGCCGACAAGTATAAAGCTTGTCACAACAAGGTGCCTAACACCCAGGGGAACAAAGGGAAGACAAGAAAAGTTAATTATAAAGAAAGTTCCAACCTCCTTCTCTGGATCAAGGTCAGAGATTACAACCAATGCATCCATGCCTAGCATTCATTTCTTGGCACATTTTTGATACTAATAATCTTCCCCTTCAATATCTGTTTGAATGATTCTAAACACAACTTTAAAACACAAACATTAAGACAGGCAGAAATCTCTACACAGAAAAATCAACCCCACAACAACTGAATCTCATCTTCAGCCTACATAATAGATAATACCTTAGACACTGCCAGAAAAAAATCATATACACACATTAACATCTAAACACAAAATGTTTTTTTCCACAAAATGTTTTAACTTCATTAATATCTACTAATCATGATGCACACACCTAATATTGCACAGGTAAAAAAATGAGAGACAGGCATTGTTTGTTTATTTTTAGAGAGGGTCTATCTATATAGCCCAGGCTGTCCTAGATCTAAGTAATACAAGCCAGCCATGATCAGATTAGCCCTGCCTTCTAAGTGAAAGGATTAAAAACATGCATCTCCAAACCCAGCCTCACTGATTTTGAGAACGTTAAAAATTACCAGTTGTCCACTAAAATCTGCCCCTCTCTTGTTGAGCAGATTATTCAATTATTCTACAGTTGGATCCCACAGATGATCATATGCCTTAAAATATATCAAAATAATAAAATAGAAAAAAACTTGACTCTAAAATGACCAAGTGGAACAGAGGTCTCTCTTTACCCATCTGGATCACACTTCGGACGTATTTAAATGTATTCTTGATTATTTAAACCTCATTATTGTTAAGTCATTTCATTGTACATGCTTAACTTCTACCTGTTATATCAAGAAATGCCAGGCTTGAGATGTAGATTATTGGTATAGTACTTTCTTGGCACATGCAAGGTACTCATTTCAATCCCTAATCCCATAATTCAAAAAAGAAAAGCTCTTTTTTTTGGGGGGAGGCGATTGAAATGACCAAAATGTATTACATTGTCAAGAAAAAAACATACACACACATAGTTGGAAAAAAGAAGAACTTCCCAGGCCAGTTGGCTAGCCTAATGCTTTCCAATGTACTATTACTCTGCATATCTGCACATTTTTAAGAGATTCCACTGCTCCAGAGAAAGGACTATGCTAGATCTGTATCTCAATTCCAAGAATGAAACTCTCTAGCCACTAACTCCTCTTTTCAACTAACTCCAAGTATTCCCTTGCATATAGCATAACTGTCTCCTCCCTTTCTCCAAATACCAGACAACTAAAATCCTAGCAACACTAGTTAAGACCACTCCTACCCACTGGCATTCATTGGAAGTAGCTAACTACAGTTGAAGGAAACCATCACCACACTGTCTGGTCTTCTTTTCGGTTTGCTTGTTTTTAATTCCAGGGCTTTATTGTGCAACAGAGAAGACTACACTTTTGCATGCCTGCCCCCAAGCTTTTAAATGTCATTACTCTTAAGATTCCTGGCAATCCCCTTCATGATCTCCATGTAAGCTTTTGAAGACTATAATCAGGAAAACTCCAAGTTTTCTTCCCTTAAACACAGATACCATTATTAACAGAACTCATTTTTACACTAGTAGTAAAAATTGTACTAGAATTTATCACTAAACTACTTTTTATTTATTTTATTTATTTTGTAATGTCTTTACATCTTCACTGTCAGGCGACTTCCTGTTCTTAATTTCTTGGTGTAATGATCAATAAAAATAAACTTCTTCGAATTTCCTGTACCTTTCTTGGCAGCTCAAATTACTCTTGCTTCATTAACCACTCAGAAAAAATTATTTTATTGACACCATTTCATAGTTAACGCTCTCATTCTTCTACAGGTGAAGCCTTAAGGTCCAGCACAGTGGTTCTCAATCTTCCTAATGCTACGGCCCTTTAATACAGATCCTCATGTTGTGGTGACCCCCAACCATAAAAATTATTCCACTGCCACTTCCTGTGATTTTGCTATTGTTATGAATCATAGTGTAAATATCTGATATGTAGGATATCTGATATACAACTCTTATAAAGGGGTCATGACCCATATGTTGTAAACCAGTGATCTAGACGATCGTTTTACAACTTCATCTTTAAAACTCTTAACACCTCTTTCATTTTGGCAACATTCTACTGATGACCTTGCTACTAATCTCACTATTAAAATAGGAGTAATCAAAAGAAAACATTCACTCATAAGATCTATCAGCCTTCTTGAGAATAAATATGCTTTATCTTCTAGATAAAATTAGACAAAAACTAGAATCACTTGGGAAGAGTGAACCTCAACTGAAGATTTGCCTCCCTCATACTAGCCAGTTCGAACATCTGTGGGGCATTTTCTGGATTCATGACTGATGTATGAAGGCCCAGACCATTTTTAACAGTGGCATCCCTGGGGAGGTGATCCTGTATTATATAAGAAAGGAGGCTGAGCTAGCCATGAAGTGCAAGCCAGTAGTATGCAGCATTCCACAGCTTCAGTTCCTACTTCCAGGTTCCTGTCCTGCCTGAGAACCTGTCTTGGCTTCCCTAATGAATTGTTACAAGTGTAAGCAATAAACCCTGTGCTCCCCAAGTAGTTTCTGGTTGTGGTGGTTATTACAGCAATAAAGGAACACACTACTGCCTTGTCTCCTTTTACAAAGACTCTACAGTTAGACCAGACTTGAGCTAAGGCTGGCTTCACTTTGACTACTCAAGAACAGTAGTCCTAGAGTGTTCCCTTTTCCTGTTGCATTCAAAAAGGCCTCTTTGATCATTTTCCCAGTGTGCAGAAACATACTGTAACACATCTTTCAGCAAAACAGACACAGTTTTGCTCTCCTTTGCAATAAAAATCCAAAAATTCTGTTATTTCTAATATCCATTCCAATAAGCTTTGCCCTGGATCCTTTCATTGACACTTCTCTTGTCAAGATGAACAGTGACCTTCCCCTGCCAAGTCAAAGGTCAAATGTCACTCCTTATCTTACTTGAACAGTTGCACTTGATCAAGTAGATGACTTGTTCCTTCAAACACCTGAGTTGGCCTCTCATATTTAAGGAAGAGGGAGAGGGGAAAGAAGAGCAATGCTTGACACTCAGGGAAAAGCAGCTAAAGTGTTATAAAACACAAATTTGGCTATGCAATTTCTTTGCAGGGGCCAGGGAAGAACAAGATGTTCAGTTCCATATCTCACTCTGAAGCTGTGAAGGTATTTCAGTAGAAAATGTAATCAGAAGAATAGTACTCAACTGCTTACACATTTGATAACTGACAAGTCTGAAAGAATTTCATCCAATGCAATGAAACAACATCTGCCAAACTGTGGCCTACAAAAAGGGTTTGAGTTGTCTTACAGACCAAAGCCTATCATTTAATACTAGCTTTCGAGGTCAGTGACCATCAGGGCTGACTGGTAAAGTGAAATGAAAAAAAGAAAAAAGAAAAAAAAAAGATGATGATGATGACTGATAGTGGTAATTAATATTTACTACCCATTTCTGGGGATGCACCTCATAAATAGTACATGTGCACTCTAGAATGCAGTCATCATATTGCTAATAAAAGAGGGGCTTTCCCCTTTGGCGGTGGAGAAAGTACCTACAGACTCTCAGGTGAGGTCAGTACTCTAGCAATGACTGACAGATCCCCATTTCTTTTCCTTCTTGGCAATGGCACCTCCAGGCTGGCATTCCTTCTGCCTCAGCTTCACAAATAGCTGGAAGTACATGTTTGATAGAACTACAGTCCTTTACCACTAAGACCAGTCATGAAAAAAAACTTCTGCCGGGCGTTGGAGGCGCACGCCTTTAATCCCAGCACTCGGGAGGCAGAGGCAGGCATATCTCTGTGAGTTCGAGGCCAGCCTGGTCTACAGAGCGAGCGCCAGGATAGGCTCCAAAGCTACACAGAGAAACCCTGTCTCGAAAAACCAAAAAAAAAAAAAAAAAAAAAAAAAAGGAAGGAAGGAAGAAAAGAAAAAGAAAAACGGAACTTCTAAAATTACCATTTTATATGCAAGCCATTTAAAAAGCAGCTTGCTCAAAATTGCAGAGCAAATTGCGAGCAGAACTAAGATACAGGGAAAAAGTTACAGGATTCCAACAGTCACGTTTCTTTTCTGTGGGAGGAGACTTCAGATGGCTGGCGCCAGGGCCTCCAGCGTTTTAAGCATAAGTTCTACAGCTTAGTTACACCCCCAGCTCAAGTATCAGGCTTTCTCAACAAAATAATCACATTACTTCCAAAAAAAAAAAAAAATCAAGAAACTCTTAATTGTGTGGGGCCCACCTTTATTAAAACTCTAGAGGACTAGAACGTTTCTCAAGCAGCAAAAATAACATTTACGTACTAGGCACGTCTCCAAAATCCAATCTAATGGCAATTACACTGTCTCTCACACCACACTTCTCTATATTCTCCGTGACAACAAAATGAAGCTGACCGGCTACACCAGCTACTTACTACACGAGCAAAAATCACATTCTGATTTTCCCTTGGCTTATCCTCCTTTCGTTACCATCATACACATCCGACAGTGGTCCTGGACAGGCCTGACACTTGCCTCTTTCTACTGTCAACCGCAAATGACGAATAAACCCACTGGGTAAGGGACGCTGTGCAAGGCCCCGCTCTTTACAAACAACAAGAACTTTGCAAGGTACAAAAGCTGAGAGCTAAGGTAGAGCTCATGCTCGCCTTGCCAAATACGTTCCCTGCAAGGGGCAACCCAATTCCAGGTGCAGAAGGTATCTTAACAAGCAGCTCCGTCTGAAACTTGTGCCCAAGACTAACCGCCTAGGCCTAACCTGCCCCGGCCTAACCCCGGCGGCATCTTCTCAGGAAGTGCCCTTTCAAGTCGTCACCTTGAGGAGACAGCCTCGGTCATAGTGCTCGCAGCCCCGCCGCCCTCGCTCCGGGCTGCGGACGCCATCTTCCGTCGCCGCCATCTCCTCCACCTCCCCTCACAATCCACAGAACCTTCCCCCAGCTTGGAAGCCACGCCTCAGAGACGCACAGCCGGTCTGACACCCCGCCTCCTCGCCGCGGCTGCCACCAGTCAATATGGCAGCTGCTCACGTGACCCGGGGCAGCCAGATTTCCGGTTCCTGATGGAAGGGGAGGAAGCGAAGTGAGACGCTAACTCCGTCGTCGACGTTAGTCGGTGTCTTCGCTGCTGACGGTAATAACTCTGAGGTTGGCTCTTCTTCCCCCTCGCATCGCGGCCAGCCCCGATCTCAGGGCGAAGGGGACCGCTGCGACGCCGGGTGGGTCCTGCTGCAGGCCGCCCTCGGCCACCCGGCGCCGGCGAGGCCAGGCCCCACCCTCGTCCCGGCTCGCGGGGCGGAGCTCGGTGGCGGCGCGCGCAGCACCTCGAGCTGGCGGCTGTCCTCGTTCCTTTGCTATCTCCCGATGCTGGTCACCAGCTGAGACCTGAGGAGAAAAAGTGGAAAAGTAGGCACGCCGTAACATGCCCTAGTGGAACTCACAGATGGGTAGTGAGAAAAAAAAAAAAACACAGCATTCAATGAGATCACAATTTGGAGGGACACTTTAAGGATAATTGTGTGTGGAGTGTCCCTGGGGAAAGGGGGACGCTCCAGCTGGAAGTTATTAGGGTGCCCAGACCTGTGGCAGAGAAAAATCTGATCCCTGGTAAGGACACAAGAGAAATAACCAAGCCTAAAAAGTTGAAATCTCAGACCTCAAGGTGCGTAACTAAATATCCACTCTTAAAAAGTTACCGAGACCTTAGAAAATTTTAGCAGCAGAACTTCAGAGGTTGGGGTCTGGGGAATTGCCTTTGGCTAGCCCTAAAGTTACTAACCCATTTTAATTCTCTTACAGTTTTGTTATGAGTTGATAAAATCATGGTGAAATGTTGCTCGGCCATTGGATGTGCATCTCGCTGTCTGCCAAACTCCAAGTTAAAAGGACTGACATTTCATGTGTAAGATTTTGCTGTGCTCAGGCCAAATACATTGAACTTTTACAGAAATGAACGAGTCTACCTAAGTCTGCAGTTTCAAGCATTAGTTCCCAGGTCCTTTTAAAATAGCTATGTGCAAGTTTTAAGTGCCAAGGAATCAAAGATGAGATTAACAACATCACCAAAAATAAAATACCCACACACACAAGTTGTCAGACTCACCTTTGCTAATGTTACTTGCATTGTAACTATTAAGCTCACCATTGTTTACTTGTATTTATAGTGTAAATGAGGTAAAATTAAAATACACATTAAAATACACATCCCTTCTATTTAGAAACAGGTGGGGCTTAAGTGTTCACTATAAATTACAAGTTCAGACCAAAGTTATTTAGCTGCATTGCAGATAAAGCTCAAGGATTCTGCTTTAGTGTTTTGGCCATTCCTCTGACACCCATAGGAAGGGACCATAGGATTTAATAAATGTGCTAAGGATTTCACAGCTTTTGTGTGAAGAACACTTGTCTTTCTTAGGAAATGATCTAGTTACTGTGCTAGACATGGAAATAAAAAGTTAGTATGTATACACTACCTTATCCAAAAAAAAAAAAATGAACTTGCTTGGAAATTTTAGAAATATTATTATTGACCCCATATCTTCAGAATTCTAGACTCTGCAAGCTTTCATAGATCATCAATAGACCTGCTGTATGTTAGCTGCTATCCCAAGTAATTTATGGATAATGGCAAAAGTGAAAGTACAAGAGGCCTCATTCATTCAGGATAAATTCTGGATGTCACCTCAGAAAGGGAAAGGCCAATGGTATTCTTTAACATCTGTAGATTAGGGGAAAAACCTTTAATTGCAGATCTTACTACAAAGTGCTAAATGCCCACTGACAAGTCCATATGATATGATAAAACTTTAAATAAAGGTCACATATCTGAAGAATGGTTGGTAGAAAAATATGGACATTAAAACTGAGTTATGAGGTAAGCAGGATGTCTTAGTGGGTAAAGGCAGTTGTCACCAAGCCTAATGACCTAAGTTCAACAACCAGGACCCACATGGGGTAGAGAGAACAAACTCCCACAAATTACCTTCTAATCTATATTGTACATACTGTGAGATGCTTGTACGCATGCCCAGACACATATATGCACACATGCAAATAAAAATGTATTTTTAAATCAATTTGTTACATAAGCAGGAGTCATGATCTCCTAAATATTTCAGTTCAAATATATATCAACAGTATTTAAATTTTCTTCATTTCTTCTTAGATTCCCCACAGATGAAAACATCAAACGAAAATGGGTATTAGCAATGAAAAGACTAGATGTGAACACTGCCAGCATTTGGGAGCCTAAAAAGGGAGATGTGCTGTGCTCCAGGCACTTCAGGAAGACAGATTTTGACAGAAGTACTCCAAATACTAAACTGAAACCTGGAGTCATCCCTTCTGTCTTTGAGGCCCCATATCACCTACAGGTTTGTTTACGAGCTCCTGCTTGCTGTGAGCACCCACTTCCTGGGACAGTTCTGAAGACTTCAGCCCTCGTGGGTTCGTCTGTGGTATTGTCTTCATCTGAAGTGCATTCTGTGGGTTTTCATAGATTGTAGCTTCCGCTTTTGTGATGCTTAGCTGATGATGTAGCCGGCAGCCACCCGTAAACATTGGTACATGACTAGGGTTTAGGTGAGTGGACTGGTAGAAGGAATTGTCTTAACTCAGAACCGGCTTCTTAAAAATCGGAGAAGATTGAGCTGATGTTCAGATGCATAGTCCTTAAGAGCTCAAGAGGGAGGGGGGAATGTGCTTTAATCCCAGCACTTGAGAGGCAGAGGCAGGCAGGTCTCTGTGAGTTCAAGGCCAGCCTGGGTTACAAAGCAAGTTCTAGGACAGTCAGGACTACACAGAGAAACCCTGTCTCAAAACAACAAACAAACAAACAAACAAACAAAAAAAAAAACTCAAGAGCAAACTGCAAACTGGACAGAAGTATGGTTCCAGGTGAAGTCACAGATGTAAACTTTAAAGCTTAGATATGAAACAAAAGTAAAAAGAGAGAGAGAGAGAGAAAACACAGAAAAAAAGGATAAGTGAAAATGAGGAGAGAGATGAGGTTACAAAAGGAAAACAGAAGGTTGGATAGTAAACCTAGTTGAATTCCCTTCTTTCTCAGTAATAGTGCTGTGAGTTGTCCACTTTGCCCTTGATGTCTCTCTTAATAAATCTGAGAATGCATTTTCTTCAAGAACTGTGAGCCAAAATTATTTTTTGTAACTTATGTAGTCAGGTCCTCTTCTGTCATCTTTTTCCCAGCTGGTAGGGAGTATCCTCTTTGATTTTCATTCCTCTTTTCGTTTTTTTTAGGGAAGTTTTGGTTATAGATAAACCCTGGAGTTGCTTGAGGGATGCTCTTTTAAAGTAAACAGAAGGAAATATACCAACTTCTAGAGCAGTTTCCATGAAAAGAAATGTGGTATTTTACTACACACAGTTACAAAGGAATCACGGACACAGTATCTCAATGGTTTTTATTAACTGTTCCTAACAGGAGAAGAGAGAAAAACTTCATTGCAGGAAAAACTTCATTCTCAAAACCCTCCCAGTCACTAACCACAGTCACCAGCTTGTTGGGGCTTCATGCATTGAAGAATTCCAACCCCAGTTCATTTTTGTAAGTAGAATTATTTGCTGAGCTAATTGCTGTTAATTGTTTTAAGGTAAATATGGTCTCTCCACTAGGATCAAATATGTCGGATCATAGCAAAAAACAGAATGTAGACTTGTCAAGGAGTGGGTCTTTAATAAATAATGTTTCCAAGCAAGCTTCCTTCCCAGGGTCATTGTAATTGAAATGTATGAGGAGCAATATAGAAGGAAGCAGTTACTCTTTTGGTTACATATTTAGTTTGAAGAATGCTTTCACAAGGATGATTCTACCAATAAAATAATTCTTCCCTTTATGTATTATATTTTCTCCCATGGAAATATGTAATTAAAAAAAAATAGCCATATCTTTAGGTTTCAGTGAAAGGCAGTCACACACAACAGAGCATTCAGGCTTGCACTTACTTATTCACAAACTGTTCCTATAAATGCCAGGCATTGAGTAGAAACTGTTTCTCTACAGCTTTGTAATTATTTTAAAATCAGGTACTATTAGTCTGTTTACTTTGTTATTTATCAAAGTTGTTTTGGCTATTAGCAATTCTTTGCATTTTTACGTAAATTTAAAATCACTTTGTAAAATTCTACCAAAAGCCAGGCTGAAATTTTCACTAGTCTGCTGTTGCCTCTGTAGATGCCACAGGGAGAATTGCAAGCTCATGGTAGTAAGAGGTCTTGCAGCACTGGAACTTTGAGTGTTCCCATTTATTTAGCCTTTAACTTCTTAGCACTGTTCCATAGCATTCAGCACATAGGTGTTTTGCTTTGTCAGATTTGGCCCTTAATATTTTCTCTGCTTGCTTGCTGCTCTAAATGTTACTATCTTGTTTGCTCCAGAAGACGGAAATGTAATTTATGTTGATCTTATATCTGACAAACATGCTGAACTCAAATATTAATTATAACAGGGTTGGGTTTTTTGGTTTTTGTTTTGTTTGGTTTGGGGGTTTTTTGGTTTGGTTTGGTTTGGTTTTTTTGTTTTGTTTTTTAAGGGCGTCAGATTTTCTGCATAAATCATCATGTTCTCTGTGGTTAAGGACAGTTTTAATTCTTCCTTTCTCCTATAAATGTGTTCCATTGCTTTTCCTTGCTTTACTGAACTGCTTAAACCTACAGGATTGTGATTAAGAAGCGTTGGAAGCCAGTACCCAGGCAGTCCCATCTCCTAACATGATTTTTCTTTTTTAGGTTAATGTGGTAAGTTATGTCAGCTGACTTCTCAAGCGCTTAACTAATCCTTTACTCCAGGATGACCCTTACTCCATAATGCATCATTGGTTTTAGGTATTTTGTATACAGCTTTCGATTTTTTTCATTTAATCTTTATTTGGATGTTCAAGAGGGATATTTAGTCTATAGGGCTTCCCTCCTCTTCTGTAATGTTTCGTTTGTCTGAATTCAAGATCAGAATAGTATTGACCTTTCCAAAGAGTGAAAAAAATCTGACAACTTTTCCAGTTTTCTGGAAGAAGAATTTTGTAGAATGATAAATTTCTTATAACTATTTGATAGACTTGTCTAGTGAAGATTGTGGACTTTAGGGGGTTTTTGTTGTTGTTTGCATGTGGAAGAAAATAATAATAGCTTCTGTCTTCCAAGGACTTTGTCCATTTCATCACAGTAACAACATTCATTAGGGTAATGTATTTGATAATACCTCCTTGCTGACCCTTTTGTATCTCTATGGACTCACATGCTCTCCTCTCCTGACATTTGTCTCTGTTTTGTACATTACTGATTAGTCAACTTGAAGATTTAACTATTTCCTTCATCTTGTCATAGAACTCAACTTTTGTTCATTTTTTTATACTTCCCTAATTTCTGCTCATCTATTATAATATTTTTCTACTTATTTCAGTAAAAAGTCCTTACCTTTTTCTAGTAAGGGAAAAGCTGCTGTCATTGTTAAGATTTATCTCTTTCTAGTCTAGGCATTCAATGCTATTAGTTTCTCCCTAAGTTTTACATCCCACAGGAAGTTGTGTTTTCATTGTCTTTCATATTTTCACTTTCTGTTTCAGTTTGTAATTTAACCCATGGGTTATTTAGAAGTGTATCATTTGAGGCAGGGAGATGGCCCAGTGATTGTAAGTGTGGTAATTCCATCTTCACAGGCAGACCAGGCTCCCCAAAGCAAGCTGGCTGGGAAGATTAGCCACATCGACTTGCTCTGGATTTGATTGAGAATGCTTACCTCAGTGAATGAGACCACCAGTAGATGATGAATCTGGATATAAACCTCAGTCTTCCACATGCGCGCGCGCGCACACACACACACACACACACACACACACACACACACACACACACACACACACACACACACACAAAAGTAGAAGGGAAAAAATGGCCTCCTTTCTTTCCCTGATGTTTTGCTTAATCTCCCCACTCCTACATGCCAAGCTCTGCCTGGGTTTCTCATGCTTGCACTGGGGACTACAAAGTCTTCCAAGGCTAAGCTAGAGCAAGCACAGGCCTCACACTTCTATTTCCCATCCGTCACAAAGCTGCCTTTCCTGTGTAGTGCTCATTATCCTCAAATATTGTTTAGGTCTCTGTGACACACATTGGTTCATGTGGTGTCAGTCCAGTCTTTCACTTCATCTTGGCTATACACAAAAGTCCTCTCCAGTAATTTTAATATTAAGTAACTTTATAAAATTAATTTATAGTATCTCTCTGTGTCAGTGTTATTTTCCTTGTTTTCAAATGAACAGGAAAAGTATATTGTCAAATACTTAAGCATAGCCAAAATAAATATTGATGGGAATTAAATTATCTTTTTTAAATTCCAAGATTGACATCCTCTCCAGTCCCCAGCACTCAGCCTGAGCACCCACTCCAGTGTTTCTTTCCTCATATAAAGTAAACTATTCATCAAAATGAAGGAAAAATTTACTATACCACACACCATCACTAAATCCTGGAGCTGGGAATGTAGCTCAATTCATAGAGTCCTTTCCTAACATTCTTGAAGCCCAAGGTTTGATCTCTAGCACTGCAAAAAAATGGCATCGGGGCATGCATACATTCCTTAAGTGGAGGTAGGGGAATCAGAAGTTCAAAGTAATCCTCAGCTATATGACAAGTTCAACACCAGCCTCAGATACATGAGACCCTGTGTAAAAAAAAAAAAAAAAGTAAATAAAAATAACTCAAATCCATCTGATAAGTATGAACTGTTTATCAGCACCATACTTCAGGAATGAAAGCTGTATAGGTTTTACAAGTGCCATGGCAGCCATTGCAGTTTCATCTGCAGTGCTGTCTTAGCAGGCAGGAACCCCCAAATGAGAAGTGTTTCTCACCAGCAACACTGGTTCCATGCTCCTCATATATTCTGAGCCTCAGAAGGAAGAGAGGTTTAGGCACCCTACTACTGCTTCTGCTTCCCATCCCCTTCTTGTTTTCTTTAAGCCTCTAACAGTCTCCTCTACATACCATAAGTGAAGAAATAACTGAAACTTAGTGCTAAGCTTGTCTAACCACTTATCTTTCTTATTTAAAAACCTGTTTATGTTGTAGGAACATAGTTACAGTGTTATGGACAGTCCAAAGAAACTTAAGCATAAATTAGATCACGTGATCATCGAGCTAGAGAATACCAAGGAAAGTCTACGCAATGTTTTGGACCGAGAAAAACACTTTCAGAAATCACTGAGGAAGACAATCAGGGAACTAAAGGATGAATGTCTAATCAGCCAAGAAACAGCCAGTAGACTGGATGCCTTCTGTTGGGAGTGCTGTGAAAACACAGAATGAGGCTGGATTTTGTCAAGTAATTTCTTATATGGTCCATCTGCAACTGACATCGATGCTTCCTAGAAGACCTCACACACCATCACTAAATCCTATCATCACTGACAGCACTTTGGATACCTAGCAGCATTACACGTTATCCCTGCTAGCCAGAACCTTACTGAAGATGTGCAGATTGTGTTGTAGCTATGCTTTTGTGTGACTTGTGACAATTGTTTTTACAGACCTAAACTAGTGCTGGGTCACTATTGTAAGACAGTTAAATCTTAGGATAAAGTTGGCCACATTGGTTATGGCAATCAGAGCATCAGAATTTTGACTTTGACTACGTTTATGTGTATATGCTTTATAGTAATTTATAGTGATTTTAATTTTAAATATTTTACTACAAAGCAGAATTTGTTTACAGCACACATTCGTCTTACATCCAACCCAAGGTGCTTTAGTTATTATTAATCATGCTAAAGAGTATTGTTTTTAATAAAGCACTCTGTAGCATGGGCCCTGAGAATAGCTCACAGAAAAGATTTATTAGCTTTTAAGTTAAGAGCCAATTAGAGAAGACTCCTGACAGGATGTCAGTTTTTCGGTACGGTGCGTCATTCCTCCTCACAAGGACTAGTTGGTATAGCTTCAAACACTAAAGACTGAAAGCACATGTTTGACGTCAGTGAGCAGTTGTTACTGCATGAGAATGGGGCCTTCCCAGCTGTTGTTTTTATTCAGCTCTTCCATACACAGTGCTGCCACCAGCTGAAGATATGCAGTGCTCTTTGTGGTTTTTAAGAAGGTAATATTGCTGACACTTGGAAAACTGTAAAACATAAGGAAAGCTATTTCAGATGTGCAGGTCTTGCAGTGGAAACAGAAACAGAACTGATGACTGTCTAGTGATGGTAGTTACTCAGAGAAAAGAGCATGCAGAAGAGCAGTCTGGAAACTTCTTACAAAATATACAAAAGAAGAGTCTTAGCTATTTACTGATCCAGTCCAAGGTTGTAAATTTTGCTTCTCCCTATTCCTTACTAAAACACCTGAAGTTAAGAATCACAAGTACATTAAAATAAAACATATTAGCCAAAGTCCTACCCCATATTAGGCACAAGTCTGTGAATGAATTTCTTCAGAGATCTGTGCATAGTCTTTAGAATGTGTGCAACAATTGTTTCATTGTGTTAATGAATCACATCCAGTTTTTGTTTATTTGTTCCCTGTAACTTCATTTGTTTCATATTAGTACCATAAGGATATGGTCAGTTGAAGAGTTTTGTATTTAAGATATTGTATTTTCATGTCGGACTTCTAAGTCTTCCCTCTAGGAGGGATTTTTTTCCCCACATTTGAAAGATAATTGTTATGCTAAGATTGAAGTTACTGAGGTTCTTTTATTACCCTCAAATGTTTGTGGGTTTTTTGGTTTGTTGGTTGGTTTTTGTCTACCTGTTATTTATTTTCCTTATTTAACTTTTAAGTCCCAGTGGGTACTCTAATGAGAAGTGTGAGTAGAATCCAAATCCTCAGCCTGTGTGTGAGAGCATGTATGTTTAAGTTGGTGACTAGGCAATGGCAAAAAGAAAAAGCACAGCAGTGTGTCCGGACTTCCCCTCCCCTGGCTGCCTGCAGTAAAGCAGACCTGCAAGACTCTCAAGAGCAAGGTGCCCCATCACAGTTGCACAGTCACTTTGGCTGCTGTGTCTGTCATGGTGACCTCAGTCTTTGTCCTCTCTTTCACTGGGTCTGTATCAATGAGACATTGGTAACTGGGTGAGATATCAGTAAGGACCCAGAGCCTCCCTTGTGCTCTTTACTCTTTTGGAGAAATAGTTACCAATAGAAATCAGACTTAAAGGATCCCTACCATCTGCCACATAAAACAAAGGCCTGAACACAGGCCCTACCTCAGTCTTCTGCCCAGAGATTTCAGCCCAGGTCTTCCGGGAAAGACCTGTGTATAAAGAAAAGCTGAATCACGACCTATCCACAAGTCCTCAGGCAGCCGAGGCTGACCTCAGGGTTCTAGTTTCTAAACATGAACCAGCCTCTAGACCCTGGAACACACTTGATTTCCAAAGAAGGTATGAAAAAATTGGTGTGGCAACTTCTCCATATTAACTTTAAATTTTTGAAAATAGGCTTTGTTCCTAAAGGTGCCTGTAATTATACAAGTCTCTTATTTGAAAAAAGGTGAAGATGTATTAAATATATACTTAGTTTTAGTTTTTAAAATTAAAATTCTGACAAATAATTGAGGAATGAAAGCTATTTATTTGAAAAATAAAAAATTTTACACTAAGAAAAGAAAAAAACTTAAAAAAAACAAAATAAAATTTGTCTAGTAATGTGTTTTTTTTATACCTTGATTCAATAAAATGGCCAGGGAAATAAACACATATGTGAACAGAGGCCTTGCTTACATTTGTGTCTTCCATCAGCCCATAGTATGAACTGGTCTGCTTTCAGTAATCTCTTCATGTTCCCCTGGTAAGTGGGGAAGAGCGAGCAGTATTGCTGGGTGTGAAATACGATGCCTTTAAACACAGAAGACTACCGGGCATTCCTAACTCAAAGCAAAGCATGCAAGATAGAATGGTTTATCTTTTACTTCATGGAGATGTCCTGGCATGCCCCAAATCACTTTGTCTCCTGAGTGTTACAGATTTTTTGCCCCACTCTTTACAACACATATTTCATGGATGCCTTGAAGAGAACACTTACAAAAGATTTATTTTTAATTATGTGTTTCTGAGAAAGGGTATGCACATGAATGCACATGTCTGTAGAATCCAGAAGAGGATGTAGGATCCCCAAAACTGTGGAGTTACAGGCAGTTGTGAGCTGTCTGATGTAGGTGCTGGGACCCAAACCCAGATCCTCTACAACAGCAGTATGTGCTCTTATCCACTGAACCATACCTCCACCTTTCTTTTAAAGACCTTTCAGAGCCAGGCGGTGGTGGCACACACCTTTAGTCCCAGCTCTTGAAACCACAAAGAAACCCTATCTCGAAGGAAAAAAAAAAAAAAAAAACCTTTCAGAGGCATGGCTCACTGTGTAGCCCATTTTGGTCTAGAACTTGTGACCCTCCTGCCTCAGCCTCTGAGTACTAAGTTCACAGACATGCACTAACATGTGAAGTTTGTATTTGTCTCATTGGATTAACCTCATCCATATTTTCAATTATATGATTTTGTTTAGATTGTCTGTAGTGTAGATCTCTTCATTATAACAAAAGCAATAGTATCAATAGCCTAAGGGCAAGACTGTATATTATTTCTGATCCTTAGTGGGAATGGAAAATGCACCAAACAAATTGTTGCATAGAACATAGCTGTGTTACTACCTCTAGCAAAGATAAAGTAGTCAATACTCCATCCAGCTCCTCACAGGGCTACTGCCTGATTCAGTTTGCCTTAATCTGCCCTTATCTTGCAGAACAGATCAAAATTTTCCTAGGGCCAGAATGATGGATTAAATGGAGGCATGATGAGAGCCAAAGTGATTTACACTGAATACCTCCCTTTCTTCCGGGAATCTGCAATGTGGTCCAGTCTTCCATAGAACCTTGGATACTTGAATCCACTTCCCTGCAATGCAGTATTTCCTACATTATTGTCATAGTTTCATTCCACCGGAATCTTGGGTCATGCATTGATGGTGAATGTCCTTCTGTATGTTTATCTTATTGGTTGTTGAATAAAGTACTGTTGGACAATGAAGAAGCAACTTAGGCAAGACTAGGAGTCAAGGAGGATTCTGGGAAATGTAGTAAAGAAGTGTTGTGATCCACGCAGGGAGTGACATAGCAGGGAGACTCAGAATTTAAGCAAGAGCAAGAAGGAAGTTGTTCCTTTTCTCTTGCTCTTCCTCCTGCTCTCTGCTCTGCTGTAGCCATGTGACTGCCAGGAAGACAGACGCATTCTGCCTGCATCCTCCATAAGATAAATCTTATGATTATGGTTGATAATTAAGACTGAGCTAGCAGATGAGAAATCCTAGTCATTGGCCAAGCAGCATTTGTACCTAATATAAGTCTCTGTATGTTACTTGGGACCTTAACATGGCAGCGGGCAGAGCTCAGGCAGCCTAGCGGAAAGTGCCCATGTGGCGGCGTGGCTCAGGTGGCTTCGGCAGAAAGACTTACAGTGACAATGCATGACTACACCAAGTAAGGAATCTTGCAAGTTTCTAATTTCCTCTCAAGTTCATGTCATGTGCATTTTCTCCTTGCTGGTTTTGGGTTTGTTTCTTTTCCTGTAATAGCCACAAGGGCAACTATATGCTGAGTCCTGTGAATGTTTCTATCGAGTCATCAAACCCAGGGTTACTCTTGGAGGCTTCAACCCAGATGTTCCTTCAGAATTGTCTGAAGGTGAAGTGGTATAATAGACAATCCATAAAACTATCCACAGATGTTATGTGTTCTCTACCCCTGGCATTACTATTCAACTGGTCTCTTATCTTTCTTTTTTTTTTACTGTCTTTGATCCTGTAATGTCTTTAAAATGTTCTCCTCTCTATACTTAAGTATATGTGTAATCTTTCACGTCTTGAAATTCAACCACGTACCTAGAAATCTGTCCAAACACCGTTTCTTTTCATTATATAGCTCCTTTCATATTCTCTGTCCAGGACAATTTCATTGGTTTAAGCCTTTTTTTTTGTTTTTGGTTTGGTTTTTTTTTTTTGCATTTATTGGGGAGGAGCTATGTATGTGTGTGGAAATACCCATGCCACAAAATGCATGTAGAGACTCTTGAGAATTGGGGTTTTGGTTGGTTGATTGTTTTTTTCCTTACACATAGGTTCTAGGGATCAAACTCAAGCTGTCATGCATAGTTGCAGGCATTCTTACCCTCTGAGCCATAAGCCTTATTTTTTTTCCTTGATTACCACAAAAAGATTTTGTTTTTCCTGTGTCCTAGAGATAACCAGAGGAGTCCTACCTAAACTTTGTACATCAATTACAATAAATGCAAGTAGCCTAAAACTGAATGCAGTGGTGCGGAATATTTGACCACAATATGAGAGATATTCCTGTTTTACCTCACTTGCCTAAGGCACCTTCTGATTGGTTTAATAAAGAGCTGAATGGCCAACAGCTAGGCAAGAGAGGATAGGTGAGACTTTCTAGGGAGAAATGGGAACTAGGGGGGAAGGAATCAGAGAGGTGGAGATTTGCTAAAGAGAGCAAATTGGATGTAAGGTACTGAGTAGAGGTGGCAGAACATAGCTTAAAGTAAACAGGTTAATTTAAGTTTTAAGAGCTAGTTGAGAACAAGCCTAAGCTAAGACCAAACTTTCATAATTAATAAAAAGTCTCCATGTCATTATTCAGGAGCTAGTGCTACAAAGAAAGTCCTACTACACAGTGGCATACATCTTACATTGGCAACTTTTGGGTCAACTTGCCACAAAAGCCATCTGAGAGGAGGGAAGCCCAACTGAGAAAATGCCTCCATGATACTAAGTGGTAGACAGACAAGCTTGCAGGGAATTTTCTTAATTAGTGATTGATATGGAGAGGCCCAGTCCATTGTGGGAAGGAATACCCCTGAGGTGGTAGTCCTGGGTTCTATAAGAAAGCAAAATGAGGAAGTCATGAGGAACAAACCTAAGTTACACTCCTCCATGGCCTGTTATCAGTTCCAGCTTCCGGGTTTCCACATGGTTTTACTTCCCCAGTGGTCTTTGATTCAGATATGTAAGCCAAATAAACCCTTTCCTCCTCAAGTTGCTTTTGGACACAATGTTTTATAACAATAATAACTCAAACTAAGACACACCCATAGTCCCAGCTACTTAGGAGGTTGAGACAGGCATTTCATTTGTACTCTAGAGTTCAAAGGCCAACCTGGGCAACGTAACAAGACAGAACTATCTCAAAAATAAGTAAATCATGTAAGTGGTTTAAACTTCCCATTTAAATTAAAAGGTGGAGGTTGCCAGATAAGCTTAAAACCCAAATATACTGAATATAGCAACTACTTTACACACATACAAACAGGTTAAGAAACACAATATTGAAAGATACACCATATGGAGGATCTTGGAGGAATGGGGAAGGGAAAAAAACATGATCAAAATATATTATATGAAAAAAATTCAATTAAAATATACACCACATTAACACCAATAACACCAAGTTGCAATTGCTACATTAATAAAAGGCAGAATTAAGAGCAAAGCATATAAATAGGAATGATGATGTTCTTAATATGTCAATGAAGAAGACATAACAATCCTAAAACTTATGTACTTAATAACAAGGAATCAGAGTTTCATAAACCAAAAACAGAGAATTTACAGAGAAATGGATTAAATATATATAAGAATTGTCAGCATATGTGTAAAAGCAGTAGTGAAGAAGCCCTGGAAGGAGAAATGTCCATGATCTCAAAGTCCAGGGGTTCACAAAATCAATGGGAACCCTGGGAGACAAAATAATATCCCAATCTCCAGAACTCAGAACTTATAAATACCATGTGTTCTTTGCATGGTAAAAAGGACCTTCCAGCTTTTTAAAGATCTTGCTGTCAGGGAGATTATTTTGTATTCTGCATGTGAGTACTTAGACATAGAAGGGACAGAGAAACATGACAGTAGAAGTAAAGTCTAGAATGATCCAGTCATGGGCCAAGTAATGTAAAAGCCTCTAGAAGTTGGAAAAGAGGGCAATAAATTCAACCCTAGAGCTCCACAGGCAGTGGAGCCCTATCATCTCATTTAGTTTCATACTTTTTTTTTCTACTATTCACCAAGGATATTTTTATTTTATTTTTTGCAGATTTTTTATTTGAATTAAAAACAATATTGTTTTACATGAAAATACCAGTTCCATTCTCCCTCCCGTCCTCCCCTACCACGCCCCCAAACTAAAACCTTACCTATCACATATCCTTTCTGCACCTCCTGGATGGTGAGACCTTCCATAGGGTGTCATCAGAGTCTATTGTATTCTTTGGGATAGGGCCTAGGCCCACCCCCATGTGTCTTGGCTCAGGGAGTATCCCTCTATGTGGAATGGGCTCCCAAAGTCCACACCTATGCTAGCTAGGAATAAGTACTGAACTTCTACAGGAGGTCCTGTAGGTTTCCAAGGTTTCCTCACTGAAACCCATGTTCCTGGGGTCTGGATCAGTCCAATGCTGGTATCCCAGCTATCAGTCTGGGGAGCAAGAGTTCCCTGATGTTCAGGTCAGCTGTTTCTGTGGGTTTCACCAGTCTGGTCTGGACCCCTTTGCTCTTTACTCATCCTTCTCTACATCAGGATTCCAGTTCAGTTCAGTGACAAGTTGTGGATGTCGGCTTCTACTTCCACAACCTGCTGGATGAGGGCTATAGGGTGGCATATAAGTCAATCATCAATCTCATTATCAGGGGAGGGCATTTAAGGTAGCCTCTCCTCTGTTGCTTAGATTGTTAGCTGCTGTCATCTTTGTAGATCTCCAGACATTGCCCTAGTGCCTGATTTCTCTGTAAACCTAAAATGTCTCCCTCTATTAATTATGGTATCGCCATTCTTATTATCTTATATTCTTTCCCCCGACTCAACTTTTCTGTTCCCTCATGTCCTCCGCACCCCTACTCTTCTCCCCTTCTCATTCTCCTAGCTCCCTCGCTCTCTTCCTGTGCTCTAAATTTGCACAGGAGTTCTTGACCATTTCCCCTTCTCCAGGGGACCATGTATGTCTCTCTTAGGGTCCTCCTTGTTTACTAGCTTCTCTAGCACTATGGATTGTAGGCTGGTAATCCTTTACACTATGTGTAAAATCAACATATGAGTGAGTACATATCATGTTTGTATTTTTGTGATTGGGTTACCTCGCTCAGAATGGTTTCTTCTAGTTCCATCTATTTTCCTGCAAATTTCAAGATTCCGTTGTTGTTTTTCCCCTGAGTAGTACTCCATTGTGTAAATGTACCACATTTTCTCTATCCATTCTTCAGTTGAGGGGCATCTAGGCTGCTTCCAGTTTCTGGCTATTACAAATAATGCTCCTATGAACATCGTTGAACAGATGTCCCTGCTGTATGAATGTGCTTCTTTAGGGTATATGCCTAGGAGTGAAATTGCTGGATCTTGTGGTAGACTGATTCCCATTTTCCTGAGGAGTCACCATACTGATTTCCAAAGTGGCTGTACAAGTTGGTATTCCCACCAGCAGTGGAGGAGTGTTCCCCTTTCTCCACATCCTCTCCAGCATAAACTGTCATTGGTGTTTTTTATTTTAGCCATTCTGACAGGAGTAAGATGGTATCTCAGAGTTATTTTGATTTGCATTTCCCTGATGGCTAAGGATGTTGAACACTTTCTGATGTGTCTTTCAACCATTTTAGATTCCTCTATTGAGAATTGTCTATTTAGTTCTGTACCCCACTTTTTAATTGGATTGTTCGGTGTTTTGCAGACGAGCTTCTTGAGTTCTTTGTATATTTTGGAGATTAGCCCTCTGTCAGATGCAGGGTTGGTGAATATCTTTTCCCAGTCTGTGGGCTGCCGTTTTGTCTTGCTGACTGTGTCCTTTGCCTTGCAGAAGCTTCTCAGTTTCAGGAGGACCCATTTATTAATTGTTGATTTCAGTGTCTGTGCTACTGGTGTTATGTTCACGAAGCTGTCTCCTGTACCAATTCATTCAAGGGTGTTTCCCACTTTATCTTCTAATAGGTTTAGTGTAGCTGGGTTTATGTTGAGGTCTTTGATCCATTTTGACTTAAGTTTTGTACAGGGTGAAAGACTTAGGTCAATCTGCAGTCTTCTACATGTTTGCATCCAGTTATGCCAGCACCATTTGTTGAAGATTTTCTCTTTGTTCCAGCGTATATATTTGGATTGTTTGTCAAAAATCAGGTGTTCGTAGGTGTATGGGTTAATATTGGGGTTTTTAACTCTATTCCATTGGTCTACCTGTCTATTTTTGTGCCAATACCAAGCTGTTTTCAGTACTATAGCTCTGTAATACAGCTTGAAGTCAGGGATGGTGATGCTTCCAGAAGTTCCTCCATTGTACAGGGTTGTTTTGGCTATCCTAGGTCTTTTGTTTCTCCATATAAAGTTGAGAATTGTTCTTTCATAGTCAGTGAAGAACTGTGTTGGGATTTTGATGGGGATTGCATTGAATCTGTAGATTGCTTTTGGCAAGATTGCCATTTTTACTATGTTGATCCCGCCTATCCAATTGGTATTATCTGTACTTTGAATTTCTGGTAGAATTCTGCACTGAAGCCATGTGGCCCTGGGCTTTTTTTGGTTGGGAGGCTTCTGATGACTGCTTCTATTTCATTAGGGGTTATAGGTCTATTTAAGTTGCTTATCTATTCTTGATTTAATTTTGGTAAGTGAAATCTGTCCAGAAAATTGCCCATTTCCTTTAGATTTTCAAATTTTGAGGAATATAGTTTTCAAAATATGACCTGATGATTCCCTGGATTTCCTCTGTGTCTGTTTTTATGTCCCCCTTTTCATTCCTGATTTTATTAACTTGCATGTTCACTCTTTGTTGTTTGGTAAGTTTGGATAAAAGTTTGTCTATCTTGTTGATTTTCTCGAAGAACCAACTCTGTCATATTGATTCTTTTTATTGTTCTCCTAGTTTCCATTTTATTGATTTCAGCCTTCAATTTGATTATTTCCTGGCGTCTGCTCCTTCGGGGTGTATTGGCTTCTTTGTTTTCTAAAGCTTTCAGTTGTGCTGTTAATTCTCTAGTGTGATTATTCTCCTGTTTCTTAATGTGAGCATTTAGCGCTATGAACTTTCCTCTTAGCACTGCTTTCAAACTGTCCCATAGGTTTGGGTATGTTGTGTCCGCATTCTCATTGAATTCTAGGAAATCTTGAATTTCTTTTTTTATTTCTTCCTTGAGCCAGGAATTGTGCAATTGGGTGTTACTTAATTTCCATGAGTTTGTAGGTTTTCTGTAATTTGTGTTGTTGAATTCCAACTTTAAAGCATGGTGGTCTGATAAGATACAGGGGGTTATTTCAATTTTTTTGTACCTGTTGAGGTTTTCTATGTTGCCAAGTATGTGGTCGATTTTAGAGAAGGTTCCATGTGGCGCTGAAAAGAAGGTAAATTGTTTTGTATTTGGATGGAATGTTCTACAGATGTCTGTTATGCCAAATTGTGCCATAACTTCTATTAGTTCCTTTGTTTCTTTGTTAAGTTTCTGTCTGGTGTTCTGTCCAGTGGTGATGGGGAGTTGAAATCTCTCACTATAAGTGTGTGCAGTTTTATGTGTGATTTGAGTTTTAGTAATGTTTCTTTTACAAACGTAGATGCCTTTGTATTTGGGGCATAAATGTTCAGAATTGAGACTTCATCCTGATGGATTTCACCTGTGATGAGTAGGAAGTGACCACCTTCATCTCTTTTGATTGATTTTGGTTTAAAATCCAATTTGTTGGATATTAGGATTGCTACCCCCGCTTGTTTCTTGGGTCCATTTGATTGAAAAATCTTTTCCCAACCTTTAATTCTTAGGTACCATCTGTCTTTGAAGTTGAAGTGTGTTTCTTGTATGCAACTGAAGGATGGATTCTGTCTTCTTATCCATTCTGCTAGCTGTGTCTTTTTATAGGAGTGTTAAGACCATTAATGTTGATGGATATTAATGACCATTGATTGTTCATTCTTGTTTGTTTTTGATTTGGTGATGGTGGTGAAATTATGTGTGGGATTCTATCCCTTTTTCCTTTTGGCTGTTGGTAAAGTGGGATTATCTATTGCCTATATTTTTCTGGTTGTAGTTAACTTCCTTGGGTTGCAGTTTTCCTTCCAGAACTTTCTGTAGGGATGGATTGGTGGGTATGTATTGCTTGAATCTGGTTTTGTCATGGTATATCTTGTTTTCTCCATCTATATTGATTGAAAGCTTTGCTGGGTATAGTAATCTGGGCTGGCATCCGTGGTCTCTTAGTGCAGGTAGAATATCTATCCAGGACCTTCTGGCTTTCAGAGTTTCCATGGAAAAGTCAGGTGTAGTTCTGATAAGTTTGCCTTTATATGTTACTTGACCTTTTTCCTTTGCTGCTCTTAATATTTTCTCTTTGTTCTGTATGTTTGGTGTTTTGATTATTATGTGGTGAGGAGACCTTTTTTTGGTTCAGTCTATTTGGTGTTCTGTAGGCTTTTGTATTGCCATTGGCATGTCTTTCTTTAGGTTGGGAAAGTTTTCTTCTATGATTTTGTTGAATATGTTTTCTGTGCCTTTGAGTTGGATTTCTTCACCTTCTTCTATACCTATTATTCTTAGATTTGGTCTTTTCATGGTATCCCATATTTCCTGGATATTTTGTGTTAGGGATTTGTTGGACTTAAGATTTTCTTTGGTTGATGAATCCATTTCCGCTAGTGTGTCTTCAACTCCTGAGATCCTCTCTTCCAACTCTTGTATTCTGTTGGTTATGGTTACATCTGTAGTTCCTGATCATTTACCCAGCTTTTCTATTTCCAGCATTCCCTCAGATTGTGCTTTCTTTATTATCTCTATTTCAGCTTTTAGGTCTTGAACTGTTTCCTTGAGAGATTTGTTGATATCTTGTATTTTTTTGGTTTGTTTTTTCTTCCATTTCTTTAAGGAATTTTCTCATGTCCTCTTTGAGTTCCTCTATCATTTTCATGAAGATGTTTTTAAGGTCATTCTCTTCTGGTTCATCTGCATTGTGATGTTCAGGTCTTGCTAGTGTAGAGTTCCTAGTCTCCAGTGGTGTCATATGGGTTTTCTGTTGTTGAATGTGCTTTTACATTGTCCTCTTCTCATCCTTTCTTCTGGTGGGTGTAGCAGGAGTCTCTTCCTCTCCTGGTGGTTATGGAACCAAGGTTCCCTTCTGGTAGAGGCAAACAGTTCCAATAATCTGATGAATGTACTTTTCTTGTGGATGGAGGTGGCACTGTTACAGGTGCCTCAGCAGTGTCCAGGTGTGTTGGATCCTGCTGCCGAGTTTGGATCCAGTAAGCAGAACCCTGGTTTCAGATGTCTCTGAGCAGGGCCACCAAACTGGAACCAGAACTGGAACCGGAAACGGAAACAGCCCCTGGCCTACCTGGGCCGGTGGATGGAGGCGGAATTATTACCAGGGCCTCAGCAGTGTCTGGGTGTTTTGGATACTGCTGGTGAGTTCAGATCTGATGAGCAGATCCCTGGCATCAGAGGTCTCTAGTTTTGTAGTTTTTTGTTTGTTTCTTTTTTTACTCTTTGAGAGCCTGCCACTCAGCTCCCAAATAAATACATGGAAGCTTATTATTACTTATAAATGCCCACCTTAACTTGGCTTGTTTCTACCCAGCCTTTCTTACTTAACTTAAATTATCCCATTTCTCTTTAAGTATGTTTTGCAGCTGGGCTTTTTACCTTCCTTTATTCTGTGTATCTTTCTTCTCTTCTTACTCCATGGCTGGCTGGGTGGCTGGGTGGCTGGCCCCTAGCAACCTTCTCTCTTCCTCCTTCTCTCACTCCTCTTCTTCCTTTCTGAGTCTAGATTTCTTCTATTTATTCCATCTGCCTTCCAGCCCCACCAAGCTCTTTATAAGACCTATCAGGTGTTTTAGGCAAAGTAACACAGCTTTACAGAGTTAAACAAATGCACCATAAAAGAATACAACACGTCTTTGCATCATTAAACAAATACTCCATAGTATAAATGAATGTTACACATCTTAAACTAATATTCCACAACATAGTTTCCCATGTATATTTGTGTCATGTTTTTACCACTAAGACAGTGGTACATTGTTAAAAGAGAAGCAGGGGTCAGGTGGTGGTGGTGCATGCCTTTAATCCCAGCACTCAGGAAGCAGAGACAAGCAGATCTCTGTGAGTTCAAGGCCAGCTTAGTCTACAGAGCAAGTTCCAGGACAGGCTTGAAAGCTACAGAGAAACCCTGTCTCGAGAAGGAGGAGGAGGAGGAGGAGTTGGAGGAGGTGGAGGAGGAGTTAATGCCTAGACAGAAGCAGTACCAGATACCAGAGCCTGTTGCAGGATATTTGATCACACTATGAACCCTGAGAATGAGTTAATAAGATAAAAACCTGAGGTCAAAAAGTGGGGGCAGCAACTAGTTGACAGAAAGCCATATAGAGTAAAGAGAGAGAGAGGAAGACAAAAGGGAGGGACTTAAGAGTTTGGCAATCACTTTTGGTTTGGGACAGCACAAAAGGAACTCTCTGAGATGCTGATGAAGAGGAAGGTCAACTAGTTGCTCCTCACCCTCTCTGAGCTAGTGGGTTTCCAACCTAGCTTCACTGGCTCCTGAGTCTTAAACCATAAGATATAAATTTCAATGAAAAACAAGAGCCTATAGGAAAACAACTATAAAACAAGGCAAAATTAACAGGAAACAGGAAATAGAATCCAGAATCCAAAGCAAATGATTTTAGAATGTTTTAATGAATTGTGCATGGGTGGAATGCTCCAGTTACAAAGAAAGGGTGAAAGAGACTGTACGGATTCAGGCATTATGCTGGCCTGCCGCTGTCACCTAGCAGAATGCACTCAGGCAGCACTCTGATTAGCCCAGGGTTCCATGAGTACTAGTCTGCATGCAGGGGCAAGGGACCCCTTTAAAAAAAGAGATTGCCCACCCACTTATGCTCTCTTACTGTTCTTTCTGCTCTTACTGTTCTTACTGCTCTCTCCACTCTACCCTCTTTCTGTTTATGTCTCCCTCTTCTCTTCTGCCCTCCCCCTGTGTCTCTGTGTCTCTTTACCTCTTTTCTCTTTCCTTCCCCCTCCCTCCCCTTTTTAATAAATTTTCTCATTCAAGCTCTGTCTGCCTGGCATGTTTGTCCCCCGCCTCGGTCACCCTTGCCAGACATGGCATTTGCCATGGTCCCCCACACAGGACCCCCTCCCAGCTTTATCCTAACACTGATGCAAAAGAGCAACATTTTGGTGCCATGAAACTCATGCAGGCTCTCTCGGTAATTTCTCTGGCTGTCTGCTGGCAGGCGGCCGGTCAGAGACACTCCAGGATCCTGATCTCAAACTGACAGCCCACTTTTTACCTACCTGTCTGCTGGAATCCCCCACAAAACACCTGTTATGATTCGGTAAGGTACCCGTTCTCCCGGTCAGCGTAAATGTTTCCCTGAACCTGGAGGACTGACTGTTGATTATCCAGCACCCTCTGGTGTTCTTGGAAGTGGGGGAGCTTCCAGCCACAGCCTTTAAGGCCATAGTTGATCCCTCTCACTGACCATCACCTCTGGTTGATTTCCCATGGGCAAGGTCTAGTACCACCATCGCTGAGCAGTGCATTTGACTCTCAGCTTTATGCCTTCGCCTTTAGCAGTTACACCACCTCTCAGACTATGGAGTCCTATTGGGCCTTGCCCTTGGCCTTGTTCTCTGGCTGACAAGCTCCAAGAGCGACTTTTTTTTTTTCTTCATTCATGGGAACTAAACCAACAAAAGATATAAGCCCATCCACTCCACTGGGATGTCTGCTAGAAAATTTAAAACCCCCTCACTTAATTCCATTTGTTAAGGCCACCCAGACTCACTCACCATTGTATTAAGAAATGGCCTAGATACCCCTTAGATAATAAGTCAAACTGGCCACCTAATGGCTCCCTAGATCCTGATCATTTATGGGACATTTCCAATTACTGCCAGCAGACAGGTAGATGGAAGGAGTCACCATGTACCCAAGCTTTCTTCTACCTTTCTACTAAACATTCTCTTTCCCCTTCCTCTTCTCCATCTCATGTCCTTCTAGCCATGAAAGCTGACCCAGAGGAAACCCCCACTAATTTAGATCCCACTGATGAGCCTCCACCACTTCATCCTCAACATCCAACTACCCTTTCTGCTCCTCCTTCTTCTCCCCCTCCAGCTTCTTCCTCTCCAGCACTGGGCTGCTCCAAATGCCCAACTCCTGTGCCTACTTTCACCCCAGCACTGTTACCCAATCTCGAGCTGCTACATGCCCCCAACCTACCAAAGCCAACCCGGCTACAGTTCTCCCCTTTCAAGAAGTGGCCAGAGTGGATGGTCTGGTTAAAGAGCATGCCCCCTTCTCACTATCAGAACTTTCTCAAATAGAAAAGAAACTGGGTCCCTATACCTCTAACTCCACTGCTTTCATAAGAGTTCCAGTATATCACCCAATCTTATAATCTCACTTTTTCATGATATATACATGTTTGGGAGTAGGCCAGAGCCCATGCAGACAAAATTCACTACACTAATGCAGCTCACCCTACTGGGTCAGAGGCTGATCCAGATCAGGAGCCCCATTGGGACTACAATACCCCAGGGGGAATTCTAGCTAGAGATCAGTTTACGACCTGCCTCATGGCTGGTCTCATAAGGCTGCCCTAAAAGTCAGTAAACTGCCCATTCCACCGCCGCCGACCGACCCAGGAACTAGGTGAGTGAGTCTCTGCCCACTCCCGACTCCAGCCCAAAACACCATACACCCCGACCACCCCCACCCCTGCCTGCGCCTTCGGGCTTGGGCTAGACATGCCCAGGCAGGGAGGAGCTCCCTGCGCCCCAAATCTGCTAGCACCCCACTCTTCCATTCTGCAGCCGACCGAACCAGGAACTAGGTGAGTGAGTCTCTGCCCACTCCCGACTCCAGCCCAAAACATCATACACCCTGACCACTCCCATCCCCCCAACCCCCACCCCCGCCTGAGCCTGAGGGCTTTGGCTAGACACGCCCAGGCAGGGAGGAGCTCCCTGCGCCCCAAATCTGCTAGCACCCAACTCTTCCATTCCGCCAACCGACCCAGGAACTAGGAACTAGTGAGGAGACTACCAGGAGCATCAAGACCATCCAGAGTTGTGGACATTGAATTCCTGGCCCCAACACACCACTGGGTCACAAGAGGAGATAGAGAGACCCCACCTGCACCCACTAAAAGAAGATATGGGGAGAAGACAGAATAAGATTTCACTCAACAACAGAAAGACCAATATGACACCACCAGAATCTAGGGACTCCACTCCAGCAAGATCTGAAAAGCCCAACACAGAGCATGAAGATGAGATGACCTCAAAAATTATCTCAGCAAGATGATAGAGACCTTTAAAGAGGAAACAAGAAAATCCCTTAAAGAAATAGAAGAAAAAGCAAACAAAAAATTAAATGAATTGGAGGAAAAGACAAACCAAAAAATCCAAGAAATAAATAAATCTCTTAAAGAATCTAAAGAAAGCCAAGAAAAAACATCCAAACAAGTGAAGGAAGCTCTTGAAACAGTTCAAAGCATGAAAGCTGAAATAGACACAATAAAGAAAACACAGAATGAGACCATGCTGGAAATGGAAAGGCTGGATAAACGATCAGGAACTAAAGATGTAAGTATATCCAATAGAATTCAAGAGATGGAAGAGAGAATCTCAGCTACTGAAGACTCACTAGAGGATATACATTCATCAACCAAAGAAAACCTCAAGTCCAACAAATCCCTAACACAAAATATCCAGGAAATATGGGACACCGTAAAAAGGCCAAACCTAAGAATAATAGGTGTAGAAGAAGGTGAAGAAACACTGCTCAAAGGTACAGAAAACATATTCAACAAAATCATAGAAGAAAACTTCCCCAACCTACAGAAGGATATGCCTATGAAAGTACAAGAAGCTTACAGGACACCAAACAGACTGGACCACAAAAAGAAGTCCCCCGACACATAATAATCAAAACACCAAATCTACAGAATAAAGAGAAAATATTAAGAGCAGCAAAGGAAAAAGGCCCGTAACATATGAAGGCAAACCAATCAGAATCACACCTGACTTCTCAATGGAAACTCTGAAAACCAGAAGGTCTTGGATAGATACCTTACAAGCACTAAGGGAGCATGGATGTCAACCCAGACTACTGTACCCAGCAAAACTTTCAATCACTATAGATGGAGAAAACAAGATATTCCATGACAAAAACAGATTTAAACAATACATATCCACAAATCCAGCACTACAGAAGGCTCTGGAAGGAAAACTCCAACCCAACGAACATAACTACACTCACAAAAACACTGGCAATAGATAATCTAATTTTACCAAACACAAAAAGAAACAGGAGGGCAAAATCCACACGCACTGATACCACCAACAATAAATCCAAAACAAAGAAGAACCAATGAACAATGGACATTAATATCCCTAAATGTCAATGGTCTTAACTTACCCATAAAAAGATATAGGCTAACAGAATGGATACGAAGACAGAATCCATCCTTCTGCTGTTTACAAGAAACACACCTCAACTTCAAAGACAAGCAATACCTCAGAGTAAAAGGATGGGAAAAAATTTTCCAATCAAATGGGCTCAAGAAACAAGCTGGGGTTGCAATCCTAATATATAACAAATTAGACTTTAAACTGAAAGCAATCAAAAGAGATGAAGAAGGGCATTTCATACTCATCACAGGAAAAGTCCATCAAGATGAAGTCTCAAACCTGAACATCTATGCCCCAAATACGAAGGCACCCACATTCGTGAAAGAAATATTACTAAAGCTCAAACCACACATAAAATCACACACACTTATAGTAGGAGACTTCAACACCCCCTTTACACCATTGGACAGAACCACTAGACAGAAACTTAACAAAGAAACAAAGGATCTGACAGAAGTTATGACCCAACTGGGTTTAACAGATATCTATAGAACATTCCATCCAAACACAAAAGAATATACCTTCTTCTCAGTGCCACATGGAACCTTCTCAAAAATTGACCACATAGTTGGCAGCAAAGCAAACCTCCACAGTTACAAAAGTATTGAAATAACCCCCTGTATCTTATCAGACCACCATGCATTAAAGCTAGAATTCAACAGCAATATGAATTGCAGAAAACCTACATTTGCGTGGAAAATGAATAACACCCAATTGCACCATTCCTGGGTTGAGGAAGAAATAAAAAAAGAAATTAAAGACTTCCTAGAATTTAATGAGAATGTAGACACAACATACCCGAACTTATGGGACACCCTGAAAGCAGTGCTAAGAGGGAAGTTCATAGCACTAAGTGCTCACATGAAGAAACTGGAGGAAAGTCACATTAGAGAATTGACAGAACAACTGAAAGCTTTAGAGCAAAAAAGAAGCAAACACACCAAGGAGGAGTAGACGCCAGGAAATAATCAACCTGAGAGCCGAAATCAACAAAGTAGAAACTAGGAAAACAGTACAAAGAATCAATGAAACAAAGAGTTGGTTCTTTGAGAAGATCAATAAGATAGACAAACCTCTAGCCAAACTAACCAAAAGGCAGAGAAAGAGCATGCTAATTAACAAAATCAGAAATGAAAAGGGGGATATAACAATGGACACTGAGGAAATCCAGAGAATCTTTAGGTCATACTTTGAAAACCTGTATTCCACAAAATTGGAAAATCTAAAGGAAATGGACAGCTTTCTGGATAAATATCACTTACCAAAATTAAATCAAGATCAGATAAACAGTTTAAATCGACCTATAACCCCTAATGAGATAGAAGCAGTCATCAAAAGCCTCCCAACCAAAAAAAGCCCAGGGCCAGATGGCTTCACTGCAGAATTCTACCAGAAATTCAAACAAGAGCTAATTCCAGTACTCCCCAAACTGTTCCGAACAATAGAAGCAGATGGGATTTTGCCAAACTCTTTCTACGAGGCTACAATCACTTTGATACCCAAGCCACACAAAGATATGACTAAGAGAGAGAACTACAGACTGATAACCCTCATGAACATCGATGCTAAAATACTCAATAAAATATTGGCCAACCGAATCCAAGAACATATCAGAAAAATCATCCACCATGATCAAGTAGGCTTCATCCCAGGGATGCAAGGATGGTTCAACATACGAAAATCCATCAATGTAATCCACTATATAAACAAACTGAAAAAGAAAAACCACATGATCATCTCACTAGATGCTGAAAAAGCCTTTGACAAAATCCAACATCCCTTCATGATAAAGATCTTGGAGAGAACAGGAATAACAGGAACATATCTAAACATGATAAACACGATATACACCAAACCAATAGCCAACATCAAAGTAAATGGAGAGAAACTCAAAGCGTTTCCTCTAAAGTCAGGAACAAGACAAGGCTGTCCACTCTCTCTATATCTCTTCAATGTTGTACTTGAAGTTCTGGCTACAGCAATAAGACAAGAAAAGGAGATCAAAGGGATACAAATTGGAAAGGATGAAGTAAAACTTTCACTATTTGCAGATGACATGATAGTCTACATTAGTGACCCGAAAAACTCTACCAGGGAACTCCTACGGCTGATAAACACCTTCAGCAAGGTAGCAGGATACAAAATTAACTCAAAAAAATCAGTAGCCCTACTATATACAGATGATAAATCCAATGAGAAAGAAATCAGGGAAACATCACCTTTCACAATATCCACAAGCAACATAAAATATCTTGGGGTAACACTAACCAAAAAAGTGAAAGATCTGTACAATAAGAACTTTGAGACTTTAAAGAAAGAAATTAAAGAAGATACCAGAAAATGGAAAGATCTCCCATGCTCTTGGATAGGTAGAATTAACATAGTAAAAATGGCAATCCTGCCAAAAGCAATCTACAGATTCAATGCAATCCCCATCAAAATCCCAACACAGTTTTTCACAGACATTGAAAGAACAATACTCAACTTTATATGGAAAAATAAAAAGCCCAGGATAGCCAAAACAACTCTTTACAATAAAGGATCTTCTGGAGGCATCACCATCCCTGACTTCAAGCTCTACTATAGAGCCATAGTTCTGAAAACAGCTTGGTATTGGCACAAAAATAGACTGATAGACCAATGGAATCGAATTGAAAACCCTGATATTGACCCACGCACCTATGGATACCTTATTTTTGACAAAGGTGCTAAATCTATACAATGGAAAAAAGATAGCATCTTCAACAAATGGTGCTGGTACAATTGGATTCGGACATGCAGAAAATTTCAGATACATCCATACTTGTCACCATGCACAAAACTTAAGTGCAAATGGATCAAAAATCTCAGCATAAATCCAACCACATTGAATCTTCTAGAAGAGAAAGTGGGAATTACCCTTGAACAAATTGGCACAGGAGACCACTTCCTGAATGTTACACCAGTAGCACAGACACTGAGGTCTGCAATTAATAAATGGCACCTCCTGAAACTGAGAAGCTTCTGCAAGGCAAAGGAAACAGTCAGTAGGACAAAACGACCACCCACAGAATGGGAAAAGATCTTCACCGATCCCACATCTGACAGAGGACTGATTTCCAAAATATATAAGGAGCTCAAGAAGCTAGCCACCAAAACACCAAACAATGAAATTAAAAAGTGGGGTGCAGAACTAAATAGGGAATTCTCAACAGAGGAATCCGAAATGGCTGAAAGACACTTAAGAAAGTGTTCAAAATCATTGGCCATCAGAGAAATGCAACTCAAAACAACTCTGAGATACCACCTCACGCCTGTCAGAATGGCTAAAATAAAAAATACCAATGACAATCTATGCTGGAGAGGATGTGGAGAAAAAGGAACACTCCTCCATTGCTGGTGGGAGTGTGAACTTGTAAGACCACTCTGGAAATCAGTATGGCGGTTGCTCAGAAAAATGGGAATCAGTCTACCTCAAGATCCAGCCATTCCTCTCTTGGGTATATACCCAAATAGGGCATGTACATACAACAAGGACATATGTTCAACCATGTTCATAGCAGCATTGTTTGTAATAGCCAGAACCTGGAAGCAACCTAGATGCCCCTCAACTGAAGAATGGATTGAGAAAATGTGGTACATCTATACAATGGAGTACTACTCAGCAGAAAAAAGCAATGGAATCTTGAAATTCGCAGGCAAATGGATGGAACTAGAGGAAACCATCCTGAGTGAGGTAACCCAGTCACAAAAAGACAAACATGGTATGTACTCACTCATATATGAATTTTAGACATAGAGCAAAGGATTACCAGTCTATAATGCTCTTCACCAAAGAAACTAGGAAACATGAAGAAGGGATAAATGGTCCCCAGGAATGGAAGTGGCATGAACTCCCGAACTAATTGGGGGCATGAGGGTAGGGGGGGGAAGGAGTTGCTACAATAAGAGCAAGAGAAGAGGAGAAGAGGAGAGGAAATGGAGGGGCAGAAACATTGAGTTGGGGGAAGAATAGAGGAAAGAGAGCAGGATGAGAGATACCATATTAGAGGGAGCCACTATAGGTCCGAGAAGAGATCTGGAACCAGGGAGATCTCCAGAGACCTACAAGGATGACACGATCTGACAATCCAGGCAATGGTGGAGAGGATAACCCAAAAGCCCTTCCCCTAAAATGAGATTGATGACTTCTCTTTATGCCATCCTAGAGCCCTCACCCAGTGGCTGATGGAAGCAGAGACAGACATCCACAGATATACACTGAGCCGAAATCGGGAATTTAGTTGAAGAGAGGGAGGAATGAAGAGCGAAGGGGTCTGTACCAGGTTGGAGAAACCCACAGGAACAGTTGACCTGAACAAGGGAGAGCACATCGACCCCAGATGCTGTCCGGGAGGCCAGTACAAGACTGATCCAGACCCCTGAACATGGATGTCAATAAGGAGGCCTCTGCACTCCAGGGAGCCTCTGGTGGTGGATTAGTATTTTTCCCTGGTGCAAGAAGGGACTTTGAGAGCCCATCCCACGTGAAGGGTTACACTCTGGCCCTGGACACATGGGGAAGGGCCCAGGACCAGCACAGGAAGATTTGGTGGACTTTGCAGAGCCCCCGTTGAGGGCCCTACCCTGCCTGGGGAGTGGTGGGTGGATGGGGTGGGGGTGGGCTGGGGGGGGTGGAGGAGGGTTGGGGGTGAGGGGAGGGAGAGGGAGAAGAGACTTGAAATAAGCTTGTTCCCTAACTAGAACTAATAAAATTAAAAAAAAAGTCAGTAAACTATGAAAAGCTTCTAGAGGTAGTTCAGGACAAAAAGGAAAATCCCTCTCAATTCCTGGAATGCCTTACACAGGCCTTCTTACAATATACTAACCTAGACCCTGAGAAGTAAGAGGGGAGACAACTTCTTATGACATACTTTTTTTTTTTTTTCTCAGAGCTACCCTGACATTAGGGCTAAAGTTAGACATCTATAGCTGGGACCCCTAACCTCACAGGCAGAACCTTTAAGAGTGGCTTTTAAGGTGTACCATGAGAGAGATGAGAAAGCCCTTAAACACAAATACCAGATGCTAGCCAGCCAAGGCCATCTGACCAACCTCAGAGCCTGCCCAGGATCCCTTGCCCTCTGAGGCTCGAGGACCATAGCGCCATGTTTTAAATGTGGTCAGGATGGGCACTGGGCCCAAGCTTGTCCTAATCACCATGCGCCATTCAAACCATGTCCAAAATGCCAGGAAGAGGGCCACTGGTCAGTGGACTGTCCCTGTGCCCCACATAGCAAGAGGACATCAGACACGGAGTGCCCTCTAGCCAACTTCCTAGGCCTGGCAATGGACGATGACGATGGAATGAAGGGGCCTGGGCTCTCTTGTCCCGACCACTATCATCTCTGACAGGGAGCCCTTGGTAGACATTAAAGTATCAGGGTGATCCATCTCCTTCCTTTTGTACACTGGTGCCACATACTCAGTCCTGAGGGAATTTTGGGGATCCACCTCTCCTTGTCTCCCTATTGTCGGGGTGGGGGACAACCTCATCAGACCCTACCACTCAATTGCATTTTCAGGGGAATTCCCCTCACTCATTCATTTTTGGTTATGGCAGCCTGTCCTGTGCCCTTACTGGAAAGGGATCTTTTTAGCAAAAATAGGAGCTTCTATTTCTTTTGCTCCCCCCATTCACCTAACCCCAGACTCACCAGCAGCTCCTCTCCTCCTCCTTCTAGCCACTCAACCTACTGGTTCCAATATGTTGTTTCCTCTGCCAGCCTTTCAGGTGGACCCCAAGATCTGGGACACCCAAAACCCCTCTGTGGCTAAACACCATTCCCCCATTGTCATTCAGTTACAGGACCCCTTGAGGTACATCACTCAAGTCCAGCACCCACTCCCACACCAGAGTCTTAGGGGACTTAAACCTATCATCTCTGACCTCCTATGGAAAAAGTTACTTGGTACTACGTCCTCTCCCTTTAACACTCTTATACTGGCAGTCAAAAAACCTAATGGGACCTATCACCTGGTTCAAGACCTCTGGTTCATTAATTCTACAGTGGTCCCCTCCATCCTGTGGTACCTAACCCTTACAAACTTCTTTCCACTATCCCCTCAGGGACCCCTCATTTCTCAGTTTTGAATCTTAAGTGTGTCTTTTTCTCCAACCCTCTCAACAGTCATTCTCAAAATATCTTAGCTTTCACCTGGACTGACCCTAACACCCATGCCTCCACACAGCTCACCTGGACTGTCCTACCTTAGGGCTTCCAGAACAGCCCACATCTATTAGGCCAGGCCCTGGCTTCTGACCTGCTCTCTCTGTCTCTACCCAAATCTAAGCTCATACAATATGTAGATGATATTTTACTTTGCAGCCCTTCCTTAGAAGTTAGCCAGACTGACACCTCCACTCTTCTAAATTTCCTGTCCAGCAGGGGTTATAGTGTCTCACCTTCTAATGTCCACCTGTCCACTCCTCAGGTCACCTACATGGGACTAACCATCACTCCAACTCACAAAGCTATAGCCTTAGACAGAAAGAACCTAATCCAGTCTCTTGGCAAGTCCTTCTACTAACGAGGAAATTTTATCGTTTCTAGGAATAGCTGGCTTCTTACACCTCTGGATTCCCCTCTTACTCTCTCCTTGCTTGTCCCCTATATGAGGCAGCCCTTGGCTCTCCATATGAACCCCTCTTTAACCCTGTTACTAAAGCCCTTCCAGAAACTCAAACAGGCTCTTCTCCATGCCCCAGCCCTTCATCTTCCAGACCTAACTTGTCCTTTCTCCCTCTATGTAGCAGAAAAGGAGGTATATACCCTTGGAGTTCTAGGCCACCAGCTAGGACCTTCCTTTGCGCCCATAGCATATCTGTCAAAAAACTAAAACAAAAACAAAAACAAAAACTGGACCTAACTATCCAAGGACGGGCACCCTGTATATGTGCTTTAGCAGCTGCTGAGCTCCTTATTCATGAACCAAAGAAACTATCCTTTGGGTCACTCATCACTGTCTTCTCCCACCACAACCTGTCTCATCTCCTAACTTATAAAGGCTTACAAACTCTACCTCCTTCCAGAGTTCTTTCTCTCCAGGTGGCACTGGTGGAAGTTGCCACACTTACTTTCCAATCCTTCCCACCCCTCAAGATCTCAAAATTTCTACCTCAGCCTATACTAACTATTCTCCATATCATTCCTGCATTGAAACCTTAGAGGAACTATTGCCCCATCCTTTACACATACAGGAGGGCACACTACCTCAGGCCACCTATACCTGGTACACATATGGCAGTTCCTTTCTATATGAGGGGACCCATAGAGCAGGTATGGCATAGTGTCAGATACCAGGGTGGTGCAGGTACGGGCACTCCCCGCCCATACTACTAACCAATAGGATGAATTAATAGCCCATGCTTTCCAGTTAGCACAGGGACAATCCCTAAATGTTTACAGACTCTAAATATGCCTTTCACATTCTCCTGTCCCATGCTGCTATCTGGAAAGAGCGAGGGCTATTTACTACAAAAGGAGGATCCATAATTAACTCAGGTCATATGGCCATGCTAAATGCCTCCCACCTATCCAAAGCTATAGGGATATATATAGGGATATATGAGACCGCCGGTCTCATCAGACTGACAGCTCCATTAGCTCTAAGGAAAACAACTCAGCTGATGAAGCAGCTAGGGCTGCAGCCCTCTGAGACCCAGACTCATCCCACCCACCGCAGGAAGTTCATACACTACAACCCACATCCTCATAGTCACCTCCTGGCACATGACAAATTCTGTCCTAGTTACACCAGCTCTTTTATCCTAACTGTAAGACTCTTTCTCATTTTGTCAATGCTCACCTCCAGCCCACCTCTGACCATTTACATTTCTTAAAAACTATCACTGCCTCTTGTAAAACCTGTCAGATGTCAGACCCTAACTCCAGGCATCATAGTCCCCCTTTTCCCACCCACCAGGCCAGGGGCTCTCTCCCAGGGACTGTCTGGCAACTTGACTTTACCCACATGCCCACAGTCAGACAAGTTAAATATCTCTTGGTATTAGTTGATACCTTTTTCTTGGGGTGGGTAGAAGCATTTCCAACTACTAACAAAAAGGCCCAGACAGTTTCTGACATCCTTCTCAGGAAAATTATTCCCCACTTTGGAATTCCAGCCTCTCTTCAGTCAGACAATGGTCCTGAGTTTACCTCTCAGATCTCCCAAACCCTATCTAAAACTCTCACCATTCCTTGGCATTTTCATATACCATACCACACCCAGTCCTCCTCAGGAAAGGTAGAGCGAACTAACTGTTCTTTAAAGAATGTTTTTGTTAAAATGTCACAGGAACTTCACCTTGACTGGGTAAAGCTCTTGCCTCTGGCCCTTTTCAGGCTTAGGGCCCTCCCAAAAGACACTTTTTCATCTCAATTTTTGAACTCATGTATGGGTGGCCCGGTTCTAACACCCAGTCTCTCACCTAAACCCTAACCTCTCCCTGACCACCTACTTACACCTTTACTTCATCATCTCCATTCCCTCCTATGGGAATTTGCTGACCACTCCCTACCTCAACCATGTGCCAACCCCTGTACATCCCCAATTAACATCGGGGACCAGGTCCTTCTCTCTCCTCCAGACCAATGCCCCTCACCCTCTTTCCCTAAATGGCAGGGCCCCTTCAAGGTGATTCTTGTCACTCTAACAGCTGCTAAGCTTGAGGGACTCCCCCAACTGGATTCACTTACCCCACCCCAAACCCTTTATCTCTCCACCTGAGACTCACCCCCATACACAGTTTCTGCAACGGGACTCTGTTCCCTTAAGCTTCACAGGACACCGGGATCAACTGCCTTGCCTCCTATTTCAAAATAAGGCTCCACTACTACAACCACACTCTGCCGGACTAGGAACCCCATATGCCCTCTCTTCCTCTCCTCAGGCTGATCTGAACTCTCCTGTTTCTAATTACACCCTGCTCATCATTCTCCTCTCTATGTAAACCTCAATAACTCATTCAAAACTTCTAATCCAACTGCTTAGCTGTTGTTACAGGAATGTCAGCCGGAAGCTACGGATCTGGAGACACAAAGTCCATCAAACATTTGTGCTTCCTGAGTGAAGGTAACCAGACAAATTCCATACAGCCTAGATGACAATAGAACAACCAGCTAATAAGCTATTAATCCAACTCTGACAGGGTACTAAACACCAAACTATACCACTATATGATAATAACTGCAAGCTCAAAATTAAGGTGCTCTTCATTGTGCTAAAGATATCTGTCAGTTTATAAAATGTTAATGCTTTCAGCCAAATCATTTCTAACATGAATATGCTGCTAATGTGTCTAATATTTATGTTTTCCCAAAGTCAGAGGATTCTTGTAAGTTCCAGGGAGCTGAATTGATACCACCCAAACATGTCAGATTTACTCCAGATAAATATTATTCAATCTTTCCCTGGTCCTGGGACTCCTTTCCCTCATCTTGGGACACCCTCAGGAACCCCTCCCTCATCTTACAATCTTACCCTCAAGTACCAGGATGTAAGAAAAAAAAATGTTTTTCCTAAACTTAACCTTGTCCTCTTCTCTGCCATCATCTTGCCAAGTCTAAAGAAGTGCCAGAGTTCCATACAGCCAGGACTGCAATGAAACAACCAGCTACCCAAGTATGTGGCAGCACCCCAACTTTCTCAGGTTCCCCAAGGATGGTCAACGTCCCCCAGGTCAGCAGGAACTAGTCTTTGAGAACTTGAAACCCTTATTCCCTAACCTGCCACTCCTAACTCCCCACCTTTTTAATAATAAGAAGAGATGGGATTGTTGGAACCCCAGCATTATGCTGACCCCACCCCCTGACAATGGGTGGGACACACAGCCTTGTCATGGCTATGTCACGCTATTACAGGACTTCTGGGGCTGCGTAAGGTCTCACTACGCATGTGCAAGCTTCCCCTTTTAAGCAAACGCCCCTTACCCCATTGCCCCCTTTCTTTTCTCTGTTCCCAGTTGGCTAACACCTAACCCAACCCTTGTTCCGTTTCTCTAATAAACTCCACATAGGCTTGTTGAGTCTCGTGGTTTGTGTCTCATTGCACGCCACTGCAGCAAAAGAACAACAGAGATCCTGATCCACTTACAAAAAAAAAGTCATACTCTGAGGAAGACTTTGGCCATGTACTTTAATGCCCTCAAATGGGGTTATAAGTGCAGCTTCTCAGAAATACAGATGTGAGGGAAAGTAGGAACCTCTGGGTTTCATGGGCTTAATTAGAAAATATGAATGTGGTGGGAATGGGTCAAAAGGTCTGGCCGAGGTCACAAGCTCTTCTTGTCTAAAACCTGACAGTTGCACTTACAGAAGGCCTGAACCCCTACCTGAAAGAAAGTAAAAGATGTCAAAGAAAAGGATAAAATCAGAGTCTGAGGGAGGAGTGAAATTGGATGGGGCTGGAGACATGGATGTCACCTTCTGACTTTCTTAGCTGTCTCATAGACTCCACAAGGCTTCCTTAGATTTCATCTCCTAGTTCTAACAGCTGTCACCAACCTTAGAGAAAATCTTCAGTAATATCCCCCATGTTCTTCAAATCATTCACAATTCACAAAGATAACAATACTAAAACTAATGGAGCCTCAGAATTTTTTTTTAAAGTGTGTCAATGTGGGAAATTTACAAGTTCTGAGCCATATTGTTTGATTTGCTGCTTGGCAGCTGCACCTGATCCTAACCCTACCTCAGCTGGTGACTGCATGGCTAGGAGAGCCTTTGTGTCCCATCCCGCCACTACCGCCTCTGCTGCTGTCTCAACCATCTCCACATAAGGAGGTAAGAATTGTTTTTGACTAAGTCTCTATCCATTTATTTTACCAATAAAGACTTAGGAGCTAGATGCTGGGGTGCAAACCTGCTAGCTCAGATAGGCAGAGAAAGCAGGCGGCTAACCCTCCTCCAACATCATCCCAGAAAGAGCTCTCTCCTACATAGTCTGAAACAAAACTCTTCCAACCAGATGCCCCTCCCTTCTACTTCCTGTGCCTCCCCCCTGACCTCCTGACTTCCCCTCACTCTCTATGGTTACTTCCAGTCAACTGGAAGCTTGATCCACCTCTTGACCCATCGTTGATTTTATTTAAATAATGCAATCTCAGGGTTCACAGTGTGATCAAATATCCCAAAACAGACCCAAACCTGATTCTGTTGGCATCCTCGTCAGATAGAATAGGAAACCAAAGCATTCAAGGGAGCACCAAACACACTTGGATTAAAATCCCAGGAAGGCCTACCACTTTATTACATTTAGGTCATAATCCCACTGCTGAATTTCTAAGCTTTTACAGTGTAGACAATAAAAGAGAAAATTATGTCTAAAGCCCAGACCATACAATGAACTTTCCATGGAATATTTTCTCTTTTACACTCCATCTCAGAAGCATTTGAATGGGGTCAGAACAAGAAGAGGGAAAAACAGCAAGAGGAAGAAACATTTGCAGGAGCTAATAGTAGTAATGAGAAATGTGACCAGGGAGGTTTTCTGTCACTTACAAACATCTTTCCTTTCTTGTGGCAGCTAAAAGTGATCAAGGAAAACAATCCCACTTAAGGAGAATTTTTATTTTATTTTTAAAGAGAATCTTTTCTCCATTCTTCCACCGCAGCTATAACATGCCATCTAATCCATTCTGGATATATTTATTTCACACATTCAATCTTATAAAACATAAACAATGCTTCTCAAAACATGGCTTACAGACTGGTGTTCAAGTGAACTTGCACCAGAATGTAGATCAATTCATCATGAAGCACAGTTTGATTCAGTCAATGATAGGTTTTTGTGAATGGAGCAGTGTGCTAATTGGTGTTCTGGAAGAATTGCCTTATCTCATTCTGGAATAGTCACAGCTCAAAGTCTGGCTCCTACGGAGTCACTTGCTAAATAGTCTTTGACCAACCAAGGCTGTGGTTTGTGGTCAGTTGACAGCAGAGGAGTTCCCGACAGAACTGTGTCAGATAATCAACTCCCCCAGATCCCTGTGGCAAACCATATGCATTTGAAAGGTGACATCACATCTGACTCAGCAGTTTGAGGCCTGGTGCTTTATAAGACAAGTGCTTTTATTAAATAAAGAATGAGATATATAGGGTATGCAGGATGCCAACCACAAAAATCAGAAATGAATACCTTGTGGAGACAGGCATTCAGCCATAGAAATAAAGCATACTCAACACACAAGTCAATAAAGATGAAGCCTACTTGATTTCTCTGAAAAATGAGAATCAGTCTACCACAAGATCCATCAATTCCACTCTTAGGCATATACCCAAAAGAAGCACATTCATACAACAAGGACATCTGTTCAACGATGTTCATAGCAGCATTATTTGTAATTGCCAGAACCTGGAAACAACCTAGATGCCCCTGAACTGAAGAATAGATAGAGAAAATGTGATACATTTACACAATGGAGTACTACTCAGTGGGCAGGGGGAGCAATGGAATCTTGAAATTGGCAGGGAAATGGAACTAGAAGAAACCATTCTGAGTAAGGTTACCCAGTCACAAAAAGACAGGCATTGTATGTACTCATTCATATGTGGATTTTAGACATGGAGTAAAGGATTGCCAGCCTGTAGCCCAGGCTGCTGGAGAGGCTGGTAAACAAGGAAGACCCAAAGAGAGACATACATGGTCCCCTGGAGAAGGGGAAAGGGACAAGATCTCCTGAGCAAACTGGGAGCATGGGGGAGGGGAGAGGGAACTAGAAGAATGAGAAGGGGAGAAGAAGAGGGGAGAGGAAGACATGAGGGGACAGGGAGGTTGAGTTGAGAGAAGAACAGAAGAGAGCAAGATAAGAGATAATATAATAGAGGGAGACATTATAAGTTCAAAGAGAAATCAAGTACTGAGGAAATGTCTGGAGAGCTACAAAGATAACACCAACTAACAACCTAAGCAATAGAGGAGAGGCTACCTTAAATGCCCTCTCCTGATAATGAGATTGATGGCTGACTTATATACCATCCTATAGCCTTCATCCAGCAGCTGGTGGAAGTGGAAGCAGACACCCACAGCTAAACACTGCACTGAATTGAAATCCAGTTGCAGAGAAAGAGGACTGATGAGCAAAGGGGTCCACACCAGGCTGGTGAAACCCACAGAAACAGCTGGCCTGAACAAGGGAGAACTCTTAGTCCCCAGACTGATACCTAGGAAACTAGCATGGGACTGATCCAGACCCCCTGAATGTGGGTGTCAGTGAGGAAAGCTTGGAAATCTATGGGGCCTCTTGTAGTGGATTAGTACTTATTGCTACCATAGTAATGGACTTTAGGAGCCCATCCCACATGGAGGGATGCTCCCTGAGCCTAGACACAAGGTGGTTGGCCTAGGCCCTATCCCAAAGAATATGACAGACTTTGAAGACCCCCTATGGAAGGTCTCACCATCCCTTGGGAGCAGACAGGTTATGGGATAGGTAGGTGAGATCCTGACCCATTCCCACCACATTCATATTTTCTTGCTTCCTTTCACAATATTAAGCCCATGAAACCCAGAGGTTCCTATTTCCCCTCACATCTGTATTTCTGAGAAGCTGCACTTATAACCCCATTTGAGGGCATTAAAGTACATGGCCAAAGTCTTCCTCAGAGTATGACTTTTTTTTTTGTAAGTGGATCAGGATCCCCCCCATTAGTTGGGGGGGATAGGGGAGGAGGGGAGGGAGAGGGACCTGGGATTGACATGTAAAATAATTTTCTTTCTAATAAAAAAATAAAATAAAAAATGAAGCCTACTTGTGATTATTTCAAAAGTAGATTTTATAATGCTATGAAGTGCTCCGGGACTACACAGCTCTCCCAAAATGCAGCTACCAGATCTTGAGCTCCCCAGTCCAGAACCAAGAAGTAAATAGACAGAAGTAAATAGACTGGATCAGTCCCATGCTAGTTTCCTAGGTATCAGTCTGGGGACTAAGAGCTCTCCCTTGTTCAGGCCAGCTGTTTCTGTGGGTTTCACCAGCCTGGTGTGGACCCCTTTGCTCATCAGTCCTCCTTCTCTGCAACTGGATTTCAATTCAGTGCAGTGTTTAGCTGTGGGTGTCTGCTTTCCTTTATGAAACTATCCAGTTCCATGCATTCTGTTATAGTAACAGAAAACAGACTAAGATAAGCATTCTACAAACTAATATCTAAATCATTTTATCTGTGGAAAAATGGGGGTTACTTGTTATCATTCCCTTCATCATTTCCCAGGGTATGGAGTTAGTTCTTGTCCTGAATTTCTATTTCCAGTAACACCTGGAAATTTCAAGGAACTTTCCCATGCTGTACTGGCATAGCTATTAAGATTCTCAAAACCACTGTCTGTGTAGGTGTGGTTGTAGTGTTTTACTTAGCATGTCTGTAACTAGTCACTTAACAGAACCCAACCCTGTCCAGAACATTCAAACATAACTTTTCAGCCTGCTCAATGTCCCAGAGAATCCAGAACATGACTGTAAAGTCTCAATCATTGAGAAGCATCATCTGCTCTTACTCTCATAAAGCCAATCACCATTTTTGAAAATCCTTATGATTCTGTCCTTCTTGTGATTTGCATTAGACACCATGTTCAAGAAGTTTGTAGACAGTCCTTCAACAGTTGAGTCCCAAATAAACACACAAAGGCTTATATTAATTATATACTGTTTGACTGATGGCTCAGGCTTCTTATTGGCTAGCTCTCTCTTAATTATTAACCTATTAATTATCTATTAATTGTGTCTATTAATCTATGTATCTCCATGTGATCTTGGCTTACGGTGATGCCCAAGTCTCTTGCTTTCTCAGCAACTACATGGTGTCTCTCTCTGCATCCTCTGCAGAATAGTGCACTCTGCATCCTCTCCCAGAATTCTCCTAGTCTGGTAGCCCCACCTGTACTTTCTGCCTGTCCATTGGCCTAAACAGCTTTATTCATCAACCAATAAGAAAAACATATATATTCACAGCATACAGAAGGACATCTCCCAGTAATGCTTGTTTGGAGGAAAATTTAGTTTTCATTAGAAAGACAGGTAACATTTACATGATGCCGATCTCTATTCCAATCTATCAGCACATTTACCTCAAAGCCATTCTGTAAGGTAAGGACATTCTAATTCTGCAACTGAGAAAACTGAACAGAGAAAAGTAATTTGCCCCTTTTTCAGAACTCACAGCTGGAAGAATAAAAACAGTAAGAAGAAGTCTCATTCTTGTCAGCTCTGATCTGCAATGCCAGACCCAGAGGTTTGGATGTTGAGTTGTTGAATTATTCACAATGTCCTACAGGCCAGACTTCAGCCATTCCATTCAGAAGCATCCAGGGGGTGATTGTGAGGAAGGAATATGATGTCATACTGGTCTGAGGAGGAGGAAAGCCCACAGTTACTCATTACCACAATCTGGATCTGTCTGATGCTACCACCAGGCTCAGGGTGGCTGAACACTCAGGGTGAAGTCACCTCCCCACCTTATGGGCAGGACAAGGAGGTATGCATGTGTTTCTCCTACACAGGTATCTGTCTCATACTGTAGCCTCCCTGTGCTCGCAAAAGGGATACATAGAATGATACAATGGCCCTGATCTATAAATATGGAGATAGAAGCTTTCATCACTCTTCCTTCTGCTTTTTAACATACATGATTCTCACTCTCAGTGGCTTACTACTACAGACTGCCTGGGTGATGTTTCACAATCAGTTGCAGCAAACCAGGTACAGCATACTGTGTATAGCTCAAATACAGCGGGTTCTAGAAGTTCAAGTATCAGAATCTATTGTCCCTCCATTTATTAATCAAGCAGCATCTCCCTTCCAAGGGGCATGTCTCCTGACAACTTCAAGTCCAAAAGCAAAATGCATGCTCCCTTTCCTGTCACTCACAAAAAATACCAAGATTTTGCTTTGCAGTAGTAGGAATTGAACCCAGAGTCTTATGCATGTTAGGCAACCGTTCTACCCCTGAGCTACATCCCCAACTTTTCTTTTTTTTTTTTGTATTTTTAATTTTGATAAAGAGGCTCACTAAGTTGCCCAGGCTGGCCTTGAATTTACCCTATAGCCTACACCAGCCCTGAGCTTAGTATCCTCCTGTCTCAGCCTCCCAATAGCTGGTATTACATGATCCTGGAAAAATTAGAACAAGAATTTTCTGGCACTAATGGACTTGGCCTGAGTTCTGTACCTATTCCTAAACCAATTCCTCTGGCCATGCTATGCTATGATTGGTGGGCCTAGGTTACACCACAGTTGTAGAGCCAGAAAGATAGGGAAATGGTGATTTCATAGAAGGAACCCAGAGTAAGGTTCCTTCAATGGCAATGAGTCTTCCTCAATCACAAGTGAGATGTGTGCTGGACAGGGCAAGCACAGACAACCTGATGGTGAGAGCACTGGTTCCCTGAGAGCCAGAGTGGGAACACTGCAGAGAGGAGAACTTTTGCTAGGAAACCTCTTCACATACATTCTCCCATCAGAAAAAAAGCATACCTGGGACTAGTAGGAAATACACAGAACCATTTGTGTATTTATTATTGTATATGGCCCAGACATTTAATGGTATTCCTGATCTTATGGCGGTGTAGTTCTCAACTCACTGAGGACCAAATTCATTCACATTTGTGTGTTCACAGGCCCATACATTCAGTTAGATGATTCTGCAGCATGTCAGCCACATGTAAACAGTCAGGGGTCTCTCCATGTGAGTGGTGGTACCCACAGAAGGTGAATCTCTTAAGTAATGGCTCACCAGTCTACTTTTAATTAATTTTCTATTGTTGTTGTTGTTATTATTATTTTGTTTTGTTTTGTTTTTTTGACACAGGGTCCTATTAAGTACCCTGGGTGTCCTGAAACTTACTGTGCAGACCAGGCTGGCCTCTAATTCACAGTGATCCACCTGCTTCCACCTACTGAGAGTCCTGGGATTAAAGGTGTATGCCATACAACCAGCTTCACTGTGGAGCTTCACTCCAGTGGAGTGTTTCTCTGCTAGCCTGGTGAGGTAGAATTAAACAAATGTTCTTATAGTTTGACTTTTTTTAATGTATAATGGTAAGTTCCAGACAAAAATAGTTTAACTCTAATATGTTCATCACCTACTATTAAATAATTATGAAACATGGATAATCTTCTATCTGGAGCCCTTTCTACTCCCGTTTTCTGATCATTTTGAAGCAAATCTGAGGTATCATATATTCTATAAATACACATAGCTCCTAAAGGTACAGTTCTGCTTTGTATTCTTTTCAGAATAATAAGCTATATAATATTACCACTAGGTAACTAGGTAGCAAAACTCCTTTAACGTTGTCAAGCATCTAGCCAGCATTCACGTTTCCCCAGCTGCCATTTTTTTAACCAAAAATTGTTTGAAACAGAACCTAAATGAAGGTCATGCATTGTACCTGGTCAATGAAACAACCCCTGCCTTTCATTCTTTACTGTCTGTTCTAGTTTCATTCCTATTGCTGGGATATCCTGAATAAAGGAGTTTAAGGGAGAAAGAGTTTACCCGACTTACAATTCTCGGTTACAGTCCATCACTGCAGGGGAATCAAGGCAGGAACTCAAGGCAGCTAGTCACATCACACCAAGAGCAGAGAATATAAAGGCATACATGATTCATACATGCTCAATTGCTTTCTAGTTCTCAGCCGGATTCCCTCCACTCTTATATTTCAGGACCCCCTGCCTGAGGACTGGCATTGCTCACAGTGGACTGTGACTTTCCGTATCAATGAACTTTTTTTGTTGTTGTTGTTTTTTGTTTTTTGTTTTTCGAGACAGAGTTTCTCTGTGCAGCTTTGGAGCCTATCCTGGCACTCGCTCTGGAGACCAGGCTGGCCTCGAACTCACAGAGATCCACCTGCCTCTTCCTCCCGAGAGCTGGGATTAAAGGTGTGCACCACCAATGCCAGGCCCGTATCAATGAACTTAATTAAGATAATCCCCGAAGACATACCCACAGGCTAAGCCTAGGTAGACAATTCCTCACTGGCTTTCTTAGTTAAGGTTTCTATTGTTGTGAAGAGACATCATGACCACAGCAACACTTACAAAGGAAAACATTTAACTGGGGCTGGCTTACAATTCAGTGGTTTAGTCCGTCATCAGTCATGGAGGGAAGCATGGCAGCAAGCAGGCAATCACGGTGCTAGAGGAGGAACCAGAGTTCTACATCTGAATCAGCAGGCAGCAGGGAGAGAGCCAGCTGGCCTGGCTTGAGCTTCTGAAACCTCAAAGTCCACCCCCGCCCCACAGTGACACACCTCCTCCAACAAGGCCACACTTCCTAATATCACTCCCTAAGCATTCAAATATGAGTCTATGGGGCCATTTTCTCTCTCTCTCTTTCTTTCTTTCTTTCTTTCTTTCTTTCTTTCTTTCTTTTCTTTCTTTCTTGTTTTTTTGTTTGTTTGTTTGTTTGTTTTTGTTTTTCGAGACAGGGTTTCTCTGTATTGGTTTGGAGCCTGTCCTGGAATTCACTCTGTAGACCAGGCTGGCCTCAAACTTACAGAGATCCACTGCCTCTGCCTCCTGAGTGCTGGAAATAAAAGTGTGTGCCACCAACACCTGGCCAATGGGGGCCATTCTTATTCAAAACACCACACTGACATTTTCTTCCCAGGTGAGTCTAGGTTGTGTCAATTGACAGTTGACAATTAAAGCTGGCCATCGCAAAATCTCTCCCTCTTTTTACTTACTCCTTTTTCCTCAAAAGAACAAATTAACAAATCTTTTGTGATATAGTACAAGGATGAATTTTAAAGGATACTTCCATGGGTCTTTTACTAAAATTGAAAGTCAGAGTATCAAAGCATTAGATGAAAGGCCAGAATTCTGGAGTCAAATTGCTTGGGTTTATTACCATTTACTAACCACATATGAACTCTCTGTGCCTCCATTTTCTCATCTTTAAAATGGGAGTGACAACTATATCTATGTCACTTAGTCATTTAATAAGTAAGGGATTCATATGTTCTGGTGCTTAGACTATAGTAGACAAAACAGAGATAAGAAAATTGAGAAGTAATGAGACTGACTGGCCCAAGGCCTTACAGCTAATTGGTGACATGGCATGAACTAGAACACTCGTCTATCCCAGTGGTTTCTCAACCTGTAGGTCATGACCCCCCAAAATGCCACCAGGAACACAAATATTTACATCGCAATTCATAACAGTAGCAAAATAACAGTTATAAAGTAGCAATGAAAATAATTTTCTAGTTGGGGGTCACCACAACATGAGGAACTGTAACAAAGGGTGTAGCCTTAGGAAGGTTGAGAACCACTGAATTCCACTGGTTTAATGCTGTGTTTCAAATCCCCAATTAACAAGGGCTTGATGAAGTCGGTACCACTCTGACTTGCCCAGGATATTATTGCCATTCTGTTGTTAGATCTCTGGCTTCAGGAGTTTTCTGCAGACCTTAGTCCCCCTGCTCTGCAAAGTGGAGGAATTAGAGGAATAGCAAAGATGACTGAACCTCCTTTAATAGAAACCCAAAGCCAAGAATTAACCACTCTATTTTTAATGCAGCCTAATGCTTGTCTTTCTACCCTGGGCAGTTTCACCTGTTAGCCTGTTCATCCTATCATGTCAGGAACTGCATGTAGGCAATTTGATCAATAAACAAAAAATAATCATCACTTGATTACTTGCAGATATCGGCAGAACTGAAGGTTTCTTGTAATTAAACAGTTGAAGTGTGCAGCATCTGTTCACAGACCTGGGACCTTGTGATGTTGAGAAGGCATCGACCAGTGTGTTAGCACTCATCATTCACCCCTGTACACCACACGATCCTAAGTCAGCTTGCATCACAATGGACTTTTCAAATGCAGTCACCTCTTGTCTCAGCACCTTGTCTCTAGACTTAATTGGTCTGCAGTACCAAGTACCACTCCAGTGACAACCCCAGTAGATGATACCCTATCAGGCGCTATAGGGAAGTCAGAGCTGTGCCTCAAGTCAACACCAACCACAAAGCCTTTATATCCCCTCAAAGACCATTAGCTCCAGCCATAGCAGAGCTTCCTCAACTTGACTCACAAGCATCCACCTCTCCCATGCCCCCTGTCTCAGCCATCCTGATCCATGGCGTGTCTCAAGGCAGCTTCTAGCATTACTCACCGGGCCCTACCAGAGTCCCTCTCCCAGGCAAGCACAGCACTTCCAGCCTAATCTGATGCAGAGCATGCCACCTTTGCAGTTCTAACTCCAAGCTACAGAGTGCATCTCTCTACAGAGTGATGCAGGGCAAAGGGGATCTGTCTTTGTAGAGATCCAAGCCCTCAAATGTCCCCAAAGCCACAGGACAGGCAGGACAGTCCTTCCGAACATCCACCATTCATTCTAGCTTCCATTTCAATTTATACTCAAATCGAGTCTCAAAAGTAAGTGTCCTGGGCCAGAGAGATGGCTCAGTGGGTAAAGACACCTGCCACCAATCAAGCCTGCCAGCCAGAGTCTGGTTCCAGGAATCCACGTGGCAGAACAAGAGAAAAATTTCCACTACTTGCCTTCTGAGCTCCACATGTTCAAATGCACACACGCAATAAATAAATGATAGAAGATAGATAGGTAGATAGATAGATAGATAGATAGATAGATAGATAGATAGATGATAAATAGATGATAGACAGATGAGACAGGGTTCTCTGTGTAGCTTTGGAGCCTGTCCTAGAACTCTCTTTGTAGCCTAGGTTAGCCTTGAACTCAATAGAGATCCACCTGCCACTGCCTCTGCCTCCCAAGTGCTGGAATTAAAGGCGTGCACAACCATCGCCCAAATGTAAAAGTTTTTAAAGATTTATTTTTTATCATTTTAATTATGTGTATATGTGTGTTTGTGTGGGAGTATGTTATATGAGTGCAAGTGCCCAAAGAGTACACTCCACCCCTCCACCCACCACCCCGGCATTGGATTCTCTGAAGTTGAAGTTATATGAGTTCTGAGCCACCGGATAAAGATGCTAGGAATTGAACCCACGATCTCTCTACAAGATCACTGTTCACTCTTAACCACTGAGCCATCTCTCCAGGCCTATAGGAAAAAGAAAAATTTAAAGCTAAATAATCTTATCACTTAAAAATAATAATAAAACAACCTATTTACTAAAACTGTTTAGTAGCCAAACCAAATTTCTTCAGCTTTTGAGTTTCCTGATATTCAAAACACATTTTTAAACCAGGAAATAGAGTCTGAGAGGGGTGAAGCAACAAATCCACTATGAGATTGTTCCCCAGAATGCAGAAGCCTGGCACCCTATAAAGGGTATGCATCCAAGGGGGATGGGGACAGGTTACACCCCCTTCCCAAATCCTCTGAATAAAGTATGAGATGTCCCTGACATGGCATCACTGGCAAAGGAGCACTTGGTGGTGGTCTTCATTATCTATAAACACCAGCTTCTTATTTAGAAGCAACTGATTGATTAAATGCCTTCCTGTGTGCCTGCATGTACATCATATTAACAAACTGTCCTGTGTTGTGTGAGCCCACTGATAAGCTGGCTCTGCAGTGGAAGCTGCCCACCGGCTTCACACCCAAGCATGTTTGTCTCAAAGTATTCTGTGAAGTCTGAGGATGGGCCGCCCTGTCTCACCTGTCATAGCGGGGGAGGAGAACAAAAAACAGCCACAAGTAAAAACATCCTTACATGGTCCCCGGAGAAGGGGAAAGGGACAAGATCTCCTGAGCAAATTGGAAACATGAGGGGAGGGAAGAGGGAGCTAGGAGAAGGAGAAGGGGAGAAGAGGAGGAGTGAGGAGGACATGAGGGAGCAGGAAGTTGGAGTTGGGGGAAGAATAGAGGAGAGCAAGATAAGAGACACCATAATACAGGGAGCCATTGTAGGTTTAAAGAGAAATCAGGTGCTAGGGAAATGTCTGTAGATCTACAACAATGACACCAACTAACAATCTAAGCAACAGAGGAGAGGCTACCTTAAATGCCCTCTCCTGATAACGAGATTGATGACTGACTTATATGCCATCCTAGAGCCTTCATCCAGCAGCTGGTGGAAGTGGAAGCAGACACCCACAACTAAACACTGCACTGAACTGGAATCCAGTTACAGAGAAGGAAGAGTGATGAGCAAAGGGGTCCATACCAGGCTGATGAAACCCACAGAAACAGCTGACCTGAACAAGGGAGAGCTCTTGGTTCCCAGACTGATACCTAGGAAACCAGCATGGGACTGATCCAGACCCCATGAACATGGGTGTCAGTTAGGAGACCTTGGAAGTCTATGGTGCCTCTTGTAGTAGATCAGTACTTATCCCTAGCATAGGAATAGATTTTGGGAGCCCATCCCATATGGAGGGATACTCCCTGAGCCTAGACACAAGGGGGTGGGCCTAGGTCCTATCCCAAAGGATATGACAGACTCTGATGAGCCCCTATGGAAGGCCTCACCCTCCCTGGGGAGCAAAAAGGGTAAGGAGTTAGTTGGGGGGGGGGAGACAGGGAAGGAGGAGAGGCAGAGGGAACTGGGATTGACATGTAAAATAATCTTATTTCTAATTTAAATGAAAAGTGGAGAGAAAGAAAAAAATCTTGTCTTTGAGGACCCACAGAAGGTGAGCTATTTCCAACAGATGTTAATAATACGTACCCCATAATATTGTGTCTACTGTAACAAAGAGAAACCAGAATCTTGGCCACAGGAAGATTAGTCATAGAGAAAATCTCACTTGAGAACTCTTGAGCTGACTGCCTCAATTTCCCCAATGTTTTTTTGCTGGACATTTGTAAGACCCCACATTGATATTACCGTTCTGTTGTTTGCTCTTTTCCTCGGAAGTCTCACCCAGGAGACACTGCTCTACCCCAGACTGGCTCTACAGGAAACTCCAGCTGGCTGCTTTAAAGTGGCCTCCCTGGCCAGTTACTACTGGATGTTTGGTTCTTGTTTGTTTGGTTGGTTAGTTGGTTAGGTTTTTTTGTTTTGGTCTGGTTTTGGTTTTGGTTTTTCAACTCAGGGTTTCTCTGTAGCTTTGGAGACTGTCCTGAACTCATTCTGTAGCCCAGTCAACCTTGAACTCACAGAGACCCATCTGCCTTTGCCTCCGGAGTACCCTCATCCTATGCTTCCACTCCTCCCAAAACTGTGAGAGAAACTCTGAGAAAAGGTGATGTTCCCCAGTAATAGACCTCTCTTTCATCAAAGGCATAAAGCTACCTCTGCTGTCCTGCTCCCAGCTCACTCACTACACTTGTTAACTACATGAGAGTTGCAGGTGTGCAAACAAAGCAAGCTAAAGAACCCAGTAAGTACCCTTGTGGGTCAACAGAAACAGCCTCACAAGTGTGCTCATCTGCCCTCTGCTCTTTTCTCTCCCACAGCAAGAGCAAAGAAAGCTGTTCTGGATCCAATTGGACAACAATGTGGATCCTTCTTAGGGCCCAAACTTCACTTCTCTGATGCTGTGGTTGCTGGGCACTTGCCCTAGCTACCCCTTTGGAGACTTTAATAATGCTCCAAGAATACTGTTTCTTAGCATTTACTCTCTTAAATACCATGGGTTTTGTTATCATTGTTTAAAACAAGGTTTTTCTCTGTAGCTCACTCAGGCTTGGAATTTACTAAGTGGCCTAAACTGGTCTTGAATTCTTGGCACTCTGTCTACCTTGGCCTCTTGAATGCTGGACTTACAGGTTTAAGATGCCATGCCTGGGAAATGCATTTTATTCATTATAATGAATACAACATTATAATGACATTTTTAATTCAGCCAAGTTCTCATAACCTGTTATCACCTCCTTCCTGTCACTCTGCCGGTGAAAGAATCCTCTCAGGAAACCAGCCAGGCACAGATGTGTCATGTTGTGGTAGTTTGAATAACAGTGGCTTCTATGTGTTCATATACTTGAGTGCTTAATCACCAGGGAGTAGCAGTATTTGAAAGGATTAAAAGGATTAGGAGGTATAGCCTTGTTGGAGGAAATATGTTTCTGGGGGTTAGGCTTTGAGGTTTCAAAAGCCCAGATATCTCTGTCTACAGATCAGTTTAGTTCTCAGCTACTACTCCAATGTCTCCCTGCATGCTGCCATGTTCCCCACAAAGATGACAATGGACTAAACCTCTAAAACTCTAAACAAGCCCCTAGTTAAATGCTTTCTTTTTATGAGAGTTGCCTTAGTCGTGTTGTCTCTTCACAGCAATAGAACAATGACCAAGACACATGGCCATCTTCCAAGCATGTTGGTAACTTAGAAGAAAGTCTACAAAGGAGACTCACTAAGTTATGTTCCCAGTTTTTCATTTTTATTTCAACAGTGACCATAGTGGCCACACGGAATGACACTTTTCTAACCCTGGCCCTTCCCTCACAGGCAGACACAGAGTAGAGAAGAATCATACACTTGAGTCAGAATCTACTGCAGCCTCTTCAAACACCTGGGTCAGGAAACTTCTACATCTCCTCTTCCCTCATGTTTTGCTCCAGGAAGTCAAGCTGTGTGGTGAGGAGCTGTGCTAGGAACTTCCAGATGGTTCCTTTCTGTGGGAGTTTGGATGCGAATGGCCCTAATAGGTTCATATATTTGAATGCTGGGTCCAAAGTTGGTGAAACTGTTTGGGAAGGATTATGAGGTGTAGCTTTGTTGGAGGAGGTGTGTCACTAGGGGTGGGCTTTGAGGTTTCAAAAGCCCACACCATTTCACTTAGCTCTTTCTCTGTCTCAGGCCTGTGGGTCAGATATAAGCTGTCAGCTACTGCTCCAGCACCACCGTCGGAAACTGTAAGCCCGAATAAACAATTTCATCCTTAACAATGGTTCTCAATCTATGGGTCTCGACCCATATGGGGTCAAAAAACACTTTCACTGGGGTCACATATCAGATATTCTGCATATCAGATATTTACATTATGATTCATAACAGTAGCAAAATTACAGTTATGAAGTAACAACAGAAATAATTTTATGGTTGGGGTTCACTACACCATGGGGAACTGTACTAAGGGGTTGAAGCATTAGGAAGGTGGGGTCACCACAACATAAGGAACTGTATTAAGGGATCACAGCATTAGGAAAGTTGAGAACCGCTGTTCTAAAAATTGCTTTGTCTCAGCAGTAGAAAAGGACCCAAGAAACCTTCCTGTACCTCTGAAGAGCCACAGATTCAAGTAAGGAGAAGGCAGTGAGGTGGGGGAGTGTTTGGTACTGCAAGGACAGGGTGACAGTGAGGGAAGGTGAGGTGAGCGATGCTTGCCTGGCATTACAAGCAGCTTCAGGTTAGTGAATGCTATCTGGCATTTCCTTGAGAACTCACTCGAACACCGCACACTGTAGGTCCAGGTGGTTGTGGTCCTCTATGCCCATGTTAATTGCCTGACTCAGGATGCTGGTGACTCACTCACTCTTCCTTTAAAGAGGCCTCGTGTCTAGAGTGGTGTGAGTACTCACGGCAGAAGCCATGGCTCCTGGATTCCTCTTCTGGGTCCTGGTCGGCTGGTCAGTGCTAACTATGGCAGAAGGTAAGAGTTTGGGTTTTTACCTACTGTTTGTGGGTTAAATAATTAATGCCATCTGGAAAGACAAATGTGGCTTCCACAATTACATGTTTCCATACATTGAAAATGTTTATATCTGCTGTCTTCAGCTCATGTGGTTAAATGAGAGTCTGGATTTTCTCATCTGAAGACCTGAATCTGAGTCTCAGCATTTGCTCTATGATTTGAGACACTTGTAACCTCTTTGAACATTACGCGTGAATTTCTCATGTGTAGAGTGGCAATATCAATATGCATTATTGTGGGGTTAAAGAGCACCATTGATTTATATGCAAAAAAACCAAAACCCTCACATTAAAAGCACTACACAAATGCTATTATTGTTATTATGGTTACCAAGCTAACAATGCCAACCTGGAATTACAACACTGTCCGTGAGTTCAATGCCAGTCTAATCTACATGGCAAGTTCTAGGATGGGCAGCCAGGGCTACATAGTGAAACCATGTCCCCAAACAAACAAAAATATCATTTGAGATGTGAAATTTGATCCCTGAATGTGGCAGCCTAGGTTCTAGGTCCTCACTCACACATATGACTACCCAACAGGGTCACACGTGTCCCACATCCCTGTGCCCTCGTCCCCATGGCAGCAGCTGCTCCTATCCTACTTTACATCTGCTTTCTGCAATTCTGCTTCAAGAAGCAGCATTTAAATGCGACTATAACATTTCATTTGTAAGCTTTCTTAAGACATGTTAATTTAAAATAGCAGATCTTTTTCTCTGACATCTTTGGATTGTCATAGCAACTGTACATCACCTACAGTGTGTGCTCCGTTCCCTTCTGTGTTGTGCTGGATATATGTGTAGTATCTTTCCCATCCTCAGAGCCAGGCACTGTCTTTGTCATCTCTGCCTTTACTTCAACACCTGACAAAGAACAAGCTAACTGATGAACCAGCTTCACTCACAACACACTGAAAGAGGCCTAGAAGACATTTTCTGGGCTCTAAATTCTGTATCTTTCAAATAAGGGATTTGACAAAAATAGCCAATTGTCCTCCGAGTCTACAAAGTGAATTAATTTTAATTATATTTTATGAGTCAGTTACCCACAGCACCGATATCTCTGTGGTTAAAGTCTGAAATGTCAAGGGAATTCTAAGACTCCAGGTGCTCTGTAAGGAAAACATGGCATATCTAGACATCAAGCCCCAAGCTTGCCTCTAAAAATCACTACAGTTTACTACAAAACAGCTATTGTCTGCCCAGTTAACCACAGAGCACAGGTAATTATAAAAAGATCTTCTGGTCTTTGCCTTTTTTTTAAAATAAAAAAGTGCTAGTTTTGGGGTATGTTATAAATTTCATGTCTAGACTATAATAATCCCATTTAAAATTGATAGCCAAACTCAAAAACAATATTTTGGCTTTTATTATACAGTACTACAATTTTGAATATAAACTATTATTTAAAACATTCTAAAACAGGAATCGAATGCTCACTGGGTACCACAAAACACTGAAAAAGAACAGCCATTGTCTGCCTAGTCATTTTGTGAATGCACCAAGTATTCACTGATAACACTGTCATCCACAAGTGTCCCAGGTGCCGAGGATATCAGCAATGGCCAACAGAGTCAATAATCCCTGTCTTCATAGAGGTCCTAGACTTATATAACTGTGTAGTTTTAATCCTATCCTCCCCTTAATGCACAGATCGTGTATAACATATAAACAGATAGACCTGAGAACTGGAGCTTGTGCTGTGAAAAATCCTTATATAACATCCACAACTGTAACAGTTAACAGTGATGATAGCTAAACTAAATGTGCACTGTGCAATGGGAAACTTTCAGAACCACGAATATCTTATTTGGATAATCTCACAAGCCCATTGGATAGGCCATATTATTCTTTCCATCTTACAAATAAGGAAAAAGCCTAGGGGTGAGGGGATCTGCCTATAGTCACAGTATTAGAAGCAGAACTTGGGGATTCTGCCTCTAGAACATCACGATGCCCTGCCTCTCCAGCTGTTTTTAATCAACATTCAAATATGTGACCTACTTTGGTCTTATTAAGCTTTCAGGATGCTTAGCTTTGATATCCAGTGCTTTTGCTGACATGTCAGTGTGTAATGTGTGAGAAATATGTGCTAATCATCACAGTATCTCCAATAGGTAGGAACACAGGAATTTTGCAATTATACAAACAGAGATTTGTGGTGATATATTATTTATGATTTATCAAGCTTCAAGCTGAAGGTCAGAAAAGCAAAGTAGCAGGTCACTAGCTCTTACCACCACCCCTGGCTGAATGGACTGATCCTGCTGCCTCTCCTCGGTGTAGCAGGAGAATGAATGCCTGATACTGACCTTGCTCCTGTCTTAAATACCTCTCATGAGTCCTGGGATTAAAGTGTGAGCTCTAATTCTCTTTTAAACTGATTTACTCTAATATATCCCTGGATGGTCTTGAACTCAGAGAGATCCCTCTTCCTCTATCTCCTGAATCCTGGGATTAAAGGTGTATGCCACCATCTACTGATCCCTGTAGCTTGTGGCTGACTTTGCTTTCTGATTCCTCAGGCAAGCTTTAATAAAGCATAAATAATATATCACCACAGAAATTTCTCTCAATCGATTTAGTTTTTCCTCAGGCGCTGACATGGGGCCTTGGATATCTCAGAAATAACAGCATGACTGAGAAGTGTGAGGCTAGTGGGCCAAAGCTGCTATGGAAGTTCTTGCCATCACCCAGCCTTAGGGGAAGACCTCCCTAAGGAGATCTGACTCAGGGACAGGATGAAAGATCTAGGGGAAAGAGGTAGAAAATGGAACTCTCAACATCTGGAACCAAATTTTAAGACTAGGAACATTAAGGCTTTGCTAAAGTAGCATTTGTAGAGTGGAGGACACAGTCACAGTGTAATTGGTCAAATGTGTACATAGTTTACAGCCCTCTTTAACAAAAGATTAACCTAAAAAGCTCATGGCAGATCGCCCAATTTTGTCTCTGAAATGTATCATTAAGTAATCTTGGAGAGGTAGAATTCTTCAAATAGTGACTGGAGTTTTGAAGGCAGTTTGAGGAGAAAACAAAAATAATGATGACAGGAAGTAGATAGAACGAGGTCAAATGGGCGGGGTCAGCAGAGCCAGAGGAAGAAAGCCAGAGGAAGATGGCATCAATTCACATGGGCAATTCTAACTTTGTCACCTGACAGATTCCCAAACCAACTCATAGGGCTCTTATACTTTATTTTTATTAAAGTTTACTTTTATTTTATGTATATGGGTGTTCTGCCTGCATGTATGTCTACATACTACCTGTGTGCCTGGTACACAAGAGGACTAGAAGAGGGCATGTATCCCTGGAACTGGAGTTATACGTGGTTATAAGCCACCGTGTTGCTAGGAAAGAAACCTGGGTCCTCTGGATGAGTGGCCAGTTCTCTTAACCACCAGGCCATTGCTCCAGCCATGGTCCCTTCATTTTAGAACACTTGTGTTTCTAAGTAGTGTGGCCCAATATAATCACCATGTGATTAGTTTGCTGGGAAAACTATCAAAACCTATTTATTCAGTCTTGCCGACTGCCTTGAGTGGGGGATAAAGGCAAGCTGCACCTTGATCTTGGGCCCTTGTGAGTTTCCAGAAGACAACACTAAATTACTGGACATCTCAGCCTGGGAGAAAATCTGTCTATCATGCTCTAGCACCCAATCACCATGGAATTAAATAAGATGATAGGACTGGAGAGATGGCTCAATGGTTAAGAGCACTGACTGCTCTTTCAGAGGACCTGGGTTCGATTCCCAGCACCCACATGGTTTCTCATTGCCATCTGCAATTCCAGCAGTTCTAATTCCTAAGTGACTAGCTAGTGTGTGAGTGTATATCAACAGCCTAATTAGCTATACCCAGGCGTTCACAATTGACATTTCTCAGGATTGTGAATAAAAAAAAAAAAAAGAACTAAGGACTCTCATAGCCAGAGAAGTGCATATAGTGCAACCAAGAAGCTCAAGTCAATTGTCCTGGGGGTGGGGGGCGGTCTTGGTTTTCCAAGACAGGGTTTCTCTGTGTAACAGCTCTGGCTGTTTTGGAACGTGTTTTGTAGACCAGGTTGACCTCAAACTCACCTGCCTCTGCCTCCCGAGTGCTAGGATTAAAGGCATGCACCACCACCACCTGGCTTATCTTCTTAATAGTAAATAAATCCTTTTTTTATTTCACTGAGTTTTCCTTATTTTGTCATAAGCCATATACAAAAAAAATACCCTAAAACCTTAAAAGTACAGCTTCACCACATTTTATACAGGAATACGTGTGTATGTGTGTGTGCGTGCGCGCGCGCACTCATGTTATATGTATCCAAATCTACCAAATAACCTCTGAGATCAAGGTGTAGAACATTGCTAAACATTGGTTAATCCCTCCATGAAACAACACTGTGCTGACCCCTCAACTCAATTCTGATCTGATTTTTAACCATAGCTTCATTTTGCTTACTCTTGAACTTCATATAAATGGACTCTTACAATGTGCACGCTCTTGTGTCTAATTCCCTTTGTTCAACATACATGGATTCATCTGGGTTTCTAGGTGTTATCTGTTCTTCCTTTTCATTCCTGGAGACAGGTTTATCGTGTGAATGCACAATAGCTCGCTATTGATGGGCATTTGGATTGCTTAGGCTGCTATGAACATGCTTGAACTAGTATTTTTGGATAAATACACATTTATTTCTTTTGGATCAGTTCCCCAGATGGAAATGTGGATCACTAGTGTACTCATGCTTTGTTTCCTTGGACCACTGCAGCTCATTTAGTTATGCTTTATAATGTCCCAGTGTTACTCTTCATATCTCTGTCCCACCCTCACCCTGAGGAATCTTAACTTCTCCGCTTCGGTTGCCAGGCCCATTTCCTGACCTACATTTTCATTTCCACAGGACAAGATGTAGTCACCCCTCCTGGTGGCTCACAAGATAATGTGACCCCTACAGACTGCCAGATCTTCACACTCACCCCTCCGCCCCCCACAAGGAAGCCTGCGGTAACAAGAGCCCAACCCAACACAAGGATATTCCCCTGGACGTGGTTTCATTTTCTACCAAGAAGGCCCGGCTTCTACTGGCCTCCTAACAGACCTTTGCTCCTTCCAAACTACAACCCCGGCTTCCAGTTCCATCCTTTCTACCTGCCACAAGGAAGACTTTCTGGGAGATACTTCCTCAGAGGCCAGCTGCAGGGTGGAAGCTCATCTGAGGAGAGCATAGAGAAGTGAGAAGCCCAAACACACTGAAGAATCTGAAAAAGACAATGAAATTGTTTCTCACTCCAGTCTAAAAAAAAAAAAAAAAAAAAATCACTGCATTAGAAGACTAAGCAACCTCAGTGCCATTGACTAGATTCTTTTTGTCAACAATGAAAAGATTGGATTACACATTTTTTGCTTACAAAATCTGGCAGTAACTGATTCATTCTTAACCCACAGGATATTAATGCAAATAAGATATTTAAATGGGCTGTTCCAATAATTTCTACCCATACTTAGACACCAGCAGTATTAATTAACTCCCTCTTCCAAATTAGAGTGAAGGACATTTTAAAGAGACCATGCATGAGCCAAGTGCAGAAATGAATGACACTCTTTTCATACTCATTGGGAAACAGAGAATAAGTGGATCCACAAGAACTTTCAAAGAAATTATGATGCTTAAAGCAAAAAGCCTTCTAGAGAATGTGGCTCTAGGTCATACACGTCAATTGTATACTGAACTAGCAAAGGTAAATTATTTAAACTGCAAAATCTTAACTTTCTTTAACATTACTTATGTGTATTAATTTGATAAATACTTCATTGATTCTCCTGTAATCATCACAGAGACACAGATAAAATGAAAGACTTCCCTTGAAACTTTCACCATGGTTCTAATCAAATGCTTAGTTTTAAGATTACGTGGATATCAGTTAATTCCAACTTGACTATGGGGACCTTGCACTCTCAGGCAAATGACAAACACACCCATGTCTGCTTGACCTCTATAAAGCCCCACCTCTTGCCTGTATCACTCATCTTGCCTGTGTCGTGGGAACCTGGGTTCTGTGCGTGTAGCCAGTGGCTTGCGTGTTCTCAAGAATTATGGGCAAATGATGCTGTCACTGCTGCTAACACAAATGCATGAGAACTCTAGAAGTGGACACCCAGGACAAGAAGACAGGATTGTCACGGTAGCATGTTTCCTCCCTGTGTCAAATGATGACAGGAAAAATGGAGCCATCATGGCAATTAGTGTAAGAACAAATATTTCCTTCAAATTCACAGGCTTAAGTTAAAACCCATATATCCTCCTCAAGAAACTATATTTTGAAATAAACTTTACATGTTCTCTTTACATGTGTGGGAAAAAGAAAAGCAAACCAGAAAAAGACCACCCTTGGGCAAACGTGAAGAAAGATGAAGATTTGGGTTTTAATTCCATTTCTCTTCCTGACCCTTTATGGATGTACTTGGCATGCTCACAATACACCCATTGGCTCAAACCAACCTGGGGCTTGGGGGCGGGGTTTGGGGGAGTTGGAGTTGCTTGTTTTTTTGAGACAGGATTTCTCTTTGTAACAGCCCTGGCTGTCCTGTAACCCGCTTTGTAGGCCAGGCTGACCTCTAACTTCAGAGATCCATCTGCCTCTGCCTCTACCTCCTTCCTGAGTGTTGGTATTAAAGGTGCCATCCTGCCCAACCTGGGTTTTGATTGGGGCTTACTTTCTCCAAACATTAGAACTTTTGCAAGTAAATAATCAACAGTTAGAAAAAAAAAAAAAAACCTGGGGGTGGGGATAGGGCTGAAGAGATGGCTTGCTGCTTTTACAGAGGACTAGGGTTCAATTGCCAGCACCCACATGATGACTAACAACTGTCTGTGGCCAGTCCTTTGGGATATGATACCCACTTCTGGCTTCTATGGGCACTGGGCATGAATTGGTACACATACATACATGCCAGAAAAGCACCCATACACATAAATTTTAAAATATAAATATTCTTTAAAACTCAGAGTTCAATCACCCTTGTAAAAGCCCTCTTTGTAAAAGTCAAGACAAGTCTGTGGGTGGGAGGGTGGCTCAGTAGCAGAGTATCCCCAAGGAATCAAGATCTCCCAAGTGTCAGTGCACATGACAAGGGTTCATTACATACCCTGCATAAAATCAACCATTTAACTTTGGAAACATCTTTCACATGAATTTCCTTCTCTGCTCGGGACATGGAGTGTGTGGTGGTGCTGTCATGAAACACAGAAGTCTGTTCTAACCCTGGTTTAGAGCTCCCCCAGTCTCCATATGACCAGCACTTGCCTCCTTTCCCATCCTCCCCAATTCAGTTTTCTTCAGTGACTTTTTTGAAAACTGGACTGAGGACTTACATTTTGAGACATAAAATAGAAGCTAGTTTGGCTCTCTTCCAAAGTCCTGAGTTCAAATTCCAGCAACCACATAGTGGCTCATGATCATCTGTAATGAGATCTGGTGCCCTCTTCTGGACTGCAGGCATACTTTCAGGCAGAACACTGCATGCATAATAAATAGGTAAAAATCTTTAAAAAAAAATTTTTTTTTTGCTGTGCATTTTTTAAATTGAGAATTTTCCAGTGGATTAATGGCAACTGTATTTGCTAACTACTATCAGGGTTGGGTCTACATTAGGCAAATTAACAGAATCAAGGAAGAAAGCCAAGGCCAGTGTGGATTCTCTTTCCAGTTTCCAGTCATTCTGAGGACTGACTTACACTCTGCCACTGCCTTGCATGTCATACTTGAAAACCATGTTTCCAGTCACTCCTGGGGGTGTTCAAAGCCTTGACAGACTGTTGCTCTCAGAGTAGCCTCCTCAGCATTCCTGTCACTCTGCCTTCAGTCATGTCCCCAGTTTCATTTGTCTTGTACTTAGAGCTCTTGACGGCATCCATCAAGATGTCTTTCCTTTGGGTCACCAACCCACTCCAAAATCATGACATGAAGACTTATTATTAGTTATGAATGCTTGGCTTAGGCTCATTTCTTGCTGTTACTTATTTTAACCCGTTTCTCTTCATCTATGTTTTGCCATGGGCGTTTGTTTTACCTTTCTTTCATTCTGTATGCCCTACTCTGTGTCTGGCTGGTTGGCAGCTGCCTGGCCCTAAACATCTTCTTTGTTCTCTTTTTTGAGTCTAGATTCCTTTTTCTATTTATTCTCTCTTCCCATCTATCCCTCTACTGCCTAACTATTGGCCCTTCAGCTTTTACTTAAACCAATCAGGGCCTTGGGCAGGCAAAGCAACACATCTTTACATCGTTAAACAAATGCAGCATAAACAAATGTAACACATCTTTGCCTAGTTAAAGTAATATTCCACATGTCTACAGCTCTTTATCATCATGTCGACTTTCCCAACCAGCCACTGTTCTACCTTGCTGACCTAGGAGTCCCCATCTACCTAATGGCATCCAAGGAGCCCTGATAATCACAGAGGCCATGAAGAGATCATGACCACCCAGCCTTCTATGTCCCCAGGGTATTTAATAAACCCCTGGAGCTTGGATAAATAGCGTGCTTGCAATGCTGGTTGAGGAAAGCCATTGCACTAGTAGTGGTACCTTCTGGTGCTGCATTACCGTGTTCCCAGGCCATCCCTTTGTCTCAGGAGAATGCCTACACCTTACCACACCCGTGCCTTAACAAAAACAAACACCTACACAGCATTAAGTGCAGTAGAGATGGCTCAATGAGCTAGGTTCCCAGTACCTCTAACTCCAGCTGCAGAGGGTCTGATGCCTCTCACATCCATGGGTACCTCCACACATGTGCACATACCCACACACAGACTCACACACATATACATACACACGGGATTAAATCTAAAATAATAGAAGATGACCTTTTTGGATGCTCGGACAAAAGGGAACAGATACTAGGTCTCATATAAAATTCATTGCAGATTTTAGCGTTCTCCCCCCTAGGGATGGACATGGTTTATGGTGAGTAGGGCTATACTGCCACCTCCTGGACTATGTCCGGCATTCCACAGGGCTAACTGCTGCAGCAATTAAGTCCTTAAATATTCTCTGCCCAGTCAAGCAGCACTGACTCATCCTTCCAGTCCAGAAGTGCTTATTTCTCATCATCATATTTCCTGCCCAAGACCCAATAGAGGGATTGGGCTCTGTCCTCTTTTCTTTCTTCTGACTAGGTTGCATCTCTCAATATTAAGTTTTGGCCCACAACATATTTTAATGCATTCATATTATATAGAGATATTACCTGAATTTGACATTTTCCTTTATGGGGGGAGGGTAGGAAAAACATGTACTGTGAAAAATATCCAATATTCATATCCAAGCACAAATCTGCTTTGATCTCTTCTTTTTCAAGATCTTTCATATATTTAACTCATAAGAATTAAAATAGCCAATAAATATATAGAAGAAAATTTAAAGATTTTAAAACATCTGTAACAGCAACAATAAGCAGGAAAAGCATAAATCAAAGAGAGGTCATTTTCGGCCATCAGATTAGCCAAAATAAAATTTATTAATATTAGCTCTCAAGGACTAGAGAGATGGCTCACTGGCTAAGAACTAACTGTTCTAGAGGACCTGTGTTTGGGGCCCAGCCCCCACATGTCAGCTCACAACCATGTGTAACACCAGTCCCAGGGTATCCAAAACTCCTTCTGACCTCCACAGACACCAGACACATACCTGGTACACAGACATCCATTCAGGCAAAACATCCATACACATAAGATTGAAATAATTTAAAAACTACAACATCCTAATCTAAGAAAAAGTATCTGTTTACCTAGTAAGGGTAAGACTATAATTTGGCACAGTATTTATTTATTTTTTTATTTTTTTATTTTATTAGTTCTAGTTAGGGAACAAGCTTATTTCAAGTCCCTTCTCCCTCTCCCTCCCCTCACCCCCAGCCCTCCTCCCCCAGTCTACCCCCCACCCCATCCACCCACCACTCCCCAGGCAGGGTAGGGCCCTCAACGGGGCTCTGCAAAGTCCACCAAGTCTTCCTATGCTGGTCCTGGGCCCTTCCCCATGTGTCCAGGGCCAGAGTGTAACCCTTCATATGGGATGGGCTCTCAAAGTCCCTTCTTGCACCAGGGAAAAATACTAATCCACCACCAGAGGCTCCCTGGAGTGCAGAGGTCTCCTTATTGACATCCATGTTCAGGGGTCTGGATCAGTCTTGTACAGGCCTCCCGGACAGCATCTGGGGTCGATGTGCTCTCCCTTGTTCAGGTCAACTGTTCCTGTGGGTTTCTCCAACCTGGTACAGACCCCTTCGTTCTTCTTTCCTCCCTCTCTTCAACTAAATTCATGATTTCGGCTCAGTGTATATCTGTGGATGTCTGTCTCTGCTTCCATCAGCCACTGGGTGAGGGCTCTAGGATGGCATAAAGAGAAGTCATCAATCTCATTTTAGGGGAAGGGCTTTTGGGTTATCCTCTCCATCATTGCCTGGATTGTCAGATCGTGTCATCCTTGTAGGTCTCTGGAGATCTCTCTGGTTCCAGATCTCTTCTCGGACCTATAGTGGCTCCCTCTAATATGGTATCTCTCATCCTGCTCTCTTTCCTCTATTCTTCCCCCAACTCAATGTTTCTGCACCTCCATTTCCTCTCCTCTTCTCCTCTTCTCTTGCTCTTATTGTAGCAACTCCTTCCCCCCCTACCCTCATGCCCCCAATTAGTTCGGGAGTTCATGCCACTTCCATTCCTGGGGACCATTTATCCCTTAGAGTCCTTCATGTTTCCTAGTTTCTTTGGTGAAGAGCATTATATACTGGTAATCTTTTGCTCTATGTCTAAAATTCATATATGAGTGAGTACATACCATGTTTGTCTTTTTGTGACTGGGTTACCTCACTCAGGATGGTTTCCTCTAGTTCCATCCATTTGCCTGTGAATTTCAAGATTCCATTGCTTTTTTCTGCTGAGTAGTATAGATGTGCCACATTTTCTCAATCCAGTAGAGAGGCATTTAGGTTGCTTCCAGGTTCTGGCTATTACAAACAATGCTGCTATGAAATGGTTAAACATATGTCCTTGTTGTAAGTACATGCCCTATTTGGGTATATACCCAAGAGGGGAATGGCTGGATCTTGAGGTAGACTGATTCCCATTTTTCTGAGCAACCGCCATACTGATTTCCAGAGTGGTCTTACAAGTTCACACTCCCACCAGCAATGGAGGAGTGTTCCTTTTTCTCCACATCCTCTCCAGCATAGATTGTCATTGGTATTTTTTATTTTAGCCATTCTGACAGGCGTGAGATGGTATCTCAGAGTTGTTTTGAGTTGCATTTCTCTGATGGCCAATGATTTTGAGCACTTTGTTAAGTGTCTTTCAGCCATTTCAGATTCCTCTGTTGAGAATTCCCTATTTAGTTCTGCACCCCACTTTTTAATTTCATTGTTTGGTGTTTTGGTGGCTAGCTTCTTGAGCTCCTTATATATTTTGGAAATCAGTCCTTTGTCAGATGTGGGATCAGTGAAGATCTTTTCCCATTCTGTGGGTGGTCGTTTTATCCTACTGACTGTTTCCTTTGGCACAGTCTTTTTGGAGGACAATTTGGCAGAATAAATTGGAACTAAAAGGATACCTTTTCATTTTGTTCTGTTTTTGATGGTTTGACGTGGATGGTTTCAATATGTAAACCAGGCTGACCTTGAACTCAGAACTCTCCTTCATACCTTCAAATACTGACCTCTGGGGAACACACTTACCTTCACCACTTTGTAGAGGCCATGTAGTTCCATGGATATGTTGCTACTAGCACAACCAGCAGAATCCCAATTCCTTTAATTTCCATTAATTAAGGAAAGAATTTAGCAGAAAATCAGTATTCAGTGAAGCTTTGCTTTAATGATAAAGAAAATATCTCATTTCTTCTTCCTTTAAAGTAGACAAGGATGCAAGTGATACCAGGAGTCTAAGCTCCAAAAGCTCTCATATTACCTATTAAAACTTTTTATTTTATGTGTATGGGTATTTTGCCTACATATATGACTCTATGTCTCTTGTGTGCTGGTACCTGTGGAGGCTAAAAAAGGGCATGCTTTCCCCTGGAACTGGAGTTACAGGAAGCTGTGCAGCAACATGTGGATGCTAGGAACAGAACCCAGGTTAGCTACTCTGGAAGAGTAGCTTAGAGTTCAGAACCATTGAGCCATCTCTCCAGCCCCAAGCTCTTGGTATCTAAATAAATGTTTAATAAATTAATTTCTGCTGTAAATAATTATAGTCATAATTTATGTCAACAAACACCCACTGGCTTTCTTACAAAGTACCTTCTTTAGTGTCCAAGCCAAGGTAGGTCCATATAAAATATGAACACTATCTGTGCTTTCAGTTGCTATTCTTATTACCACTGTAGAAGAGAAGCACGTCAATAAGGTCTGGTTCCTAATCTTGAGGGACAAAGAAGAGTCGGCAAGGTGGTGACACTATGCTATTCCTGTCCTCTGACTGGAGGTGTCGTCCCAGTCAAGGGACAGGAAAGTGTGGTAACTTGAGATACAACGTTTCCATTCTCCTGATTCTATCTCATGTTAACTGACACAGCATTTCTCAGAGTTTTATTTGAACCTTTCTCACTTCTACAAGAAATGATTCTGTGTGCCAAAGTAAAGAATAAAAGAATTAGACAAGGCTCCAAAATGGGGGGCAGGGGAGACGACTTTTCATGAAAAATTATGTAAAATGACTATTTCTGTTTTAAAGAAAGATTGTGGTGAGTAACATATCTGGTGTCCCAAAATCATGTTACTGCTGGGAGACACGTCAGGATTTGCAGGAAGGCATTTCTCAGGAGAGTGTGCTAAGCAGCAGTTATGCTGTGGATTAGTTGTAGCTTCAAGTTATTTTGTGTTTGAAACTAAGAAGAGGGGAAATGGTAATACCAATTAGAAAGAAATATGAGAACGTAACTTTTTAAACAAATAGAAGTGTTAAGGGCTCCTTCTGTCATAAACACACTCAACACAAAACAATATAGAGAAACAGTCTAACTCACTAGACATGCCTAAACCTTTAAAGCAAGCTCTAGTGGGCTCTACTTCCCAGCCCACTTCCTGGTTTCCTGGCCCACTTCTTGGTAGGCTCTACTTCCTGGTCCACTTCCCTGTTGGCGCTATACTTCCTGGTGGAATCTACTTCCTGACCTGTGGTTTGGTTGTATGAGGAGACCTTAAAAACAATTCAACCACATTTTCCAATCTAGTCTGACCAGCAGCTTCATGAAGACTCAGCTGAATACAATACGCTGAGAGGAAAAAGGCAAAAATGGAAGGGAAGTCTGCCATTCCAAACACACAAGGGGTCTCTCCTGGAAGAACCACGTTCAAAGCCTGGGCTTGGGTCTCTCATACCTTTGCCAGATAGTGTGACAAATGTCATTTTGTCACAATACTGCCTACCTATAACAACAGATGTACAAGAAAAATTAACTTGACACCCTATGTCTAAAATTTCCACCAAAAAAGAGGAGAGAATTAACTGATTATTTCAATTGTATTTATTAATACCATATAGTGGTATGCGTATTATTTGTAATCTCTTAATTAATATAAATTAACACCATCTATCATGCTTAGTTAGACAATATTTATTAATTTTAAAACATAGGTAGGCACAGCAAGTCCATTGTCTCCCAAAAGTACTTAATTTCACATTAGCATGTTCACATAAATTGCATTCTTATAAGAAGAGACTAAACACCCACAAATTGAAAAAAGATATTATTTTGGTCAGTACCTACAGACTTGATTTGAATAATCATTAGTTCTTTAGTTCCACACCAAAGCTCTAATAAAATATGATCTTCAAATATCAAGGAAATGATTTTTGCTTCATTAATTCTAAAGTGTCTTAATAGGCCAAAGATACGAAACTCAAGTACACAAATTATAAGGTAGCTGATGGAGCTCCCCTGGTAGTCAAGCTAATGTTTCCTATTGGCTTTTACATACAAACAGCACTGAATGAGCTAGGGGTCCTCATTAAGTACTGTCTGCTTTCCATGCTGCTGTCTGCTGACAATATTTTTCAACATAACAGTAAAATAGTGGTACTTTAGTAGAAAGCCTAACTCTACTGACGTAGTGACTTTATCAGCATGTCAGTCTTACTAATCCAGGCAAACCCATGGTCAGAGGTTTAAAACACAGCTTTTTAATAAAGATGAAAATTTAATTTAACTACTACCAACAGACTTTTATGTTGAAACTTTTTATTTTGTCTCCTCCTGAATGTCTACTCCTTTGAGGTTCCAAGTGCCCAAGTTTAGGATTTCATTTTTATGTACCCCGGGGTAATGAAGAATTCTCGTTCAACTCTTAGGCTAAGTTCTAATCAGTGGCTTTTGAAAAAACAACAACACACTATTAGATAGTTAGATACAAAAAGCCTACACAAATTCTGGCCCCCTGAAGAACTATGTTCTCAAATGATAAATGCCGGCCATGGCTGGGAACCCAGAAGCCCAGAAGCTGAGACCCTGGAGTCATACTGGTCTTATCCTCCCACCCAAAAGCTTGTAAACCTGCTCATCAGAAAGTTTATGTGGAATGCAGGCAAATAACTATGCACCTTGGTAAAAGGATTTGGGTAAACCTAGTATGTACAGTAACAAGGCAATAGTAATGTCTGTGGGTCAAATCCACTATCAGCCTCCATCATAACCACTATCATGTAACCACAACCACTGTCATAGACAAGACCAGAGACCATAAAAGTTTCCCCAGAGCCTCTCCAGTTGAGTGACTCAATAGCAACTAGCCTCGAAGGAAAAATAGCTGGATTACTAGGCAGCTGTACACCACCCCTTATTTTGTATACCTTTTTCCTCAGGGAGAAGCTCAATTCTTAACTCCAAGGTGTAGCTACAAAACTCTCCTCCACATCACTCCAGTCATGTCCTTTCACACAGAACACTAGCACCAAAATCTCTCAGTACAGAGGACCAGCCAGTCCAAGTCATTAGAAACAGAAGGGATTCTCTGCCTGGTTTGCATTAGACAGTCCTTAGATCAGAAGAGACCAGATTCCCATACCACACTGACTGCACATCAACACGACAGAAAACAAAGACACATCTAACCATAGACAGCAGTTGCACACCATCTTAATGCCTAGAAGCAAGCTTTTTAAATGTGTTCTTACAGTTAGGTAAAGGAAACTTCTCTCTTACATAGCCTAGCTTTTTTTTTATTTTCTTCATCTGTAAACATTTATATAGATAATATGCAAAGTTCAATGCACAAAAACATGACCTTTTATAATGATTCTTTCCCTTTTTTACTCACTTTTAATCTCAGATAACTGTAAATACACAATCTAACTAATATCAAATACACATTCATGTAACAAGAACCATATCACTATTCTCCCATGGATATATCTTGAAATGGCATCAATAGGTTGGAAAGGTGAAGGGCTAACGGCGCAGGGGGTGGGAGTGGGGCACTCGCTCAATCTTCCTTTGACGGATTTGGAAGTCTGTCTTGCCTTCTTCTGCAAAGTCTTTCTTAGAAAACGTAGGTAGTTGAGAAGGAAATAGTCAAACTGCAGATCTCTTCTAGGGCATCAGTGCTCTGGTTGCAAGAGGACATCGTCTCAGTGCTAGCAGCATCTAGAAGCAAGGTACACCACCAAACACTTTACACAGAAGCTTCCTGGAAACTGTCATGTTGCTTACTTTGTCATGTCAAATATTTTGGTAATCCTTGCAGGTACTGTGTAGTCTGAGAAACTTCAATATTTTAAAGACAGTCCTTAGGATAATTGCCAACATAAACAATCATGTGTAGCATACTGTCTCATTTTACACAAACACTCCCTGATTTTTGACGTAACAGACCTAAGTTTTATAGGGCCTGCAACTTGCAGAGTTCATGTGAACTAACTCAATGGACTGCTTCATAAAGCCTCAGAAGAGCTTGTATAAATGAAAGCTTGCAATTTAAGCTTTGTTCACTTCAAAGTAAATTTAACTTTGACATCATAGGTGTTCAAAATACTTCATTGAGGTTAATAAATTAATTCCAATGACACAGTTATAAACACATGATATTTTATCTCCATCATATTTTACACAGAGCTAATGAGATACTAGGTATGTTCACATAGCAGATGCCCAAGTGGGACTAGGGCACTAAAATATTAATTCTTATAAACAAGGCTACTGTTTAATATATTGTGGATTCTACTTTACTGGGACAGAAATAGCCAGGGAATCAATGAATAGATCTTGCTTTACATGTCCAAAAGGGTGACTCTGGAGACAGACAGGCATTCTCCTGGAGGGCTTGTCACCCTGCATTCACATTGGGACACCTAGAATGCAGGTTAGCCTGAGAACCAATGTAAGCTCCATGGAAAGTGATCCCATCCCATAGATGATGCTTCCCCTGCTTTTCTGGGCCACACACCCTTCTTTGCCATCAGTTCTTATGGAATCATGAAGAGTTAGACAGCTTTAGGTGGGAGGACTCAGACCTACCCTGTTCAGGTTAAGTGGGTCTCAGTGCTGGTGCTCCATCCGAGGCAAATCACACTCAGAATCATCAGACAGGGGTGACCCTGCTCCCTGTGGATTAATAAGTAAGCCTTATTATCACTTATTACAAAACTTTCTCCACCCAAGAATTCTGATTGTGTCTGCTCAAAAACCAGATGCTCAGGACCCAGAGCTGAAGTTGCTCTTGTGGAAAAGTATGAAGAGGCAGAGGCAGGCAGATCTCTGTGAGTTCAAGGCCAGCCTGATCTTCAGAGCAAGTGCCAGGACAGGCTCCAAAGCTACATAGAGAAACCCTGTCTTGAAAAACCAAAAAACCAAAAATAAAAAGAGAAAAAAATGATAATAATAATAATACACAAAACCAATCGAAAGGTTGGTACCTTGAAAAAGTTAATGAGGTAGACAAACCCTTAGCTAATGTGATGAAAAGGGAGTGGGAGAAGATAGAAATTAGTAAAATGAGAGACCAAAAGGCTGTCATCACAACTGACTCCAATAAAACTCAGAACATCATTAGGAATTACAACAAAAACTGAAACTCTGAAAAGCTGGGTAACCCAGAAGAAATGTCTAAAAGCATATCATCTACCAAAATGAATCCCTGAAGATGTAACTTAAACAGACCCATTATAAGCAATGAGAGTGAAGTTGTTATTTTAAGACACTCCCAGGACCAGGTGGATTCATTGTTGAATTCTATCAAGCTTACAAGGAAGACCTCACACCAATTCTTAGCTTGTTCCATAAGAGAGAAAGTGAAGAAACACTACCAAATTCATTCTACAAAGCCAGTATCAACTTATACCAAATCCAGGTAAAGACACACACACACACACACACACACACACACACACACACACTACAGACCTACTTCCTCAATGAACATAGATGCAAACATTCTGAAGAAATTACTTGCAAAGTGAATTTAGAGAATTATATATCACCAGGCATGGTGGTGCATACCTTTAAACTCAGCATTCAGGAGGCAGAAGCTGGTGAATCTCTCTGAGTTCAAGGCCACCCTGGTCTACATTAGCAAGTTTCAGGGCTACATGGAGAGACCCTTTCTCACAAAAATGAAAAAAAAGGAGGAGAAAGATTAGATATTTTCACTAAGTAGGCTTTATCCCAAAGACAAGGATGACTTAACATACATAAACAAACATAAAAGACAGAAATCACATAATTATTTCACAAATGCTTTATACCACAAACATATAGCCAACTGCTTTAAATCAGTGTTCTCTTGCTGCAAAGAGACACGGTGACCATGACAACTATTATAAAGGAAAGCATCATCATGGCAGGAAGCATGGCAGCATGCAGACAGACAAGAGACTGGAGGTAAAAAGAGTTTTATATCTGGATCAGCAGGCAGCAGGAAGAGAGAGAGCCCCTGGGCTTGGGTTGGGCTTTTGAAATCTCAAAGCCCACCCCCAGTGACACACTTCCTCCAACAAGACCACAACTATTGCAACAAGGTCACACCTCCTAATAGTGTATTTACATTAGGTAAATACCAAGCATTCAAATCTGTGATCCTATGGAGGCCATTCTTATTCAGACCATCACACCACATGAGAGTATCTCCTCTAAAGCCAGCACCAAAGATTTGCACTCTTCTCTCTCTTATTTGACACAGTGTTCAAAATCTTAGCTATAGTAATAAGAGAAAGACATAAAAGGGATAGCAATAGGAAGAGAAGTCAAACTATCCCTATTGTCAGATAACGTGATTTTTTTACTTTAAAGATCCTATTGATCTTTAAACTCTCAGATGTAATTAAACTTAAAGTTGCAGCATACAAAATAAATATAAACAAAAGTAGCCTTCATTTATACTAACAGTATACTGCTCAAGAAATTAGGATATTAGGAAAAAATATTCCATTCAAAATAACTTCCACCAAAATTAAGTGTTTAGGAATATATCTAAGCAAAGACGTCAAAGATCTCTACAATTAAAATTTCAAGATGTTCAAAAGAGGAATCATAGAAGATATTAGACATTTTCCATGTTCCTACATATGTAGAATTAATACTGTGAAAATGTCTATACTACCAAAAATATACATAATTAAAGTAATACTTATCAAAATTTCCATGTCATACTTCATAGAAATGTTTTCATGGAAGAAAATAATGCAGGAATTTATATGGAACCACAAGAGACCACAGATAACCAAAGAAGTCCTAAGGGGTAAGAGTAATACTGAAGGCATTTCAACACCAGGACTCACATTCTATAGTAGTGAGGAAGACAGCCTGGCCAATGAGACAGGTAGGCCAATGGAATCATACAGAGGACCCAGAAACAAAACACAAAGCTATTCCCACTTAATTTTTTACAAAGGAGCAAAAACTGTTTTGGGAAAAAGTCTATTCAACAAATGGAGCTGACAAAACTAAATTTCTAGCTGAAGAATAATTAAATTAGATTTTTATCTTTACTTTGTACAAAAACTCAATTCAAAATGAACCAAAGACTTTAACTTAAAGCCTGAAACACTAAAACTTAGAAAAAGTGCAAGGGACAACCTTCAAGGTATTTGGGCAGGTAAAATAAAACACTAGCAGCCCAGGCACTGACTGTCAGTGTCAACAGATGGGGCCAGACAAAAACAAGTTTCTGTACAGCAACGAAAACAGTCAGCAGAGTCACAGACAGGCCACAGAATGGGAGAGAAATCTTTGCTGGCAACACTTCAGACAAAGGACTAATATCGAGAATTTACAAAGAATTACACAAATTAAATACCAGGGAAATAAAACTGCCAGTCAACATATGGGCTAATGAATTGAATAGACAGTTTTCAAAAAGGGAAAGGGAAAGGGAAAGGGAAAGGGAAAGGGAAAGGGAAAGGGAAAGGGAAAGGGAAAGGGAAAGGGAAGGGAAGGGAAGGGAAGGGAAAAAAGGAAAAAAAGGAAAAAAGGGAAAAGGGAAAAGGGAAATGGGAAAAGGAAAAAAAGGAAAAAAGGGGAAAAGGGAAAAGGGAAAAAGGGAAAAGGGAAAAAGGGAAAAGGAAAAAAAGGGAAAAGGGAAAAGGGAAAAGGAAAAAAAGGAAAAAAGGGAAAAGGGAAAAAGGAAAAAAAGGAAAAAAGGAAAAAGGGGAAAAGGGAAAAGGGAAAAGGGGAAAAAGGGAAAAAAGGGGAAAAAAGGGAAAATGGAAAATGGAAAAGGGAAAAAAGGGAAAAAAGGGAAAAAAGGGAAAAAAGGGAAAAGGGGAAAGGGGAAAGGGAAAAGGGAAAAAAGGGAAAAAGGGAAAAAGGGAAAAGGGAAAAGGGAAAAGGGAAAAGGGAAAAAGGGAAAAGGGAAAAAAGGGAAAAAGGGAAAAAGGAAAAAGGAAAAAGGAAAAAAGAAAAAGAAAAGGAAAGGAAAGAAAAGATACAGCCAGGTGGTGGTGCACACATTTAATCCCAGCACTTAAAAGCAGAGGCAGGAGGATCTCTGTGAGTTCAAGACCAGCCGCATCTATACAGTGAGTTCCAGGACAGCCAAGGCTACACAGAGAAATTCTGTCTCAGAAAACAAAAACACGGGCTGGAGAGATGGCTCACCGACTGCTCTTCCAGAGGTCCTGAGTTCAATTCCCAGCAACCACATAGTGGCTCACAACCATCGTTATGAGATCTGATGCCCTCTTCTGGTGTGCAGATATACATGAAAGCAGAATGTTGTATACATAATAAATAAATAAATAGAACTATTTTAAAGAGTTCAATATACCTAGTCAACAGGAAAATGCAAATGAGAACTGCTCAGAACTGGAGAGATGTTCGGAGAAAGGAATCCCTACTCACTGTTGGTGGGGGTGCATTAGCACAGCCTTTGTGGAAATCAGTTTGGTGATTTCTCCAAAAATTAAAAGTGGAACTATCAGATGACCCTGTGGTTCATTCCTGAATACCTACATCCTACCATGGAGATGTTTGTACCTCCATGTTTACTGCTGCTTTATGTACTAAAAGAGAAAAACTGTAATCAGTCCATCTGGCCATCAACAGATGAACAGATAATAAAAATTTGATAAAAATCATCTGATCTGTTGCTGCCTTCAGCCTGCTTTGGCTCTAACCAGACTGTTCTATCTGGGTTTCAGGTTCTGGTTCCACTACTCTGCTCCAGGACACCTGAGGCCGGAGGACTGCTCACGGGATCCCAACTTGGTGGGATTCAACAAACCCAGAGACTGCCAAGGCCCCAGTAACACTCCCGTTTCCATCCACGAGAAGAGGACAGGCATCAGAGTATTGGAACTGTTTGCATCTACCAGAAGAGAACCTTCTTCCCACACCCACCAGGAGAGGAAGAGACTCCTGCTACACCCACCAGAAGAAAGGATAGGAAGAAGACAATATAAAAACACATTCAACAACAGAAAAACCAATATGACACCACTGGAGACTAGGAATCCTACACCAGCAAGACTTGAACATCACAATGCAGATGAACCAGAAGAGAATGACCTTAAAAACATCTTCATGAAAATGATAGAGGGCCTCAAAGAGGATGAGAAAATCTATTAAATAAATGGAAGAAAAAACAAACCAAAAAATACAAGATATCAACAAATCTCTCAAGGAAACAGTTCAAGACCTAAAGCTGAAATAAAGACAATAAAGAAAGCACAATCTGAGGGAATGCTGGAAATAGAAAAGCTGGGTAAATGATCAGGAACTGCAGACACAAGCATAACCAACAGAATATAAGAAATGGAAGAGAGAATCTCAGGAGTTGAAGATACACTAGCGGAAATAGATTCATCAACCAAAGAAAATCTTAAGTCCAACAAATCCCTAACACAAAATATCCAGGAAATATGGGACACCATGAAAAGACCAAACCTAAGAATAATAGGTATAGAAGAAGGTGAAGAAATCCAACACAAAGGCACAGAAAGCATATTCAGCAAAATCATAGAAGAAAACTTTCCCAAACCTAAAGAAAGACATGTCAATGAAAGTACAAGACGCCTCAGAACACCAAATAGACTGGACCAAAGGAAAAAGGTCTCCTCACCACATAATAATCAAAACCCCAAACATACAGAATAAATAGAAAATATTAAGAGCAGCAAAGGAAAAAGGTCAAGTAACATATAAAAGCAAATCTATCAGAATTACACCTGACTTTTCCATGGAAACTCTGAAAGCCAGAAGGTCCTGAATAGATACTCTACCTACACTAAGAGACCACCGATGCCAGCCCAGACTACTATACCCAGCAAAGCTTTCAATCAATATAGATGGAGGAAACAAGATATTCCATGACAAAAATAGATTCAAACAATACATATCCACCAATCCAGCCCTACAGAAAGTTCTGGAAGGAAAACTGCAACCCAAGGAAGTTAACTACAACCAGAAAAATATAGGCCACAGATAATCCCACTTTACCAATAGCCAAAAGAAAAAAGGGATGGAAATCCACACATAATTTCACCACTAACACCAAATCTAAAACAAACAAGAATGAACAATCAATGGTCATTAATATCCCTCAATATTAAGGTCTTAACTTACCTGTAAAAAGACACAGCTAGTAGAATGGATAAAAAGACAGAATCCATCCTTCTGTTGCATACAAGAAACACACCTCAACTTCAAAGACAGATGGTACCTAAGAATTAAAGGTTGGGAAAAGATTTTCCAATCAAATGGACCCAAGAAACAAGTGGGGTTAGCAATCCTAATATCCAACAAATTGGACTTTAAACTAAAATCAATCAAAAGAGATGAAGGAGGTCACTTCCTACTCATCACAGGAGAAATCCATCAGGATGAAGTCTCAATTCTGAACATTTATGCCCCAAATACAAAGGTATCCACGTTCATAAAGGAAACATTATTAAAACTCAAATCACACATAAAACCTCACACACTTATAGTGGGAGACTTCAACACCCCACTCTCACCACTGGACAGGAACACAGACAGAAACTTAACAAAGAAACAAAGGAACTAATAGAAGTTATGACCCAATTGGGCATAACAGACATCTATAGAACATTCCATCCAAATACAAAACAATATACTTTCTTCTCAGCGCCACATGGAATCTTCTCTAAAATCAACCACATACTTGGCAACGTAGCAAACCTCAACAGGTACAGAAAAAATTAAAATAGCCCCCTGTATCTTATCGGACCACCATGCTTTAAAGTTGGAATTCAACAACAACATGAATTGCAGAAAACCTACAAACTCATGGAAATTAAATAATGCCAAATTGCACAATTCCTGGGTCCAGGAAGAAATAAAAAAAGAAATTAAAGACGTCCTAGAATTCAATGAGAATGCGGACACAACATACACAAACTTATGGGACACTTTGAAAGCAGTGCTAAGAGGAAAGTTCATAGCACTAAGTGCCCACATGAAGAAGCAGGAGAATAATTACACTAGATAATTAACAGCACAACTGAATGCTCTAGAACACAAAGAAGCCAATACACCCTGGAGCAGCAAACGCCAGGAAATAATCAAATTGAAATCAATAAAATGGAAACTAGGAGAACAATAAAAAGAATCAATATAAGGAAGAGTTGGTTCTTCTAGAAAATCAACGAGATAAACAAACTTTTATCCAAACTTACCAAACAACAAAGAGTGAACATGCAAATTAATAAAATCAGGAATGAAAAGGGGGACATAAAAACAGACACAGAAGAAATCCAGAGAATCATCAGGTCATACTTCGAAAACTTGTATTCCTCAAAATTTGAAAATCTAAAGGAAATGGACAATTTTCAGGATAGATTTCACTTACCAAAATTGAATCAAGAACAGATAAGCAACTTAAATAGACCTATAACCCATAAAGAAATAGAAGCAGTCATCAAAAGTCTCCCAACCAAAAAAAGCCCAGGGCCAGATGGCTTCAGTGCAGAATTCTACCAGAAATTCAAGGAACAGCTAATACCAATTCTCCTCAAAGTATTCCACACAATAGAAGCAGAAGGGTCATTACCAAACTCTTTTTATGAGGCTCCAATAACCATGATACCCAAGCCACACAAAGACACAACTAAGAAAGAGAACTACAGACCAATATCCCTCATGAACATTGATGCTAAAATACTCAATAAAATACTGGCAAATCGAATCCAAGAACATATCAGAGAAATCATCCACCATGATCAAGTAGGCTTCATCCCAGGGATGCAAGGATGGTTCAACATACGAAATTCCATCAATGTAATCCACCATATATGAACTGACTGAGGAAAAAAAAACATATGATCATCTCACTAGATGCTGAAAAAGCCTTTGACAAAATCCAACACCCCTTCATGATAAAGGTCTTGGAGAGATAAGGGATAACAGGAACATACCTTAACATAATAAAAGCAATATACAGCAAGCCGACAGCCAACATCAATTAAATGGAGACAAACTCAATGCAATTCCTCTAAAATCGGGGAAAAGACAAGGCTGTCCACTCTCTCCACACCTCTTCAATATTGTCCTTGAAGTTCTAGCTAGAGCAATAAGACAACAAAAGGAGATGAAGGGGATACAAATCGGAAAGGAAGAAGTCAAACTCTCACTATTTGCAGATGATTTGATAGTCTACATGAGTGACCCAAAAAAGTCTACCAGGGAACTCCTACAGCTGATAAACACATTCAGCAAAGTGGCAGGATACAAGATTAACTCAAAAAAATCTGTAGCCCTTCTATATACAGATGATACATTCATGGAGAAAGAAATCAGAGAAACATCACCCTTTACAATTGCCATAAAATACATCGGAGTAACACTAACCAAAAAAAGTGAAAGACCTGTACTGTAAGAATTTTGAGTCTCTAAAGAAAGAAATTAAAGAAGATACTAGAAAATGGAAGGATCGCCTATGTTCTTGGATAGGTAGGATCAACATAGTAAAAATGGCAATCTTGCCAAAAGCAATCTACAGATTCAATGCAATCCCCATCAAAATCCCAACACAATTCTTCACAGATCTTGAAAGAACAATTCTTAAATTTTTATGAAAAAAAACAAAAGACCCAGGATAGCCAAAACAACCCTGTACAATAAAGGAACTTCTGGAGGCATCACCATCCCTGACTTCAAGCTCTCTTACAGAGTTATATTCCTGAAAACAGCTTGGTATTGGCACAAAAATAGACAGGTAGACCAATGGAATAGAGTTAAAAACCCCAATATTAACCCACATACCTACGAACACCTGATTTTTTACAAAAAAGCTAAATTTATACGATGGAATAAAGAAAGCATCTTCAACAAATGGTGCTGGCATAACTGGATGCTGAATGTAGAAGACTGCAGATAGATCCATGTCTACCTCCATGTACAAAACTTAAGTCCAAATGGATAAAAAACTTCAACATAAATCCAGCCACACTGAACCTAATAGAAGACAAACTGGGAAATACCCTTGAATTAATTGGTACAGGAGAATGCTTCCTGAACATTACACCAGTAGCACAGACACTGAGATCAACAATTGATAAATCGGACCTCCTGAAACTGAGAAGCTTCTATAAGGCAAAGGACACAGTCAGCAAGACAAAATGGCAGCCCACGGACTGGGAAAAGATATTCAGCAACCCCATATCTGACAGAGGGCTGATCTCTAAAATATAAAATGAACTCAAGAAGCTAGTCTCCAAAACACCAAACAATCCAATTAAAAAGTGGGGTACAGAACTAAATAGACAATTCTCAATAGAGGAATCTAAAATGGCTGAAAGACACGTAAGAAAGTGTCCAACATCTTAAGCCTTCAGGGAAATGCAAATTAAAACAACTCTGAGATACCATCTTACACCTGCAGAATGGCTAAAATCAAAAACACCAATGACAGTTCATGTTGGAGAGGATGTGGAGAAAGGGGAACACTCCTCCACTGCTGGTAGGAGTGCCAACTTGTACAGCCACTTTGGAAATCAGTATGGCGACTCCTCAGGAAAATGGGAATCAGTCTACCACAAGATCCAGCAATTCCACTCTTAGGCATATACCCACAAAAAGTACATTCATACAACAAGGACATCTGTTCAACGATGTTCATAGCAGCACTATTTGTAATAGCCAGAACCTGGAAGCAACCTAGATGCCCCTCAACTGAAGAATGGATAGAGAAAATGTGGCACATTTACACAATGGAGTACTACTCAACAGAAAAAAATAATGGAATCTTGAAATTTGCAGGAAAATAGATGGAACTAGAAGAAACCATTCTGAGCGAGGTAACCCAATCACAAAAAGACAAACATGATATGTACTCACTCATATGTGGATTTTAGACATACAGTAAAGGATTACCAGCCTACAATCCACACTGCCAGAGAAGCTAGTAAACAAGGAGGACCCTAAGAGAGACATACATGGTCCCTTGGAGAAGGGGAAAGGGACAAGATCTCCTGAGCAAATTGGGAGCACGGGAGGAGCGTGGGGAGGGAGCTAGGAGAATGAGAAGGGGAGAAGAGGAGGGATGAGGAGGACATGAGGGAGCAGAAAGGTTGATTTGGGGGAAGAACAGAAGAAAACAAGAAAGGAGATACCATAATAGAGGGAGACATTTTAGGTTTACAGAGAAATGAGGCACCAGGGAAATTTCTGTAGATCTACAAAGATGACACCAGCTAACAATCTAAGCAACAGAGGACAGGCTACCTAAATTACCTCCCCTGATAATGAGAATGATGACTGACTTACAAGCCACCCGACAGCCCTCATCCAGCAGCTGGTGGAAGTAGAAGCAGACACCTATAACTAATCACTGAACTGAACTGGAATCCAGTTGCAGAGGACAAGTGATGAGCAAAGGTGTCCAGACCAGGCTGGTGAAACCCACAGAAACAGCTGACCTGAACCTGTTGGTCCCCAGACTAATAGCTGGGATACCAGCATGGGACTGATCCAGACACCATGAACTTGGGTCTCAGTGAGGAGACCTTGGAAATCTATGGGACCTCCTATAGTAGTTCAGTACTTAACCCTAGCATAGGTGTGTTGACTTTGGGAGCCCATTCCACATAAAGGGATACTCCCTGAGCCAAGACACACAGAGGTGGGCCTAGGCCCAAAGGATATGATAGACTCTGATGACCCCCCCCATGGAAGGCCTCGCCTTCCCTGGGGAGCAGAAAGGATATGTGATAGGTATGGTTTTAGTTGGGTGGGCGGGTGGTAGGGGAGGTAGGGAGAGGGAACTGGGATTGACATGTAAAACAATCTTGTTTCTAATTCAAACAAAAATTTGATTAAATATATATAAAACAAAATACTACCTAGCTCTAAAGAAAATGTATAAAATTTGCAAGAAAAATGGATGGACTTAGAATGCATAATATTAAAATCATAAAATCTCAGGGGAAAAACACCACATATGTTGAATCTCTCTCATATGAAGAATCTAGCCAGTAACATATGTGTACACATATATGCATTCCTCTGAGTGTAACATAACATGAAGAAGAGAGAACAAGAAAGGCTGGGTACAATGGGACTGAATGCATGTGAGGGACATGAATTATGAAAGAGAATAAACAGATAATCATTTTTCCAGGTCTAATTCTTCCATGGATCTTTTGGGTTGGGTGGTAGATAAATACATGAAATATATTCAATTTTTTTTCTTTTTCTTTTTTTTTTTGGAGGCTATCCTGGAAGTAGCTCTTGTAGACCAGGCTGGTCTTGAACTCACAGAGATCTGCCTGCTTATGCCTGCTGAGTGCTGAGACTAAAGGTGTGTGCCACCACTGCCACGCTTGAAATATATTCAAGTAAAAATTTAATGTAAAGCGCCACAGCTTCCACTCTGAATGCTCTCTCTAACTGTACAGAAGTTTATTAAGTTATATAGATTTTTGATCTGGTTAACTTTGGCATGTGATGTTTTTACTTGTTTGCAAGTTGTTTATAATAAAATTTATTTTAAAAAATTAAAGATAAAGGCCCTATTCTCAAAAACCGAAAAATGGATTAGTTCAATTCAGAAGTGTTGCAGTAAATGGCTGTGTAAAAAAGTTTCATGTGTAATGAACTTATAAACAAAATAGATCCCATATGAAACCTGCCCAATTTGTAAGAGCAAATTCCCCCAGAAGCACATTAAGCTTGAGAGAGACCTGAGCTGTGTCTAGGCCAAACATTTCCATACCTGTTGTAATGCAATACTGGAAGCATGCAGTTCAATAGCGGCCAGAGAGGGAATTCGAGATTCTGAAAGAGATTTGTTCTCCTTCTTTATTAGCCTAGAGTTTCGAGCTAGATAAAAAAGAATCAGAAACATAATGAAAAAAATTAGGAACTACTAGTTTTCCACATTTCTAAATACTTACTATATACGAGTGAATGCATTAGCCTACTTAAGTATGCAAATTACGACTCATTTTTAACATTGTTAGTTTATTTAACTTACAATTTAGCAATATAAACAAAAGGGCTGGAAAGAGTAGACACATATGAACATACCTATTCCTTCTAGAGCTCTCAGTTCAGGGAGATGATTATAGTTTAGTTCAGGCAATCGCACATCTGCTTTGGAATATTCCTTCCTTTTCTTATTTGCCTGAAGGAGGTACTTTTCACTAGAGACCTAATTATCAGAACCATTAACACACATGAATTAGCTTTAAGGTGAGCCAGGCTGTTAACTACTATATTCATATACTCAAATGTGTGCTTTCAAGGGCTGGAATAATAGAACTTTAAGGACATTACTGCCACAGAAAACAGTGTCATCAGCTAATTTATCAAACTTGCTAACAAGTACAAGATTTGACTGTTTTCTAGTTTCTTTTCTCCCCTTTGCCAATCTTCAGTGGAAGTCCCAGTAAGCAAGAGGCAGCAAAGGATGGGCATGGCATCCTGGTTCTTTAAGCCAGCAAGGTCAGTCTTACACCACTGCCTGGGCTTTTCAGCAAACAGGTGCTGTTCTTTGCCTTAATTGTGACCAGTTGGTCTTCATATACATTATCCAACCCCCAAGTTTGATGTCTCAGTATATCTTGTTACTCAGCTTTTGATACCTATACCCAGACCCTCTCCAGCAGCTTTAACAGGCTAAACATTACTGTAAGTGATGGAATGGATCAGTGAGGAAAACCATGGCAGAAATCGCTGAGCTGGAAGCTTACTTTCCATTGCAAAGAGATAGACAATATATTAATATAACACACAGAGGGTATCAGATATATACAGTGGAAGAAAACTAGGTGAGGAGAGGGTTTAAACAGTGATATAGGACTAGATGCCATACTAAGATGAGTTCAATAATAAAGAAGACCTCAAAGTAACATTTCGTATGGACTAAAGAGGACAAAAAGCATCTGTTGGATAAGCTAGGGGAAGAATGTTCTCAAAAAGAAGAAATAGTAAGTATAACAGCCCAAAGGCAGAGGTATATCTGGCCATCACATGAAAAGTAAAAAGGAAATCTATAGTTGGAACAGATTGAGGAACAGAATAGACAGAGATGGAATACAGGATTAGGGACATGACTCATGCAAGAACTTATTATACCTAGAAGGACTCTGGCCTGGACATAGAGAACAGAAGCCAACTGAGAGTTTTTATCAGAACAGAAGGTGAACTATTTGGTGTGGTCTTGGGCCAGCATTCTGCAGGCTTTGCTGATGTTCCTTTCCAAGCTATCTCTGAACCACATACAAGCTTCTCATATTAAAATCTACCATCATGTTTGTTTGGTTGGTGTGTTGTTTGGTTTGGTTTTTCAAGATAGGTTTCTTTAGTCCTGGCTGTCCTGGAACTCACTGTGTAGACCAGACTGGCCTCAAACTCACAGAGATCTGCCTGCCTCTGCCTCCCAAGTGCTGGTTTTAAAAGTGTGCGCCACCACCACCTGGCCTGCCATCATGTCTTTACCTTGCTGATATACTAGACTATGAACTCCACAAAGATTGAACCAAATTCAGTTCTAGTGTCTTATATGCAACAGAATGATCATATATATTTAAGTGATTATACAAAATACTTTCACTAATATATATCTTCTTGTTTTCTCTTTAAAGAGAATTCAATTGCAAAAATTAGGTTAGGAAAAGTTATTTATATTGCTGAAAATAAATGAGATGGCATCTAAAGAGAATCTTTCACTCAGAAAATGTATTTAAACATTCAGAATTTCAAATTACGGCTATGACAAGTCAAGGATGGCATTGTCTAATTCAGTTTTTACTCTATGTCTCCAAATAAAACTTTTTGGTTTTTCGAGATAGGGTTTCTCTGTGGTTTTTGGAGGCTGTCCTGGAACTAGCTCCTGTAGACCAGGCTGGTCTCGAACTCACAGAGATCTGCCTCCCTCTGCCTCCAGAGTGCTGGGATTAAAGGTGTGCGCCACCACCGCCCGGCCCAAATAAAACTCTTAATGCTTCACTTTCACGTTTAAGACCAATGCAGGTCTAGAGGTGATGAGCACTTGCTCTTTTGCTGCTGAGAACAACTACTTACGGATGTGGCCACGTTCATATTATAAATCCCTGATGGAGAAGGTTGACTTGGTTTAACAAATGGATTACAGTATTTCTTAGTTTTCTCATCCACTCTGTAAGAAATGTTTTAAGTTAGAATCATTAATGATTATTTTCTCAAATCAAAATCAATGACATCATATTAAAAGATAAGATGTTTAATCAGAATTTAATACCTAGTCTCAGATACACAATGCAGAGAAACCTGGTGAAACATCCTACCACTATGACATCACCCACAGCTGCCCCTTTCAGGAAAATGCCCAAAGGTGCATGTGTAGAAAAGGCCCAAAGGTAGCCACTAAATGCTCACCAACATTCCATGCAGCAGCAGGCACCCAAAACTAATTAGTCCTCTTATTAATGACAGCCTCTCAGGTTAATAAACAGCTACAGATTCTCTTTATTGTAAACAACAGTAAAATCCTACTTTCTTAGGGTTCAGGAGAATTCTTCCCTTTTTTAGCAAACTCTAGTGATTTTCATCATAAGGTCATCATATTTAAAACAGTTATTTTATAAGTAGAAATTGCATTTGGAATTCTGACAGTAACAATGCGAACAAATTAACAAGCATTTTTTTTTTTCATTTGCCATTCATACCTGTAACTCTGTACTCCAGGAATAGTCCCCATTCCAGCATTAATACCAGGAGCAACTGCGGAAAGATTGTGTGTGAGTGGAGGAATCGCCATGCCTGGATTTCTTGAGTGATCAATGTTGACATTGCTGCAGTCTCTGAGGCTTGTGGAAGGCAAGCCTTTGATGTGGCTTGTCCCGCTGTCATGGAGACAGCTGGCATTTGAAGCTCTACTTCCTTTTTCAGCTTTCTCACCATCAATTTTTGATCCTTTTATTTTAAGCACTTTAGAATCCTTGATTTTGGGATCAGCATTGGTATCCTGACCATTAATAAAGATGTTAAAATGTTAATGATCTGACAAGAAACTTCACAGCCTAATTCTACCTATGGAATTAAAATTAAATCAAGATTCTTATTCAAATAATTACTGTGAAAATACAAGAAGAGCCGGGTGTTGGTGGCTCATGCCTTTAATCCCAGCACTCGGGAGGCAGAGGCAGGCGGATCTCTGTGAGTTCGAGGCCAGCCTGGTCTCCAGAGTGTGTTCCAGGATAGGCTCCAAAGCTACACAGAGAAACCCTGTCTCGAAAAACCAAAAAAGCAAATACAAGAAGAATATATGTGATGCATACCAACTTGATAGATGACAGATAGATTTGTAGATATGTAGATACATAGATAGATGATTGATGGATGATGGATATATATGTAGATGATAGTAGAGAGGTTGATAGATAGATGATAGATGATTGATAAAGAATGGATGGATAGATAGATAGATAGATAGATAGATAGATAGATAGATGCATGCATGCATGCATACATACATACATACATACATACATACATACATACATACATACATACATACACACATACACACACAGATACACAGATAGATAGGCAGGCAGGCAGGTCTGTGTCTTTGGGTATACATTTCAGTAAGGAGAAAAACACAGAAGAGGAACAGAGATTGCTGCTTTTGTTTTTACATATTCAGAGTCAGCAAACACAAAATTGAATACTCTTCTGTTTCACTCCATAGTAGTAGAAATGTTAACAAGAACAGACCCTGAGTAATTTAGCAGGAAAAGTAACTTTTTTTTTTTGGTTTCCTGAGACAGGGTTTCTCTGTGGAGCCCTGGCTGTCCTATAACTCACTGTGTAGACCAGGCTGGCCTCAAACTCAGAGATCTGCCTGACTCTGCCTCCGCCTCCCAGGTGCTGGGGATTAAAGGCATGAGCCACCACCACCACCAAGCCTAAAAAAAGTAAACATCAGAATCACAAATTTAAAATTGTTATGAAAATTCTGAAAGTAGTATTTTCATTTTCTGTTGGTAAGGAAGGAAAGTAGACTACGTTGGGAGTGCTTGTCCCTGGGTGTGCATGCCTTTGCTCCCCAGTGTTGGATGTACATGGACAGAGATGCCCAGTGTTCTTGGATGTGTGTGAGGAACTGAAAGTCTCTGAAGAAGCTACATCCATACTAAAGATTTTGCTGATTGACTTTGGATAAGAAACTGTGGAGAAACAGATGTAGGTCTAAAGACAAAGTTGCCTTGGGTTATCTTAGTGCTTTTAATAGCCACTTAAATTTACCATCTGACCAAGCTTCCTCAAGACTATTAGGTAAACTCTTAGATTTATTGCTAAGCATAGAGGACCTCTAGCTTCCACCAACGCAAAAGCTAAAGGTTGTAAAATAACATCTAAAAAGCACAGAAAGGCTTCCTGCTCCACCGTAGCCTACCTAACACCTACTACTGTGTTTAGAAACCTTTGTTCTGTGACTTTAAAGTTCTCACAGTAAAACATGTCATTCGGGTAACTAAAATCCATGTTCCTGGGCCACGGTTACTCATCCTTGCTCCACAATATACCATTTCCTTATGTCCTACAAATAATTATTTCATGTGAGTTGACTTTCTAAGCAACACTATTGCACTTTCTAGTACCTTTTGAGCATTTAAAATATATTAAGGTGTTTGTTGTTTTTTAAGGTAGTGTCTATAGGAAAAAAATTATCTTTTTGTTTGTTTGGCTTTTTGCAACCAGTTTGAAAGCTAACAATTTACCCAGTATTTAAAACTTTAAGCATTAAGGGCACTTGTTGCTGTGCAGAAGACAAGGGTTTGCTTCTCAGCACCCTCATGGTAGCTCACAAACCATCTAAAATTCCCATCCTAGAGAATCTGATGCCCTCTTCTGACCTTCACAGGCATCAAGCCTGTATGTGATTCACATACACATAGGCTAAATACACATAAAATAAATCTAATTTTTAAAATTTAAATCTTCACATTTTCCTCCACAAATTTAAGCCTTAAAGCATGAACATTTACCTGTACCACAAGCGTCTTTCTTTCTTCACCTAAGGCATCATCTTTTTCTTTCTTTCTGTTTTGAGATTTTTTGGGTAAAGAGTTATTCCTGGCATCTTTCTCTATTTTTAACTGCAATTCTTGAGAAAACCTATATAAGAGTACATGTCTCAATTAAAATAAAGTTATATGGGAAAAACAAACTTATAAAAAAAATCAAGATAATCATTTAAGACTCAGTGTTAAAATGACCCACTTTATTTAAAATGAGAAAAATCACATTCCATATGAAGAGTGCCTAAAAGCCTTTGGGGTGTGGGAGAGTCTCTCAGGAGTCTTGGTAGGAGAATGTTTGTACCACCCTGTAAACACTGGTCCTGATGACATAAAACAACGGTGAGGAGGCTGATGGCATCCTACCAAGAACTGAAACACTTGTACAAGAGCAGGCTAGTAGCCATTGCTCCTCCTGGCCAGAAAGTCAGTGTGTGTGTGGAGAGAGTGGGGGGGGGAGTCACTTAAGGATGCTCACAATTGCTCCTAACAGCCAGAGGGGGAGCACCTAAGGATGTTCACAGTAAAGCAGTGAAAGGGGTTAATTTTATTAAAGCTAACTGAACACTTGAACATCTCTCTCCAGATTCTGTGTGATAAGAGAAGTTCCCACAGTCTGTAATTCCATGGGCTGATTTAAGAGAAATGGTTGCTCAAGTGCAAGTCAAGCCATACAAGTTTCTCATAAGATATTTACACTTGAAAGACTAACTAAAAGGCCATGCTTAGTCAGAAGGGTATGCAGCAGACACTTTGCTTTGAAAATGAACAAGATGAGCTAGTCATTGCAAGGAAAGCAACTGATAATATTTCTGTAAACAAAAAATTTAAACTTTCATACAAAAATTACAATTCTATTAACTTGGGATCTTAAAGGTCCTCCCATAGTTCAAAAGCCTTCTGATAAAATGGAGTATAATTTTTATATTATCTAATGACATACCAAAAAAATTTTTTTTTTTGGTTTTTCGAGACAGGGTTTCTCTGTGGCTTTGGAGGCTGTCCTGGAACTAGCTCTTGTAGACCAGGCTGGTCTCGAACTCACAGAGATCCACCTGCCTCTGCCTCCCGAGTGCTGGGATTAAAGACATACCAACATTTTTAAGGTCCACATAATTCAACATTACCAATGTGCTTCAAATGATAAAAGTATGTCATAAAAGCATGCACAGATAAAACATCAATTCAGAAAATCAGACAAAAATGGATTTAATGCAACAGAGAAAGAAAAGTTCATTGACGTGGTTTAAGTTTCACAATGCATCCAGTCTTTTAGAGGACTGGAGAGATGGCTCAGCAGCTAAGACTATTTGCTGCTTTTCTGGAAACCCACACTCAATTCCCAGCACCCACATCTGGTAGCAAACAACTGCCTATAACTTCAGCTCCACGGCACCCAACACAGTCTTCCAGCATCTATGGGCACACACATGTGACAGACAAACACACACACACACACACACACACACACACACACACACACACACAAATAAACAAAGTAAAATTTAAATAAACGAACTGCTATAGCTGAAATTGTCATGGTGTCATACACCTGTAAATTTCAGCACTCAGGAGGCCAAGGCTGACTTTGGGTCAAGCCTGGACTACATAGTGAGTTTCGGACCAGCTAGAAGTACAGTGCAAGATCCTACCTGTGATAATTTTTTTTAAAAAAAGAAGACGAGAAAAAGGAAGGAAACAAGGGAGGGAAGGAGGAATGGGGGGGAAGGAAAGAAGGAAAAAACTACCAATGCCAGATTTTGGTATAATATTAAAGTTTGACATAGAATCAAAGAATACTAAATTACCTCAAAGACTATTAAATATTCTTTCATTTTTCTAGATATCCATTTGTTTCTTCCAACTAAAATAACATACCATGGTGTTCACAAATGAGTACAGAAGCAAATGTGAGAATCCAAATATGTTAAGTTAGATTTTGCAAAATGACAAAGCTTTAGGACTGAAGAGACAACTCACCAGTTAAGAATGGACACTGGCCTGGACACATGGGGAAGGGCCTAGATCTGGCCCAGGATGATGTGGTAGACTTTGGGGAGCCCCTTTTGAGGGCCTTACCCTGCCTGGGGAGTGGAGGGGAGATGGTTAAGGGCAGGTGGGATGTTGGGGGGGAGGGGTAGGAGAGGGAGAAGGGATTGACAGTTGAAGCAAGCTTGTTCCTAATTTGAACTAATAAAAGAAAAAAAAAAAGAATGCACACTGCCCTTGTAGAGGACCTGAGTTTGGTTCCCAGAACCCATTTCAGGAGCCATGCCTATAACTCCAGTTCCAGGGATCTGCTGCCCTCTTCTGGCCCCCAAGAGTATCTTCATTCATGTGCACATACACAAATTCATATGAACATGCAAATGCATATTACATATAGTTTGTTTTTTTTTTTTTTGAGACAGGGTTTCTCTGTATTGTTTTGGAGCCTGTCCTTGAACTCACTCTGTAGATCAGGCTGGTCTTGAACTCACAGATATCCGGCTTCCTCTGCCTCCTGAGTGCTGGGATTAAATGCGTTCACCACCAACACCTGGCTCAAAATATATTTTATACTATATGTATTTGCACTGCATACAGACAGATATCCAGCATGGCCACAGCCACTCATTTCCTGTTTCTTGTCCGGTCAGCAGAGCTGATGCTAACATCTAGATGGCACTGGAAACTATGCCAGCACACAAGCCTAGCACCTTAAGGACTTGGCACATCAGCACACCAGCAGGATAGTCAGCACCACTGGACCTGGTGTGGCATGAGTCCAGCAGCAACAGAAGATGGCAACTGCACAGTTGCAGCAACACAGGAATTAGTGACCTGAATGGTAGATGTCATCACAGAAGACAGAAAGAGAAATGCCAAAAGTGACTGTTTCATGAAAACCAGCAGCTCCAGTCTGATAAACATAGGAAACCACTCCTAGGAATTGCATTACTGCTAAGGGTAAATGGAGTAGGCTTTAGGTAGTTGACATCCTGCAAAGGTGGTGGCAACAAGTAAGACCCTGTGACTGTGGTGGAGACTTTCCTGTGACCCTGGTTACTCCAGCCTGCAGAGCACGGGCCGGCACTACAGTACTGTACCTCTCAGCAAATCCATCCATTTGGAAGAAATCATGGTGCAGAAGGTCAGCACAGAAGGGCCTTTTGTCTGGGTCAATATGCAAGCACTTCTGAAAAAATCAAGAACATATATGAGTCTTCTTCAAGAACAACTGTCTACATTTAGATTTCTTCTTTCTAGCCAATGAACAAAATAAAGCACAAATCACAATAGTGACCATCAGTGGTTTTTATGTCACAGAAAGAGAGACCCAGCATCCAGTGTCTGTGGGTGTAAATTCCTAAGAAGCAGTCTTTCCAAGAAATAAATTTAAAATTACCTGAGGAAATTGTTGACCTAAAAGATCAAGTAGGGAAGAAGGTTAGGAGGAAGGGAGGTTGGTTGGGAGGGAGGGAGGGAGGGAAGGAGGGAGGGAGAGAGGGAGGCAGGGAGAAAGGGATGGAGGGAGGGGCACTACATGAACCAAGTCTCCAGACTATACAAGTTTCCTATAACAAAGAATTACCTTTGCTAAATTTATCACGACTTCAGGGAGCTTGGGATAACGGATCTCGAGGGGTTCTGTTTCTGTGTCTTTAATCTCAGGCAATCTTACTCCAGCAAACACAGGATTTTTATAAAACAGCTCCTGGTGCCTTGGAATTAAATTACCTGGGAAGAAAACCAGCATCCACCTTCATCAGTACAGGCTCAGAAGTGGTGAAGAGGCAGGTAGCACAGAGAAACAGTGAAAACAGCTAGTGGACAGTAGGACTCTCACAGCATGCAAGATTGTTACTGTGAAGGCACTTGGAAGTCTTTATAGTGGGCTTGACACAAGACAGTTCAAGAAAATGGACACTGTTTTTATAACTTATCCACCTAGAAAATTAAATACATTTACAAGCGGAATACTTGTGAAGACACAGGACAGACAGGTGGAGAACAGTTTGTGCTGCTCTAGATGAAACACCGCTGCTCCTGCTAACAGTAAAATGTATCATGTGCCCAAAACAATGAAGACAGAGTCACACAGGCAAAATCTAACTAGATAAACCAGTTCCTCCCTAAGAGAATTTAATATTTATTCAACAGATTGTGTCCCTATATCTAAATTCAAATTTGAGCATTTTAAACTTTTTCTCAACTTTAATACCTATTAGATCTTGAACTATATAATTGAAGTTAAATTTTATAAACTTTTTATTATACTAGTACACTGTAAATACTATATAAGCATAATATTGAGGAAATATTGAAAAGGATAATGTACATATTTGGTACAGATGCAACCCCTCTATTCTTCCTCCCTCCTCCCTGTGATACAGCAGTAATATGAAAATTCTACTGCAAGAAATCATATAATACTTAACAAATTCTTAATCTCAGAACTTAAAACCAAATAATTAAATTACCCCAAGTGTGTTACTATTATTTCCATTTTAAAAGCTATCTTAAAATATGAATTTTATATTATATTCCAACAAATGTAAGGCTCAGAGTCTAGCTCTGGAAGATCATCCAAAGCACTAAGAATGACAGACAAAATCTAGGGAAGCTGTGCATGGTGATGCACATCTGCAGTCACAGTCACCAGCACAGTGACACACATCTGCAGTCATAGCCTTGGGAGGCTGAGGTAGTAAAGACTGAGAGGCTTAGGCAGAAGGATAGAGAGTTTGGGGCTACCCTGGTCTATACAGTGAGACACTAGTCTCAGAAAAGAAAACACAAAAACAAAATTCAAATGCAAGGCAATATTATGCTATCCCATAAATCTCTGTGCCTCTCATTTTATGCTGGAGATGAAGATGAGGATGAAGGGGGATAGCTGGATTTCATCACTCGCACACCGGCACAATAGGGAAAAAGTGATAATTACATCGTCTCTGTCGGGGGCGGTGGGGTGGTGGAGCAGAGGTGACCATGATTCAAAACCAGGCTCGAATTTTCTGGATTATTATGAATTCTCACTACACTGCCTTGCTATAATTCTTGCAGCCCTTTAAAATCAGCAGTGACTTTGAGCAACTTCAAGGCAGTTGATTGCATGCTAATATAGTCTTTGTTAAAATGATTTTTTAAAATTTTCCTGTCTATTAGATTTATGATTCTATTTATCTTCAGCAACCACCTCCTTTTCTCTTCTACTGATCAGCCTTGCTAGAGACTCAGAGGGTGTGCATATGTACATGCATTTATGTGTGTTTGTGTGTGTGCATATGTGCATGCATAGCTGTGTGTGTATGTGTGCAGTGTGTGTCTATATATTTACTCCCTACCTTCACCTAAAATAAGTATCACCTTTAATGCACGAACAACTTTAAATAACAATAAAAACACACAGGAAAAACTGTAAAATATAAATCATAGATGTATACTCTTACCTAAACATGTCATAATATGATGCAGCTGATCAATATCAGATTCTCCCGGAAATAGGGGTTGCCCCATGAGCATTTCAATGACCAGACAGCCAATGGCCCAAACATCAACAGCCCTGGAAAAAAAGTGAGGTGATGTAAGATGTGACTTCCTGACACCTTTCCTGTGCCTGCATCTTCTAGGCACTGAGAGGCACAGTAGTAAGTCTTGTCACTTAAAATTATTTCTCTATAAGAGTTCTAACCCTCGCCAGGTGGTGGTGACACACACCTTTAATTCTAGCTCTTGGGAGCCAGAGGCAGGTGGATCTCTGTGAGTTTGAGGTCAGCCTGGTCTACAGAGCAAGTTCCAGACAGGCTCCAAAAACTACATAGAGAAACCCTGTCTGGAAAAACAAACAAACAAACAAATTCTAACTCTCTATTTCAATAAGTGAGATATCCAGAAACTTCAACCATCTGACACTAAAGGACAAAGATTCTGAAAAGCCACACTTGTTACATGTATTTCATTCTGAAAATAAGACTCTCTGGCTGCCCACTGGGTGCCTAGTCACCCTCCATTTCTACATTGCTCACTCTAACAAGGTTATCAGTGTAGTCTTTAGCACACTTTAAAAAAAAAGAACAGTAGAAAAAAGAAGTGGTCACTGACAACAGAGTAACAACAAGAACTGAAAGCTAATAAAAAGGAAAGAAAAAAATTAAAACTATCCTAACAATTATTCAGAACTTACATAGCATGTCAGCATAGAGCCAGCTACTTTGAAGTTGCCCATTCATAGCTGAATTATAAAATACTACAAAAATTATAGCAGTGAAGTAAAATGAGAACTCAAAATAATTCAAAAAAGATTACTAGATGTCTAATATACTCAATATAGAAAATATTTTAGGAAAATTTCTGTCAAAAGCAAAATTCATAGTCTTCCCCCTTTGAAGAATTCATTTATAAAGACAACTTATGTTTTAAAATACTTTAATATTTTTACCCTCATGTTGCCTACTCTACCTTGTATTATAACTGTGAGACTTCTCTAGTCAATATTAACTTCTCTTTACAGATGATAAACATTATTTAACTTTAAATCAAATTGTGTGTGTGTGTGTGTGTGTGTGTGTGTGTGTGTGTGTATGTACATAAGTGCAGGTGTCCAAGGAGGCCAGAGGTGTCAGACTCTCATGAACCACCCAGTATGGGTTCTGGGAACTCAGGTGCCCTCTGTACTCTCTTAACCCCTGGGCCATCTCTCCAGGCACTAACAAATGTATTTCTTTATGATCATTAAAATTACTCAGTTTTCCCTTTAAAATAAGTACAACTACCCCAAGTTGTATTGCAAGCTTTTTGTTGGTTTGTTCTAACACCTTGTGGAATAAACCAGGATCTTACTGCCACAGGAAAGGACTCCACCACTGGGCCACCCAGCCCTCAAACGGATTTTTAAAAAGAATTTCCAAAGAGAAAGCACTAGGGATTGTTACAAACCCCTCACTAAACATTGAACCCAGGCCTCCCTTCCAGTGTTAAGTGGATCATGTGTTATATATGCATCCCACACTTTCAAAGAGTCAGCCTCTGTGCCCTCATTCCTGACTCTTACTTGCCGTACTTGACGTCACCAACCAGCAGTTCTGGAGCTCGGTACCATCGGGTGGCCACGTAGTCAGTGTAAACCTCCCCAGGAGCTGCCAATGTCCGTGCAAATCCAAAGTCACATAATTTTACAACACCAGACTGAGAGACTAATATATTCTCGGGTTTTATATCTCTGTGTATGATCTAAGACAAAAAAAAAAAACCACAGACCATAAAATATGTTAAACCAATTAATTTGGGAAGGTAGTGCCTGCATGAGCAGGGCACCAATGCTTGTTCCTGTGAGAGTAGAGCACATAGAAAGTTATTCTGGGGCTTAAGCCCTGCGACCTAAACAAAAGAGAACAAAAGAGAACATCATGTTTCAAATGTTAGTTGAAATAGCAAAGACATTAAGTAAAATATATATCATTAACCCACAAATCAACTTTCAGTCAGTTACATACTGTCAAGACCAAGGAATAAACCTGTTGTTGAAGTCAAGGAAATTTTTTTTTTTTTTGGTTTTTCGAGACAGAGTTTCTCTGTGAAGCTTTGGAGCCTATCCTGGCACTCGCTCTGGAGACCAGGCTGGCCTCGAACTCACAGAGATCCACCTGCCTCTGCCTCCCTAGTGCTGGGATTAAAGGCATGCGCCACCAATATATAAACTTTATGATAGGTTTTTAATACAGTACTGCATTAGCAAACACTTTATCACGCATGTGTCAGGCCCTACACAAAGTTTTACATACTTTACCTTATTTTACCACACATTAACCCTGAAACAGGTGCTATGATAGTTTCCACTTACAAAAGGCTGGGAATGGGTAGTAGCAGTATAGAAGTTTGAGGAGAGTGTAGGGTACAGGAGCATAACCTAGGACAATTTGAGAGTGGAAAAAGAAAAACTAGTGTGCCTGTCAGGAAATGCTAATACTTTGATTAGAGTGAGGTCAGTTCTGTCATCAAAAATGAACATTTCTTTTTTCATAACTGGTTTGCCATCGGAACACCACCAATTCAAAAACAAAATGGGAAAGGAAAAGATTCATAGCAACATCATTGTCACTGGACATGTGGAGTCAGATGAGCCACAGGACTGGCCATCTGATTGATGAATGTGGTGGAATTGACAAACAAACCACTGAGATGTTTGGGAAGGAGGCTGCTGAGACAGGAGAAGGTCCTTCAAGTATGCCTGGGTCTAGGACAAACTGAAAGCTGAATGTGGGCTAGAACCACTATGACATCTCCCTGCAGAAATCTGAGAGAGCAGCAAATACTATGTGACTATTACTGGTGCCCCAGGTCACTGAGATTTAACAAAAAACAGGATTACAGGCCCAATTCAGGGCAACTGTGTTGCCCTGATCGTTGCAACTGATGTTGGTGAACTTGAAGCTGGTATCTCCAAGAACGGGCAGCCCCGTGAGTGTGCCCTTCTGGCTTACACATTGACTACTACATTGTTCATTGTCTGTGTCAACAAAATGGATTCCACTGAGCCACCCTACAGCCAGAAGAGATGGGAGATAACTGCTAAGGAAATTAAGAAAGTTGGCTACAACCCTGACACAGTAGCATTTGTCTCAATTTCTGGTTATGGTAACAACATGCTGAGCCAAAAGTGTTATAGCAGCCTTAGTTCAAGGGATGGAAAGTCATCCAGAAAGATGACAGTGCCAGTGGGACCACATTGATGGAAGCTTTGGTTCCAATTAGCAAGTCTTTGCAACTGTCCCTCCAGGATGTCTATAACGTTGGTGGCATTGTTACTGTCCTGTGGGCCAAGTGAAGACTGGTGCTCTCAAACCTGGCAGGGTGGTGACCTTGCTTCAATGAGTGTCACAACAGAAGCGGTCTGCTGGAGTGCACCATGAAGCCTTGAGTGAAACTCTTCCTGGGAACAATGTGGGCTCCCATGTTAAGAATGTGTTTGTCAAGTATGTTAGACATGACAATGTTACTGGTAACAGCAAAATGACCCACCAGTGGACACAGCTGGCTTCACTGCCCAGGCAACTCTCCTGGACCAAATCAATGCTATGTGCCTATACTGGATTGTCAGACAGCTCATATCTTATAAGCTTGAGGAACTTAAAGAAAAGAGTGGCATGTGTAAGCAGTATACACTGAAATATTCTTCAACAGAAACAAAGTCAATGACAACCAAATGGTGGAGGTGCATGGCTTTAATCCCAGCACTTGGAAGGCTGAGGCAGACAGATCTCTGAGTTGGAGGCTAGCCTGGTCTACAGAGTGAGTTCCAGGACAGCAAGGGCTACAAACAAACAAACAAAAACAAACAAACAAACAAACAAAAAACCCTGTCTTCAAAACCCAGAGAGAGACAGAGAGAGAGACAGAGACAGACCCAGTCAGCCAGCCAATTATACTATACTATGACTTCGTTGGTCATTCTACTCTTAGGATAGTATTTCAGACTCACCAGGAAGAAACAGATTTTTTTGGTTGTTGTTTTTAATTATTTCTTTTAATTTTTTGAAATTATAAGTATATAATTTCTCTCTTGTCTTTGCTTTCTCTGATCCCTCCGTTATTATTCCTCTTCTTTGCCCTTTTTCAAATTTGGTACCCCTTTAACATTAGTTGGTGTTGGGGTGTGTGTGTGTGTGTGTGTGTGTGTGTGTGTGTGTGTGTGTGTGTGTGTATTTCTTTTCTTTTTGTTTTTTGGGAGTTTTGCTGTGTTGTTGTTGTTTTGGTTTTTCAAGACAGGGTTTCTCTGTAGTTTTGGAGCCTGTCCTGGAACTTGCTTTGTAGACCAGCTTGGCCTCAAACTCACAAGGATCCACCTACCTCTGCCTCCAAAGTGCTGTGATTAAAAGCGTGCACCACCACACCTGGCTATATTTCTAAATACAACTTGCTTAGTCCATATAATGTCACTTACACGTATTTTTTAGAGCTGACCATTTGGTATTGGAGAAGTTATCGTTTCATTAGAAGAATTCATCAATGTCTCTGACAATAACTGATTATCAACTTTGGCTGTGTCTGTAAGGTCAGCTTCAGAGATATTTAACTGAAGTAAGACCCATACCGAATGTGGGGGGCACCATTCCATGGGCTGGAGTCCTGGCCTGAATCAAGAGGAGCAAGCAGGCTAAGCACCAGCTTATTTCTCTGCTGCTGACTGTCATGCAATGGGATTCTCCATTCCTGCCATCATGATTTCCCTGACATAAGGGACTGAACCCTCAAATGTGAACCAAGTCAACCCTTCATTCCTTAAGTTGTTTTGGTCAGTTATTATGTCACAACAATGAGAAAAATTACTAAGATAATAACACTTCATACTGATCCAATTTTCTGCATATCCAACATTATATGTAGTCTGTTCCTGTGACAACATATCTCTGATTTATTAATCTGGCATTCAGTTTCCTGACCTTGATTAATGTGAATATTCATGATTAAAAAAAACAATGTCAAAGCTGGACTTCTCAGAACTCAATTTTCTGAGACCAGACCATTGATTTAGGAGATTCACAAGGAAAGCCAATACGAACTAACCTAGATGTCTCTACTGAATAATAAATATACACATATACACAGATGTAGTCATCCTGAATTGTATACTATAACATAATTACATAATGGGAGTAGACAACAAGACCCTAAAAACTGAAGATGATAAATAAGAAAAGGAAAACAACCAAATGTTCAAGTAGCTATTTTCTCTTTTACTTGTTATTTATGCTTCAGTGTGAGTGTAGGTCATGTGTGTGAACATGTCAGTGAAGACCCAAAAAGGGCATCAGATCTCCTGAAGCTGAAATTATAGGTGATTTTAAGCTGGATACCCAATGCGGGGCCTCTGGAAGAGTATCTATGACACCAACTCTCCAGCCCCTACTTCTATATCTGCTGAGAGAAGAGCCTCATGTAGCCTAAGCTGACCTTCAACTTGCTACTTAGCCAAGGTTGGCTTCTAACTCCCAAGTGATGGGATTCCTGAAATGCAGTACCATACCTGGTTTATGGTGCTTAGAATTAAACCTGGGGTTTTGCACATACTAGGCAAGCACTTTACCAACAGTCTTCAGTTCTCAAACTATATACCACTATCACTCATGATGGTTGTATTCAAAAAAGGCTATTATATAAAATATTTTGTAAAAATGTATATGTTGAGTTATTCATTTTATGCCCTATAGGTGCTATTTATTTCTGGAGTTGCTTTTCTATGGCATCCAAAAGACAAAAAAGAAAAGAAGAAGAAAAGAAAAAGTTGCTACAGACTAGATGAGAAGAACATAGATTTTCATACTCTCTTTACAAGTAGGCAAGAAAACACGAGTCAGCAAAACATAGTTCCTTGGTATACACTTCAAATGTACCTATTCCACTCAGCAAATGATATGTTAAAAAGAACAAAAATCATAAATGAACAAATATTTAAGTCTAGTTTATAAGCAAAGCATTTCATATTTTAGCATTCTGGGGAACTAGAGAGATGGCTCAGTGGGTAAAGGCACTTGCCACCAAGTATGACAAACTAAAGCCAATTCCCCAAACGTACACTGTAGAAGACAACTGACTAGTTCAAGTTATACTCTGACATATACACTGTGACATGTGCACACACACAATAAACTGGTGTACAAAAGTATACTGATGTCTGCAACTTACTTTAAAACACATAAGTATTAGAGATTAATAAATTAATAAATTGAACTAAGATTATAAAATTAGTTCACAGACTATAAATAACTATTGAGCAACTACAGCAAACTTAAATGTATAATATATTTAGTAAGAATAAGGTGTCTATTGTGTACCCTTTCAACTTTTCAATAGGGCCCACCATTTTGTTAGAAATTCCATTTTTTAGAAAATTTTCATGTGTCATATATTAAGACACATAAAAATCAGCACTATCAGAGTAATAGAGTTCATTTCAATTATGTTACTGGTTCAAACTCAAGACAAATATCTCATTAAGCTAAGTCACTATTATAAAGACAGTGAAAGATTGGCAAAATAGGCATCATACCTAATACTTACATTGTGACTGTGGCAAAATCCAATTCCATTAATAATCTGAAACAAATACTTTTGAACCACTTGATAGTCTAGTCCATTTGGAAATAGTTTCAAGTCATCAAGAATTGTGTGGTCAACAAATTCAAAGACTAGGTACCAGCGTTTTTTTTTCTTACATACTTCCAACAGATTCACCAAATTTTCATGCCTCAGTTGCTGTTATAAAAGATGCAAAATAATTTTAGAAGGTCAAGTTATGAGCAATTAACTATTTAAAAGATGCTAGTATAAGAAGATATATAAATAAAATGCATGAACAGTGCATATTGTACAAATATATTCAAGTTCTAAAATAACAATCAAAGAGAATATTGTTCCTTCTCTGCTCTGAGAACACAATAAAGCCAACAAGAAAAAAAAAAAAAACATTAACAAGCACCCCTAGAACTGAATGGCACAAAAGACTAGCAATGGAAAGGCGACAGTAACAACCACACAGAGACACTTACTGGACAGAATCTATCAAACAAGTAAAAAATTTGATTAGGAAAAAAATCAGAGACTACAAATTCAAAGAAGTTAAGGCTAACAGAATCCAACTGTATACTCAGCCCTATGATATAAAGAAATGATTACAAAACAATAGCAGATTTCTGTTACCACCAGCAAAATCCTATCCTCTCCCCTAAATGAATCTCTTACTGATAGATGCTCCAAAAGTACCATATTATCATAAAATTAAAAATATTCAAGGGGCTGAGAGCATAGCTCAGTAACAGGTAACTTGCCTAACATGACTGAGGTCCTGGGTTCATCTCTATCATGAAAGAGGAAGGAAGAAAGAGAGGGAGGAGGGGACAAATGCAAGGGGCAGGAATTATTCCAAGATCTGTTCAACAATGCTATATGAAAAGAGTAAGACAAATAGCAGGTTGACACTCATCAAATATAAATAAAAAAGCGTTGCCACCTTCAAAAGGAAGAAATCACTAGAATATGTGATCTAGTAATATGACTGCCATTCAAATTGTATTCAAGTAAAAAAAGGAAGAAAAGAGGACAATTTTGAAAATGGACAACCTATCAATTTCATGTAGGAACAAACCTTATCAAATATGGGCATCATGGCTATGAAACAGAAAATATACATTTAATTTTATTTTTACTTTTGAAACAGTCTCTATTACATAGGTCTGGCTATCCTGGGGTTCAATACACAGACCAGGCTGGCCTCAAACTCATAGAGATCCACCTGCCTCTGATTATGAAGTGATGGGATGGCTTGTGCTACCACACCTGGCCATAAATCTTTGTTTTTAAAAGTTAGATAAGAGAGACAGCTAACTTTTCATGGGAACACTGAGACAACAGAACAGTGGAATCAAATTTTGAACATAATGTAATTAACTTCAAGAATTCTGTTTTCTGTGGATATAGTTTTTAAAAACAAAGAACAAAAATATTGTTTCAGACTGACAAAAAATGAACAGTATCCCTTGCTAACATATCTGCTTTAAAGAAAATAAAGGATTTAGTTCTTTGCTTTCATTTTTCTTTTTAGGCAGAGGTTCAAGAAGCCTTTATTCTCTTGGATCAGCCTCCAATGAACTGGAACTGTAAACATGAGCCACCAGGATTGGCTAAAGAATTTACTTTAAAGCAAGGAAAAGGGATCCCAGGTAAGAGGCTGAGAAACAGAGGGAACATGGAAGAGTAATGTAAAAGATGAATCTTAATATATCCCAATAAATACCAATTATAAATATCTAACAAAACAGAGATTTAAAATACATGAAAGTAATAATACATATAATGGAGGACATCCTTCTGTGTATGTTTATCTTATTGGTTGTTGAATAAAGCAGTTTGGCCAATGAGGCAGCAATTTAGGCTGGACTAGGAGTCAAGGAAGATTCTGGAAAAATGTAGTAAAGTCTTGGGATTCAGGCAGGAAGTGACATAGCAGGCAGACTCAAAATATAAGCAGGGACAAGCAGGAAGTTGCTCTCTTCTCCTTCTCCCTTCTCTGGAGCTGCCATGTGAATCTGACAAGAGAGGACGCTGTTGGCGTCCTTGATCAGATAAATCTTTATAAATATATAGATTAATAGTTATGAGTGATACTTAAGACAGAGCTAGCAAATAAGAAATCTTAGTCATTGACCAGCAGCATTTGTACCTAATATAAGACTCTGTGTGTTATTTTGGGTGCCCACTTGGCAGCAGGACTCCAGCAGCCTGGCGGAAAGATTTATCGTTACACACATATATCTTTTGTAAGGGAAAAGGGATGAAAAGGTGGGAGTAAGTACTGTAGCAACACCCCAGGACAAAGCAGGCCCCGAGACTTAGCACAACTGACTCCACGGTGGAAGTATCATTCAGGCTGTAAAACTCAGCACATAGACAGCACCACCTGCCAGAACTAAAATAAAGTCCTAATCCATCCAAGACCATAGTTCTGGGAAAGTCTCTAAATAGACTAACCTTGCTTTTTTGCTTCTGTAGTTCTACTTCTGGATAACTATTCTTGTTAGCTGAAGTGTGTCAACCAAGAACATGGTTTTGAGCTTAAAAGCTCACTCTGGGAGAGTCTTGGGATTATGCTGGATTCCCCAACATCAAGTATAGTTGCTAGCTGGCTAATAAAGACTTTCTATTGGCTTAAACCTGTGTCCAGCCAAGCGGTGGTGGCGCTCGCCTTTAATCCCAGCACTCGGGAGGCAGAGGTAGAGGATCTCTGTGAGTTCGAGACTAGTCTGGTCTACAAGAACTAGTTCCAGGACAGCCTACAAAGCCACAGAGAAACCCTGTCTTGAAAAACCAAAAAAAAAAGAAAAGAAAAAAGAACTGTGTCGAAGCAGTCTTCTCTGGTAACCACCCCACAGCAAGTACAGTTAAAATGTCTAAGAATCTTCATTGTAAAAGCAGCCATTTGAGGTATTAGAAAGTTAAGTTGATTTCATATAATTGCTAAAGGAGTGGCAAAAGAATAAATGATAAAAGAATTGGGGGCTGGAGAGATGGCTCAGTGGTTAAGAGCATTGACTATTCTTCCAGAGGTCCTGAGTTCAATTCCCAGCAACCACATGGTGGCTCACAACCGCCTTGAATGAGATCTGGTGCCCTCTGCTGGCATGCAGGCACAAGACTATATACATAATAAATAAGTAAAATCTAAAAAAAAAAAAAAAAAAAAAAAGAATTGAAGAAACAGTATAAAAGGCAACAGAAAGCTACCAAATAGAAATCTAGATATAAGAGTAACAGTATCAAGTGTGCGTTCTATAGAAAATGATTTGTGATAGCCATGCATTTGGTTTGGAAAAAATGAGCCTACTAACTATATAGCAAAAATAAAACAACAACCATCACACAGATAGACAGAAACAGCAGATAGCAAAACATCTTCAAATCAGGCACTTACGGCCAGGCGTTGGTGGCGCATGCCTTTAGTCCCAGCACTCGAGAGGCAGAGGCAGGCAGATCTCTGTGAATTTGAGACCAGCCTAGTCTACAAGAGCTAGTTCCAGGACAGCCTCCAAAGCCACAGAGAAACCCTGTCTCAAAAAACCAGAAAAAAAAAAAATCAGGCGCTTACAACACCAGCAGAAACGGGGGAACCAGCTAAGGCAGCCAGCTGGAGTCTCCAACTGAGGAACATTGTTTTATGGCTATACTTGGGTTATATTACATAGTTTAAAAGGCATTTTAAAAATACTACAAAGTGGCAATTCAATAATTGAGTTTAATGGCCTATTGAAAAGAGAATCTTAGCCTGGCGTTGGTGGCACACGCCTGTAATCCCAGCACTCAGGAGGCAGAGGCAGGCGGATCTCTGTGAGTTCGAGGCCAGCCTGATCTCCAGAGTGAGTGCCAGGATAGGCTCCAAAGCTACACAGAGAAACCCTGTCTCGAAAAACAAACAAACAAAAAAAAAAAAAGAAAGAAAAAGAAAAGAGAATCTTTTCATTAAATGAGTAATCATAGTAATCATTGTGAAGGTTGCACAGGTAGGCAAACACATGATGGAGGTGCAAATTAGGAGAGTCAGTAAGGAAAAGTTAAATATGCTAATTGGAGTCCAAACACTAGAAAGGGAATGGATTAGAATGAAAAATAAATACTAAAGAATTTTCTAAGCAGAAAGATATCCACACTAGATGCACCATAGTAGGGGCTGGAGAGATGGCTCAGTGGTAGCTCAGTGGTTAAGAGTACTGACTGCTCTTCCAAAGGTCCTGAGTTCAATTCTCAGCACCCATATGGTGGCTCACAACCATGTATAGTAGGGTCTGATCCCCTCTTCTGGTATAAAGGCATACATGCAGATAGAGCACTGGTATATGTAAAATAAATAAATAAATCTCAAAAAAGAAAGGAAGAAAGAAAGAAAGGAAGAAAGAAAGAGAGAGAAAGAAAGGAGGCAAGCAAAGATCTGGGTTCTATTTCCAGAATACACACACACACACACACACACACACACACACACACACACACACACACACACACACGGAAAAACACCCATACATTTAAAAGAAAAATAAATCTTAAAAAAAAAAGAACACAAAGAAAACCAAAGGACATGGTAGCACACACCTTTAATCCCAACACTAGACAGGCAGAGACAGGTGGATCTCTGTGAGTTCAGAGGCCAGCCTGGTCTACAAAACGAGTTCCAGTACAGCTAGGGCTGTTACATAAAGAAACCTGTCTTGAAGAACAAAAACATCCTCAGAAAAAAACATAAGCAGCTAAAACCAAAGAGACAATGCAAGTAAACATTACTTTACACCTGGCAGATTCAGAATCACTTGTTCTCAGCAGGGGAGGGAGGCGCCAGTGACCAGAGAATGATCAGGGAGGTTGCTAGGGTGGTATTCTTATGAAATGTTATTTGTGTGACATGTGCGAGTGTATATGTGTGTGAGCATGTGTGTACAGGAGTCAGTGTAGGGAGACACCATAACCACACCTCCTAAGGGCTGGCTACAGGTGTGCTTAACCACGCCTTTCAGGGCATGGTCAGGGGAGGTTCAGGATGACACATGGGGAGTTCTTAAGGTGCAGCAGACACATAGGAGTTCTCTCTGGCCTCCCTAGCTTGCTGCCTCTGGGAAAGCTCTAGCTTGTGCTTGGCTGGTATTATTTGAATAAAGATATCTTAACCTGCAACCTCTTAAAGATATCTTAACCTGCAACCTCTCAGTATAAGTCAGTTTTCTACTTCCACCATGTGAGGCCTGGGGACTGAACTCAGGTCCTCAGGCTTGGCAGCAAGCACCTTTACCAGCTGAGCCATCTCACTTATTCTAGAGTGATTCTGATTTCTCCTTTTCTTCATTTACATGCTGGTTCCATGAGCTTATTCAGGCTCGCTTTTATTGAAACAGGGTCTCATAAAGCACTGGCTGTAAACCAGTCTGACCTCCAATTCAGGGATCTGCCTGCCTCTGCCTCCTGAGTGCTGGTATTAAAGGCCTGTGTCACCATTCTTATGATATAATTTATCATATACTAGTGTTTTTCAATGACTATAAGTCAACAAAAATTGAGAGAAAAGAACACCCAGACATTGGACTGGCAAGATGGCCAAAACCCTAATAAAACCTCTGTGCCCTGGGTTCCTAATGAATTTCCTATGTTGGCATTATTTCATGTGTTGTCAGGACTAGCTGTTGGAAGAAATTAGCATATCCTTTGTGACTCCACTGGGAGAGGACTCTCTTGGAAGTTTATCCAGGTTTCCTCTGAATTTCAGCCCTTGTTCCTCTTCCCTGTGCTGGTTTGCATTATGCTCTCTCCAAAGCCACTAGGACAGCTGTATGCTGAGGAATGAATCATGCTCTGATGGTCTTTGGGACCCCCAGCACAGGCGAGAACTGGATGACTGACAGATGCAGAGAAAAGAAATATTTTAAGAATCATTTACATTTGCTATATAAATAGGTAATTATTTGTTTCTTCTTCTTGTCAGAAAAAGAAATTTATCCTCAGAATTTTGGGGATTGTTGTTGCTTGCTGAAACATGGTTTCTCTACATAGTCCTGGCTGTCCTGGAACTAGCCACATACACCAGATTGCATAATAGAGTATTTTCTCTAAATTTGCCAAATACAAATAGACTGGATATTGTAACTATAACTCTTATTTGATAACTGTTTTGTTGTATATAGTTTTCCTATGTTAAGTAAAACCTTCCTTTTAATTAGACAAAAAGGTGGAAAAGTTATAGAACAATCTTTTTGTACACTGTGAATGTGTGTTGCTCTCATTGGTTTAATAAAGGGCTAAATAGTCAATAGCTAGGTAGGTAGAGGTTGAGGACAAAAGAGAGCTCGAGGATGAAGTCTCAAGAGACACAAGGAGAAGGAAGATGAGCATGCTTTACTGAGATAAAATACTGCCACACGATAGAGTGTAGATAAGAAATATGGGTTGTCAGGCAGTGGTGGTGCATGCCTTTAATCCTAGCATTTGGGAGGCAGAGGCAGGCAGATCTCAGTGAGTTCTAGGCCAGTCTAGTCTACAAAGTGAGTTCCAGGGCAGCCAGGACCGTTACACAGGGAAACCCTGTCTTGAAAAACAAAACAAAACAAAAAGAAATATGGGTTAATTTTAAGAGCTATTTAGTAACAAGCTAAGCTATTGGCCAAGCATTTATAATAAATAATAAGCCTCAGGCTGGAGAGATGGCTCAGAGGTTAAGAGCATTGGCTGCTCTTCCAGAGGTCCTGAGTTCAATTCTGAGCAACCACATGGTGGCTCACAACTCTCTATAATGGGATCTGATACCCTCTTCTGGCATGTAGGTATACATGCAGACAGAGCGCTGATACCTTAAAAAATAAATAAATAAATAAATAAATAAAAAGTCTCCATGTCCATTATTGGGGAGCCAGCAGTCCCAAACAAAAACCTACACTACAGTTATTGTTGTCTCTTTTGAGAGAGGGTTTCTTTATACAGTCCTGGCTGTCCTAGAACTTGCTATGCACACCAGGCTGACATCCAGCTTGCAGAGACCTGCCTGCCGCTGCTTCCCTAGTGCTGGGACTACAGGCATGCATTCCAAGTTCAAATTTTGTTATAAACAAGACAAATATAAAAACACATGGTTAGGGAGACAGCTAGCCAGCAAAGCACAAGGGCCTGAGTTGACCCACAAAACCTACATAAAAAGCCAGGTATGGCAGAGCAAGTTCTGGGAAGGAAGACATGAAGACTGGTGCTCACTGGCCAGTCAGTCTATTCTACTCAGTAAGTTCCTGAGTGGCCAGATACTAAGTAGTAATACTCATGGCTGTCCTCTGGCCTCCACATGTACACACACATGTGCACCCCCATACAAACACGCACACATACACACACACACACACACACACACACACACACACAAACCACAGGTTTATTTTCCTTCAAATGTAACACAATCTTGAACAAGAAGTAACTAATCTTTTGAGTTGGATGCATGCACTTACCTTTAGTAACTTGATTTCTCGCATAGCGATTTTCTTAACCATTTTGTCATCATCACTCTCTAAGAACTTCTTAATAGCCACAATTCTTCCACTGTCTTTGTTCCTACACTTCATCACCATTCCATAACTGCCTTCTCCAACCAATCCTAGGTTCTCATATTTTTCCATTTTGACTTAAAACCAGTAGGAATTTCTCTTGCTGTGGGAATCAAAGCATAGCATTAACAACCTTGAGTGTGTCCATTTCGTCCAGCCTATCAGCAAATTCACTCTTGTGAAATTGTTTCCCTTGTTACAGCAAGTCACTACCTTCTCAGCTATCTATCCTATCACCATTTCTTACCATTCCCACACTAAGCTAAGCTTTCAAAATGTTTATACATTTTAAAATAACAATGCAAAGGAATTGAGGCCACTAACTTTACATTTAAATTGTATAGATTCATATTAACAAATTAAATTTATTTTTAATTATATGAAGCAACAAGCTATCATTCAAAACAATTACAGATCACAAAGCACAGTCCTTCAAGATGCAAAGGGCACACCTGAATTTGGTTTTCATGAAAATCAAAATATTTCATGCTGGGACTGGAGACATGGCTCAGCAATTAAGAACATGTACTTACTGCTCTTCCAGAGAACCTGGGGTTTAGTTCTCAAAACCCTCACAATGGATCACAATCAGCCATAACTCCAGTTTCAGGGGACCCAACACCCATTTCTGGCTTCTACAAGCATTAGGCACTGGTATGCATATTGGTGCACATACATATGTGCACAGAAAACACTCATACAAATAAAATAAAAATACACAAGCCGACTAGGCATGGTAGCACACGCCTTTAATCCCAGCACTTGGGAGACAGAAGCAGGCAAATCTCTGCTAGTTTGAGGCCAGTCTGATCTAAAGAGCATTCTAGAACAGCAGAGTTATATAGACAAACCAAACCAAAAATGAAGACAAAACAAAATAAATCTTAGAAAAATGTTATACCGGGTCGGAGAGATGGCTCAGTGGTTAAGAACACTGACTGTTCTTCCAAAGGTCCTGAGTTCAATTCCCAGCAACCACATGGTGGCTCACAACCACCTTAAATGAGATCCAGTGGCCTCTGCTGGCATGCAGGCAGAAGACTGTATAGACTGTATACGTAATAAATAAATAAAATCTAAAAAACAAAAAGACAAGAAAAGAAAAGAAAAAAGAAAAATGTTATACCAGATTCAAAAAATTCAAATTGGAAATCTTCATGCACTTTTCACTTAATTATAAAAAAAAATTATCATGCCAGGCAATGGTGGTTCACGACTTTGATCCCAGCTATCAGGAGGCAGAGGAAGACGGATCTCTGTGAGTTCAAGGCCAGCCTGGTCTACAGAGTGAGTTCCAGGACAGGCTCCAAAACTACACAGAGAAATCCTGTCTCAGAAAACAAAACAAAACATAAACAAAACCTTCCAAACCAAAATCATTATTTTAAGGCAAGAAATGTGGCTCAGTGGTAGAATGTGTGCTTAGGGTGGGTATGAATAAATATTTATTTTTAAAAATATGTATATAATCCACTTGACTCTGCATCCTAAGTGCTGACATTCAAGGAGTATGCCCCCATAACTCAACATAAATTTGTTTATTTTAAAGTATGGTTTTTGAAATTTAAATTCCAGTAGCCATGAATAAAAGAACATTGTTCCAAATCCTACTTTGGTTTTAACAGGGGTTTGGGAGGGCTTTAACATTAGCTAAGTTTATATTCAAATAACTCATAGTTGAATTCTTAAAGCCTGATCATACAAAACCTTTATCCCAAACCTTTGGAGTGAAAACAATTCTTTCCTCTTAATATTGAGAACTACAGTATTCTAAAGCTAACTTACCCAAGCTGTAGAGACGGCTGTGTTTTAGTGGCTTCTCTATCTGTATATGAACAGCAAAGGGGAAACACACACACACACACACACACACACACACCACCCTCTTTTTATCCTAGAAAATTATGACAACCCGAAGTTACCTATTTTACATTTTCAGTCCTTGACATTTATCAATTTGAGGTTGAGATAGAGAATAAGAATTAACTCAAGGCCTCCAACAGACTAAAAAGGTATTCTTTCTGCCACGGAACTATACCATCCAGCACCCACGATTTGCAAACTGTACATGCAGACAGACATAAAAGACCAGAAGAATGATGGGGAAATGCAAACAACCCCGATGAACATCAAATTCAAAATCCTTCACTATTTTATTAGTAGTTTGGGTATTACATTCTACTAAAACCTATTTACATTATCACAGACACTGACTTCCAGACATTTTAAATTCTTCTTTACTTACTTTTTAATCAAAAGTTTATATTTGGAAAAGCCTTCAACTATAATTCTAACTAGCTTAGTTTTTAGCCTTCCATTAAGTATCATAAAGGAGTAAGCTTTAGGCTAGTAATACCAATAATACAAATAGCTGGAATCTATAACCTGGATTGTTTTTTAAACATATGTGACTAGCATCCTAGAGATTTGAAGATGCAAATCGAACCAAATAAAAATTACTTTAAGCATGTCTACAGAGTTCTGAAACATATCATAAGCTAGTATTATACATGCGGACTACTACTCCAAGTTTATTTCCCTACCAACTGCACATGTGAACACACCTACATTCAGCACACCTGATTGTTCAACTGAGCCGTGTCAAGTAATACCTTAAAAGTGTCACGGCCTAAAACATGTATTGTTTCCTCAGTAACTTATAATCTATGTTTTTTTCTTGCCTTCCACTCTTAAATCTATGGATATCTATCATGCGACACACAAAAAGGGAGCCTGGTACGATGGCACTATAGGATCTGTGCCACACAAACATACTGTTCAAATACCACCAATTTTCTTTGGTTAAAATCGGACTGAAATCTTTTAGAGATGAAAGAACGAGATAACAGGGCTTTAAAAAGTATGATACTTACTATTTCTTCCAAACCCTTCACATAGAAAGAGCCAAAGGTTTTCAACTTGGAAACGAATTGGAGGTGATATGCATCTCGCTAGCAGATCTAAAAGATGCTGACTAGCAAACTAGCAATCCCAGTATTGGGATTTTCTCTGGGGGCGCAGTTACGGGTGCTAGGTGGAGCAGGTAGAGAGGCAGATTGGCTTCTGCCCTCCACAAGCTCACACAGGACCGCGGGCCGCATGCTGCCGTCGTCAAGGCAACGACCTCACTCGGTCCCCAGCCATAGGCAGTCTCCAGAGAGAGGAAGGGCCCGGGTCAGAATGCGTCCACGACAGGCACAAACACCTGCACCTGTCAAGGCCACGAGCCGCAGAGGAACGAGCTAGGGCAAGAGGGCACGGCCTGCCGAAAGCCCTGCGGTCGCTCAGCTCGGAGAAGCAGCACCACTCCAAGTAACCCTGGGCGAAGGCGTTGGCCACCCAGCTGCAAGGGGGCGGCTCTCACCCGCCCGGGCCCGCCCCGCGTGCGCCGGAGCCTCCCTAATTCTGATTGGTCGAGCCCTGTCGTCAGGAGCTATGATTGGCTCCGAGCCAACCCGCCCCGCCCCTTCACCTGGAGCCCGCAGGTTCGGTCAGCTGACGCCCGCGTCTCCAAACCTACAGTCTTAAGTTTGTAGGGACCTTTCCGCCGGTGCCAGGCCACCTCTTCTCTCAAGGGATCGCAGGTTACTCGAGTGGCCACGAGGAGGAGGAAGGGGGCAGTTATAGGGGACTTAGGAGACCGTGAGATGTCCCAGCTTGCCCGCCCGGGGCGCGGCGGAGCGCGGGCCCCACCCAGGGAGGTTCCGCCCAACCGCGATTCCTCACTTCCTTTCGTTTCCGGGCCGTGGACCGAATTGCCTAGTAGGTTGTTTAGCAGAGGCAGCTAAATGATGTAGTGGGAGACAGCCTTGACATGAAAAAGGACCCTGGGGACGCCAGCCTGCTAGGGGAAGGTTTGGGGTAGCGCCCATGAGAGAAGGAAAGGCGCTGGGATGGCTGCATACTATAGCCTTATGTTTGAAGAACAGTTGAGCCATGACGGGGCAAGATCTGTAGGCCATTATCATGCATTTGCTGACGTACAGGAAGCAGGGAAGCAGAGTCTCCCTCATTTTTGAGTCACTGAGACTAAGTTTGCTCTTATTCACAATAGCCACACAATTTGTAATCATAGTTGGCTTCTAAAACAGCTCCATCCAGGTAAGTATCCTTGATAATAGGCATGTCCTAGCCAGCACCCTGGGATCATTCTTGCATAGTAAGGTCTAAGAACAATTGTTTTAGAATCTCCTCTTAGCTTGGTTCTGCAATAATTTACCTTCACCAAACTGCTGAAAATCTAGTTCCTCAACCTACAATTTTGAGGAACACGTCTGGGATCTGGGTATGGAAATAGCATTTTTTTTTTACAACCCTAGATGAGTTATAATGTAGCAATGAGCTGTGCCCAAGCTGAAGATATGTCTTATCTCTCCTCTAGAAGTGTTTATGAGCTTTAAAAACTAAAGAACTTTTTTTTAAAAAGATTTATTTATTACATATACACTGTTCTACCTACGTGCCAGAAGAGGGCACCAGATTGAATTGTAGACGGTTGTGAGTCATAACCTCTGAAGAGCAGTCAGTGCTCTTAACCTCTGAGTCATCTCTCCAGTCCCAAAAAACTAAAGTACTTTTATTTGTGCTCTGCCTGCATGTATGTATGTATGAGCACCACGAGCATGCCTGGTGCCTACAAAGGCCATAAGAGAGCATAAGACCCCCTGGAACTGGAGACAACCAGTTTGTACACTGCCATATGCATGCTGGGAGCCAGTCAATCCTGGGTCCTCCAAAAGAGTGGCAAGTGCTCTTAGCCACCGAGCCAGCTCTCTAGCCCCTCACATAAATTTTAAGGAATAAACTAAGGTTTGTTGAGGTAGGAAACTTACAAATGTTTTTTCTTTTTCACAACTTTACAAAAATAAACATTTTAAGGGCCTTCAAAGAGGCCCTGACACTGAAATAGTCCTTGGTATTCATGGGAACAGAAAGGATAAAGGCCAAAAATGAGCAGATTATACTTGAGATCAAAGTTGGAAATAATTGGAAGGGAGAGACAGGGTATTAAAGAATTAAAAGTCCCTTTGAAAACTGGGAGGATAAGTTCAGAGGTGGAGTGCTTGCCTGAGATGCACAAAGCCCCAACATTTTATAAAGAGGCATGATGGTTGTGGCACAGCACTGTAATCACAGCCCTCAGAGGTGGGGAGCTCCTTCTTGACTACAAATCAGATTCAAGGCCATTCTGGGCTACACCAGATACTATCAGGAAAGGAAAATTATGCATCCTGGGTCAAGCAGATTACTGAAGAAGAAAGATGTTATGGAGACAAATGAGGTACTTTTTTGTTTTCTTCTTAACCAGTAAAATAACTGGTAAAGAAAAACAATAGTGAGCTAAGGAGTTAACATGAATTAGTGAATTACCAAGTATAAGGGTTTATTAGGGCAGCGAATGAGGAGAGAAAACATGCACATTAGCTGGCCTACATCTTTATAATACATTTATCTATTACTAGGGTCAGTCTGGCATGATAGTGAGAACTTTAATCCCAGGTAGGCATAGCGTTCAAGGCCAGCCTAGGTGACATTGCAAGTTCCAGGCCAGCCAGAACTATATATTGAGACTCTGCCTCAAACACAACAACAACAAAAATGGCTGGTGAGACTGAGGATCAAGAATTAGTAAGCTTAAACTCCCTTATGTAGGTAGTTAAAACAAGCAGCCACTTAAATATGAACAGATTAAAAAGTTGAATGTGCCCACTTGAACCTGTATGCCATTGAATTTACAGTGAAGTGTTTCATGCAGTTTGACAAGCTCAAGGGCAAGAGTGGAGAAAATGACGTATGTAATACAAGATGATTAAACAAAGGAGGTAAGGAATAGAGGATAGTGGGAAAGCATGGTATCCAACTAGACAAAGGAATTCTAATGGTTAGTTGATAGTTCTAAATACAGTACTAGAGGGAATGGAGAGAATGTGGACATGACAAGAGTAATTTAACAGGAACAAAAAGACAGCTCAGTAGGAAGGCCTTTCTAGCACTCCAAATAATAATAAATAGGTGAAATATACAGCACTTACTTTGAGTAGCTGAAGTTGAGCAGAACGAGTTTAGTTCAATAAAAGAGCACAGTAAGAAAAAATGCCATTAACTTGAACCACTCACAGTAGAGGAAGACCATAAAATGGCTCTTAAAAAATCACCAGAATAAGTGACAGTGTCCTAAGGAAACCACTGTGGAGATGCTCTGAGGTAGAACCCAGTCCTCCAGAAATGGCAACAAAGCAAAGCTGTAAATAGGTGAAGAAATATGGCATCATAGCAATTCCATTTCCCAATGCACACCCAAGAGAAGTAATGACATATATTCACATAAAAGCTTCTATTTCAATGCTTATAGTTGCACTGTTGAGACCAGCCAAGTGGAAACCCAAATGCCCATCAGCTGAGAAAGATCTGTAAGACTGAGAATATAGTTCAGCCCTAGCATTTTCATTCATTAGAACAGTGGTTCTAAAGCTGTTCTGTCCCTTTGGGGTCACACAACCCTTTCATAGGGGTCACCCAGGACCACCAGAAATCAGATATATACATTACTAATCTTGACAGTAGCAATAATAACTTAAGTAACAAATTTTTTTGTTTTGAGACTGGGTTTCTCTGTGTAGCTTTGGAGCCTATCCTGGCACTCCCTCTATAGACCAGGCTGGCCTGGAACTCACAGAAATCCACCTGCCTCTGCCTCCCGAGTGCTGGGATTAAAGGTGTGCACCACCAACGCCTGGATACAACGAAATAATTTTATGGTTGGGGTCAGCACATGAAGAACTGTATTAAGGGGTCACAGCATTAGGAAGGTTGAGAACCACTGGGTTAGAGGTACATAGGGAAAGGAAATGACCACTAATGGGTACAGAGTTTCTTCTGGGAAGTGACCAGAATATCCTGCACCTAGTAGTGATAGTAATATGACCTTGAGAAATCAACAAGAACTCAGTTGTACACTTTGAACAAGGTGACCAGAAACCAATGAGATGGCTCAGTTGGTAAAGGTACTTGCCACCAAGCCTAAAGACTTGAGATTAATCCTTGGGCTCCACGGGGTGCAAGGAGAGTACTGACCCCAGAAAGCTATCCTCTGATGTGTGTGTGTGTGTGTGTGTGTGTGTGTGTGGCGCGCGCTCCACTCCACCGGCCTCTGCCTCCCAAATGCTGGGATTAAAGGCATGTACCTCCACCTCGATTCTCAGTCCTCTCAAGCTTCGTCCACCACTTTACTGAGACAATTCTCACCCATCCACTATATTCTACCTGCTGCCAGTCATCCAAGGCACATAACCTGCTACAATCAACTACCCCATTCCTATCCCCACAGATAGCTTCTTTCTGTCAATGAATCCATGAGACTTATATGGATCCAGTCCTGACCATAAAAACTTACCAAGGTCCTTCATGCAATATGCTCAAATGTAATCTCAAAGAGACCCTACACTTAAGTAGGTAGAACCTCCATTCAACTGTTTTCCTAAAAGACCAAGGAGGCCAGAGGCAGCTGCTGCACGGCCAGTCTCCTAACACTTCATGACAAGGAAAATTTACCCAAACCACTAGACATTTGAGGGTCTGATTACACAAATTGGCTAGTACTCATTTGTTATTCTGACTTCCACACAGCATTTAGCACTACTATCTGTTCTTTCCTCCTGAAACCCCCAAAACAAGCTTCCAAAGTCACCAGTCCTTGCCCTATTTGGTGTCCCAGTATTCTCTACATGCAACACCAGCACTATGATCTTTAGAGACTTTGTAATAAGACTCTGTACTAGATCCAATACAAAGGATGCAAAAACAAAAAACAACAAAAAAACACTCAGCACAGGACTCAGAATTCTAGAATTAGCGGGGTATAATGGCACACACCTTTAATCCGGGGACACAGGTGGATCAGCATTTGAGGCCAAACGGGAAACTTGGGGGGAGGAGCAGGAATTACACATTTGATTGACTGATGCTTCTTCACGGATATCCAAATTGGCCTACAATTATATTGTTTTCCCGCTTGAAATGCTCTTCCTCTAGATTTAAATAGAGCTATTTACAGTCACTATTACATTCTCTATCCCTTATAAATCATGTATTCCTGGGTAAACTAGGTCGATGTGCTGTCAGAATTAACCTTTGTAATACAAACTGTGCTCCTCACAGGGTTACTAAGAGGAGACTGCACATACTAAGTTCAGGTATTATTTGGGCCTGCAAATCACCCAATGAGATTTTCTATATCAAAAGTCACAATCTTTGTTACCACACTAGACACAAAAGGCCCACAGAATGTTAGTTAACGCTTAATTTCTGCTCCAAGTGTCTAATGCAAAGTGCTTCCTAAATATATGTAGGGCTGTGCAAGCTCTAGTTCCAGGACAGCCAGGGCTAGTGTGACCCACTCAGAGAACAGTACTCAAGTCACAGAAGCACGTGGCAAGTAACATTTTTCATTGACATCATTAAAACAATGACTCTAACAACAGAAAAAAAAGAAAAAAGAAAAAGCACAGCAGAGCAGTGGCACACACCTTTAATGCAAGCACCACTTAGGAGACAGGTGGGTCTCAATTTGAGGCCAACCAGGTCTACAAGGCAAGTTCCAGGACAGCCAGGGCTGTTAAAAGAGAAACCTGGTCTCAAACCCACCCCCACCCAAAAGAGGAAGTCCTACCAATTAAATTTCCCCAGAGCTTCAGTACTTTATTTGGTTTCTTTGTTGTTTTTTTCCTTTCTTTCCTTTTTTTGTGGCAGGGTTTCTCTGAAGCACTGGCTGTCTTGAGAAATCCCTCTGTAGACCAGGCTGGCCTTGAAATCCCCGCTTCTGCCTCAGTACTTAAGAATAGGACTGCTCGTTGATCGAAAACTAGATGATTTAGGAAGATGGACAAGTGGCAATGCAGAACAATGGAGAAGACAGGAAAGTGCTCAGTAGAGATGTGACTCCAAAGTGGGGTTGATGAGATGACACTGTAAATCACTTAAGAATATATTGTATTGGACTTCATAATGTCGAGTTACCTAGTGTCTCCAAGGAAATGTGGAAAGCCAAGCCAAAAACAGACCTTTTATAATTTGAAAGGATATTAAACATAACAGATATACACCATAAACAGATTTGGGGATTTTAGCCCCTGTTCTCATCTGTCAAAAGCAACTAGGAACCTTCATTATTTTAGAAACATTGCAATGATTTTGAACAGTTGTTTTCTGAGTTTCAAGGGTCAAAGGGTATCTTAGCCAAAGCTGACCTCAAACTTACATTGGCAAGGCTGACTTTGAACTCCTGCCTCCACCTCCCAAGTGCTAGAATTACTGGTTGTGTGCCACTCTGCCTGGAAAAATTAATAGGTTTTTGTCAAACTATTGTGAAGATTTCTTTTTTGATCAATATTTTGAAATATTTAAAAGAATTTCCTGAGCCAAGTTGAGTATACTTCAGTGATAAAATACCAACAAAAGGTCCTAGGTTCAATATCAAAAACCATAAAAATATTTTAAAAATAAGCAGGGGAATCAACCACACATGCCTGCAATACTACCAGAGGCCCCCATGTTTTGGAGCCAAGGCAACAGGACCACTTGACTCCAGAAGTCGGAGATGAGGCCAGCCTGCTGATTAAGTTTCCCAGATCCTGTCTCCAAAACAAAAATTAAAGACACAGTGGCTTGTTCCTGGGAATTTCAGCCTGTTCCCAATATAGCCTATGATGTTTTCTCTTCCTGGAGGGACTAGAGAGACAGCTCAGAGGTTAAGAGCACTGACTGCTCTTCCAGAGGTCCTGAGTTCAATTCCCAGCAACCACATGGTGGCTCACATCATCCGTTATAAGATCTATGCCCTCTTCTGGTGTGCAGATAAACATGGAAGCAGAATGTTGTATACATAATAATAAAATCTTTAAAAAGTTTTTGAGCTGTGCAGTGGCAGTATACTTCTTTGTTCCCAATACTCAGGAGGAGGAGGCCAGTGGATCTCTGAGTGGGAAGCCAGCCTGGTCTATAATGTTCCAGGGAAGCCAGGGCTACAGAGAAAAACCCTGTCTCAAAGAAGAAAAATTTTGCGGGGCATTGGAGGCACACGCCTGTAATGCCAGCACTCGGGAGGCAGAGGCAGGTGGATCTCTGTGAGTTCGAGACCAGCCTGGTCTACAAGAGCTAGTTCCAGGACAGCTACACAGAGAAACCCTGTATCACAAAGAAAAAGAAAAATTTTGAAGGCAACATTAGAATATTGCAAACTTGCTATTCCTGTTCTGAGGTTTTATGTAGCACAGGCTGGCCTCAAACTGCCTATGTGTCAGCCTGAACTCCAGATTCATCCACCTGTACCTTCCAAACGTCAGAGTAACAGGATCTCCTCTCATCTCAACAAGTATATAAAAGTGTAGTTTTAGCTTTCTCATTCTCATTCAGTCTGTACATTCTTTTACTTGTAAAATGGGTATCAAAATAGACTGGGATACCAATGACATGTTCAAATATTTAAATGCTTTGCTTCTTTTTATACACAAGCAGTTCAAACTGTTTTCTCAATCAGACTGTATGAATCGCAACTGGGAAAAAATATCTAGGATAATTTGACTTCAGATTAAATTAGGAACATAGATAAATGCTGCAGACATCAGTAGTTTATTGTTTTAGTCCAAACACATTTAAAATGGAAACTCAAAAAGAATATTTTCCACCTGAAACAAACTAGATTCTACCAGCATATAATGCTTAACACATTACAAAATAAAGATGGTAATCATTGTTTTCTATACCTACTAAAGCCAAGATGGTAAAGCCAATTTGGTTGCAATAGTGTCATAAGGATAGAATATTACCATCAAAATAAAATCAGCAAATAACAGTAATGATGAGTAAATTTTTTTAGTTTTTCACTGAAAAGGGACAAAATGTTAAAAGTCCACAGTACTGCAGGTGAATAGTCACCATGTAAACTTCTCCATGTGATGTTTTAATGTTTCATTTGTGGTATGTAAAGGCTGAAGCTGAATGGCTCTTAGCTCCAATTTTGTATTACACTTAACATCTCTCATGTCTCTTGTTGCCATAACAGTTTATATGGGTTACAGGGCAATATCTTGGATTGGAAATATATATGCTTGTGTCCATGTGTTTCTATGTGTGCACACACATACTCACGTGACAAGAAAGGGGAATAATAACCAAAGAAGAATACACTTGGGGGAAAACCACTGACAATAAAGCCACTTATTTCAAAGCAGTTTGGATAAAAGCTTCAAAACTCCAAAGTAATTCTCTAGTATGAACTTCAAGTACTGTACATTAGAAAGTGTAAAACTGTTTCAAACAAACAAAAAACCTTAGCCTTCCAAAATGGAAACTACAAAAAAATCTGCGTCCACAAAATATATGCAATAGTGCAAGACATTTCCTCAAACATGGAAGACCTCAAAGGGGAAAAAGAGACAGTAAATTTTACCCATATTGCCCAGCTGACAAAAAAAAAAAGTTAACTAGCAAACAGTCCAATAGTTGAGAACCAATTTGCTATCATGTCAAGTGTGTATTTCGTTTTCCTTAAGGTGGAATGGAGAAGTCTTCCATGTTAACTAACAAGCAGCTTTAAGTGGTCACATGTATTTATACTCTGCTTCTTGCTTGAAACATCAGAGATCTGATATACACTGACCGTTCCAATCATAGAGCCAGATAACCTTTGCCATTCTTGTGGGTTACTGGAACCTGCTATAAAGACAGACAATAATCCAGCAGCTAGAAACTCTGCTCACAGAATTGCTTAAAGATTCATGTAAAAATAAAAAGATGTCGTCCCAGACTTAAATTCAGGAGCCATTTGGGTGCTGACATCAGTTCAAGAATTGTGCAAATTGAATGACAGTTCCCTGCCCCCCAAATCTTAAGAGCTGCCATTCTTCCCTCTGAAAATTGCAGTATCCTCAACTCAAGTTTACTTGCCATTTTTGGGAATCTGACTGCTTTTAAAATGTGGCTAAAATAAAATGTACATCAAGATGTTTGACTTTTCCAAGCATTAGTTCACATTGGAGCTAAAAAGTCAACTAGACTTACTCAAATATCTGACTTCCTCCCACAGAACACAGAAGATGTTAACTGAAGAAACAAGATAAATAAGCATCCATTTTACTAATCTTAAAGATACTGCAATTTTTATACATCAATGATTTTCTCCAACATTTTGCAGCTGTTTGGCTTCGCAGCACAGCAATTCATAACTACACTGCACAGGATCACCAGCAAGACTGGAATGATGTGTTGTAGAAGGCACCATCATGCTCATTACATTACCAGAGAACAAAAATACAGGAAACAGTCCTCACTGTCCACAGCTTAAAGAAAGGAAAGGGGAGGAGTGTGTTGAGCAGCCAGCCATCCCTGTACTCAAGAGGGCAAGTCGAGAACTCTTACGATACCGAGCCGCTAAATCTGGCCTAGTATTTAAGACCAGGGCATTTGAGGTTGTCATTTTGTTATTTCGTTCATAACTAAATGATTTCCTTCTGGAATATTTGCAGTCTTGTTAAGGTTTGTGTGTGCACACGCTGGTCACAGCAAGCAGATAAAATGCCCTCATCATTTCACAAACTATTCTCTACTGGAAAAGAAGATGAAAGATTTTTTTGTTTCCCCTGTTGCCTCCTGGTGCAGATGTCAATCAATGTTAATGACTTCAGAGTACCCGGATAGTGCATTTTGATGAATACATAACAAGTTTCTGTTGGTTTGTATTGGGGGGAAGCCAAGAAAAAAAGGCAAGATTCTCCAATTGCACAAATTGCACTATTTGTGTTTCCAACATTAATAGCAGAAACAGTTAACACTTAAACAAAATGTGCAGCAGAGGATATTTTTTTTTTTAAATTCAAATGACCTGAATTCAGTGGGCATGTCCTTTTAAGTTCATTTTGTTGTAGAGAGTTTAAGATATGGTCATTTCTCAGTCCTTAATTCTCCAAGTCTAGATTTATAAATTAATATGAATCCTGTTGTGAAATTGGGGGAATAATGTCCACTTCAATTTAACTGATAACCAAAAGATGCTTTTCACATCAAAGAAATGATCAAAAAGGCTGTGTCACATTCCAAAGCCAAAAAAACTTAACAAGAATGCAAACACGATGAGTTAGGTACCACTGCCAAAACTTTGCCAACAGTGGAACTTCAACGACGCTGTCCTGTGAAGCGGCCTTCCATCTGCCCGGTTCCTCTTCCAGAACCAAGTTTCTGTGTCATGCCACCTCGTGGAGGTGGTCCTCTTCCATCACGATCACGCATCATTCCACCACCCACAATTCCACGTGGACCACCAGGACCTCGATCACTGCGCCTGATATCCCTGCGGTCGTCACCACCACCCCTAGTTTCTCGCTCTCTGGCAGCTCTTGTTTTCTTCTCTTCCACATTTAAGCGCACTTCTCCCCGAAACATAATTGGCTTTAAAAGAGGAGAAAATGACAAGTCTGGGTTAAAAGGAATTGACAAATATTAGTTTGTATATAAGAAAATTTTCTAAAAAGAAAAAAAATTAATGAAGTCTTAATATACAAATTTAGGCCTTTACAGTCAAGCAAATAAAATTTAAGATGATACACAATAGACTGTAATATTCTCTTCATTCTTTGCATAAATACCATTTCATAATTATCTATTTTTAGCTTACCAAAAAAGATTTTCTATGGTTTTAAAATGTTTCAATTCTTACTATATACAACAAAAGGGAAAATCTTGAATTATCCCCCTTATATCACTTACTTTTGCAATTAAGATTCTCTGAACTGGTTCAGAGTCATCAAAAACCACAAAACCAAAATTTGGAAGTTTTCCCCCAACACCCTTGGTATTGATTCGAAGTTCCACAACGTTCCCGAAACCTGTGAAAATAGACATTACACCAAGGGTTAAATATTTTAACAGAACGAATATTCTAGTGACTTTAAATGTTCAGAATGTGCAAATATCATTTTTCTGATCGTCTGAAGATAAAAGTAGCAAAGCTGCTATGCCAGGTGATCATTAGTGTGTACTTGACTGGATGTCATCTCAGACCCTAGCAATTGTTGCAACACCTATCACCTCCTCTTCATTAACTTTCATAGGAAAAAACTGCCTGTCTAGCTTTGGAAAGGAACTTTAAAACTGGGCTTTACTATAAAAAGAAATATCTATTTCTACCTTTTAAAGCTGTATTTAAATTCAAGAACATCATCATGCTGCAAGTTATGACAAGAGGAGGAAATGTTGTACTGAAAACCGTGGAGTCCTGTTGTCCACTTGGACAGGACACCCCCAACCAGTCCAGATTCTCTTGCTCACCGGGGGGCAGGTCAGGACCACAAGGAGAAGACTGAGCCCTGGTGAGCACCTGTTTGTCTAACATAGGCTAACAGTTACATTCTACCTTTAAAGTCTAATTTAAAAGCAAAATACACACTACTTACTCATAAAAAATTCTTTCAGTTCATTTTCATCAATATCATGAGGCAAGTTGCCAACGAAAAGCTGATGACTATCCGGATAACGAATTATTCTCCGGTTATCAGAGTCATTCTGTTCCATGTCTCCTCTGCCTGAAAGACAGGAAGGATACTAAAGTCTACAACATATACAAAACAGTAGAAAGCAATGAATTGGGAGGAAAGTCAATATTAATGCCGGGCACCACACAAAACACTCAAGAGGCAGAGGCAGGTGGATCTGAGTTCTAGGACACTCTAAGGCCATACCACCCTGAACACGACCAATCTCGTCTGAGTTCCAGTACAGCCAGGGTTGCAAGATGAGACATTGTCTCAAAAACAAAATCAACACAACATTCCTGCTTAGTCTTAATAAAACCAGATGTGGGGGGCTGGAGAGATGGCTTAGAGGTTAGGAGCACTGACTGCTCTTCCAGAGGTCCTGAGTTCAATTCCTAGCAACCACATGGTGGCTCACAACCATCCGTCATGAAATCTGGTGTCCTCTTCTGGTGTGCAGATACACATGGAAGCAGAATGTTGTATACATAACAAATAAAATCTTAAAAAAAAAAAAAAAAAGATGTGCTCCTTAAGATGTGAAATGCATTAGTAGGTGGATACAAAGTATGGATGACTAGGATTGTCAGTATTCTAGACTACTGATCTGACTGTAAATGACTAGTACTAAATGGACAGTTAGTTCTCTTTAACCCATGAATAAAGCAGTAAGGAATATTGCTACTAAATATCTCATTCTTCTGAAATGGAAAACACTTCTTTGTATGGTACATTTCCTTTTCTGGGCTTCTTGCCTAAGGAACTATAACATATAAATCTTATTTGATTCTCTCAATAACAACAGTAGGCAGACATCACACAAAAGAACTTTGCAGTACCTAAATAGCTGAAGAATGAAGAGCTAGATTTAAGGATGTCTCCCAGATCTCGATAGTAAATGCCAAAGCTCATTAATACAAGCTCCCACCTGTAACTTCTGAATTTATCACTTTCAGTTATAAATTACATTCCTAATCTGAGGTACAATAGTATATCTACCTGCATTCAAAAGAATTCTTTCTCTTCATGTGCTTGTTTTTCAACACAGGGTTTCTCTATGTAGCCCTGGCTGTCCTGGAACTCACTCTATAAACTAGAGCTGACTTCAAAATCATAGACCCACCTGCCTCTGCCTCACAAGTGCTGGTCAGAAGAGGGCATCATATTCCTAAGAACTGGAGCTACAGACAATTCTGACCTGCCATGTGCATGCTGAACCTGGGCCATCTGGAAGAGCACTAGTAAGTACTCCTTAAATGCTGAACCTTCCATCTCTCCAACCTCCAGAGGCATTCTTAAAATTATCACAGAATTCAGACTAGAGAGATGCCTCAGAGGTTGAGAACACTGGCTGCTCTTCCAGCAGTACTGAGTTCAATTCCCAGCAACCACATGGTGGCTCACAACCATCTATAATGAAATCTGGTGCCCTCTTCTGGCCTGCAGGCAGAATACTGTGTACTCAATAAATCTTAAAAAAAATTCTCACAGAATTCAAATAACCACACTAGATACCATCTTGGCTAATGATGCAACATTTACAAAAATTAGAATTTAAGAGAAATCCATGTAAAGTGTTTTCCTGAAGAGTGTAGGATAAGCTGGTTACCAACAGCCCAATTTAGAATTTTTTTTTTTTTTTTGGTTTTTTTTTTTGTTGTTGTTGTTGTTTTTCGAGACAGGGTTTCTCTTTATTGTTTTGGAGCCTGTCCTGGCACTGGCTCTGAAGACCTGGCTAGCCTCAACTCACAGAGATCCACCTGCCTCTGCCTCTCATGTGCTGGGATTAAAGGTATGCACCACCAACACCCGGCTTCGAATTTAGAAATCTTAAAGCCAGCAACAACAATGATAAAACAAACATATCCTCTTTTATACCATCAAAATACAAATCTCCACAGATGTCAGCAAACCCTGTCCTGAAAGTTGTTAGCTCAGGCTAACTCAGCAGATTGCATAGATAGGGACACACTGCTGAGATAGCCTTACACAGACCTGGGTATGAAAAACCCAACACAGATTTTAAAGTTTTTTCTTTTCCAACTTTCCAATAAACCCAAAAGGCCTTAAAAAGAGCTGAGCTTACCTGGTCTTGGTCCTCGAGGAGTGAAACCAGGTCGTTCTCTAGGTCGTTGTTCACGCACCCTTGGTGGCTGAGATTGAACTTCTGGTTTAGCTTCAACCCTTGGCTAAAAATAATGGAAAAATTATTACAATTTTTATATTATAAAGAAATAACTTCTACCGGAGAAAATCCAACCATAGCATCTATTAGCAAGTCAGTAGCAAGAATAGTGACATTAACTTTATGTCTTTACACAATTTCCTCTATGTGTGAACAATACTTTTTAAAAGATATTCTGTACCAAGCTAGGACTGTAGGGTAGATCTTAATTTTCTCACTCAAGACTGTCTAATTCACACTAACCTGCTTTGGCACAACACTCTTTAAAATTATACTCAAAATGAAACAGCATAAGTTACTGCTACAAAACTCACAAAGTGCAAGATGAGCAACTCCATATACATGAGACGAAAGTTAACAAGCTTTCTTATAAAGACAAGAGAGACACATTTTTCCTCAATAAATATCTAGTTTGCAGCCTTCAGACATCAATGGCACTCAGGCACATCTCCTAATACCATCCCATAATCTTGAAACCAGTAATTTAATAGAACACATACATAAATAACCCTTTAGCTTGGTGGCAAGTGCCTATAATCCCAGCACTCAGAAGGCTGAGGCAGTAGGATCAGGTTTGAAGTCATCTTAAAACAAGACCATTATCTCAATAATAAAAGTAACAAGAGTTTCCATATAATATCTCAAATAGTTAAAGGACTGACGAAGGACTTTCCTTAACTGCTGACTCAATATGAAGTCCCTTGTAAAGAATAAACACCATGCACACCTCTCCTTTATTTTCCCTAACACAATAAATAGCATTTCCAGGATTCTCAACCCCAGCAGAGTTTCTACTGCCCAAGGATTATGGCCCAAGAACAAGACAAAACTAAATGAATCTTCAAAGGAGGTTGGAAACATTCAACAGAATACAGACACTCCCAACTAACAGTTAAAGTTAGTACCTTAAAATTTTCATTAGATATATAACTGGGATATTAAATGGTCAAAACTGACCATTTAGATAGACTGCAGCCACTGTAACCCTAAGATATATAATAATTATAACATTAGCAGTTATTTAAAAGATTTACCTACTTTCTACAGTCTGTTTTTTCCTATGTAGACAATATTTTCCCACAAGATGAAATCTCATGTACTGAAATTTGACCAGCTACAAAATTTTGCTGGGTATGTGGCACATCTCAGCACCCAGGAAGCAGAGACAAGTTAATTTCTGCGACTTCAAGGCCAGCAATAGCTACACAGTCAGAGAATTTAGTTCTCATTTTTGTTATAAAGCCCATCTAGCTATCTTGCTTTGTGTGTATGGGAGGGGGCAATCACTGAGGACTAGGTTTTGTTAATTTTTTAAGATTTACTTTTATATGTATTGGTGTTTTCCCTGCATCTTGTATGTCTGTGTGAGGGTGCCAGATCCCCTGAAACTAGAATTACGGACAGTTGTAAGCTGCAATGTGGGTGCTGGGACTTGCTTGAAACCCTATCCTCAGGAAGAGCAGCCAGTGCTCTTAACCACTGAGCCAGCCTAGTTTGATCTTAAACTATCATTACTTCCCTCACTGCTAGGATTGTAGGCATGCACCACTGAAAGAACCAAGCATGAGCTTTAACAATGTTCAGCAATTGTTGGTTCAGAATATCCTATACCTGACAATGAGATAACTAAACTGCTGTTGGTGCTTAAGAGTTTAATAGTATATCAACAACCTAATATGTAATGTCTAGAAAAGGCATATCTTTAGAAATACATGCTTACCTCTACTTAGTACAGTTTGTATTATGAATCAGAATTGAATAGATGTGTCTTGATAGATAGTATATATTTTTTATTTACTGTATAAATATAATAAAAATTGCACAGGTTTGCTAAGAATTGTTGTCCAAGTCTTTAATCCTAACATTCTGGAGACAGAGAGGCATGTGGAAGCTTATGAATTCAATCAAGACCAAACTGGTCTACAGAGTCACATAGTGAGACCCCTCTCAAAAAAAAAAAAAAAAACAAGAGGGGGGTTGGATAGGCAGTTAGGAGTAATTGCTGCTTCTTCAGAGAACCCAGGTTCAGTTCCCAGCACCCACAAGTTTGCAGAAAGTCCTCTATAATTCCAGTTCCAGGGTCTCTGAGGCCCTATTCTGACCACTATAGTCACTGTACATATATGGTACAGGTATATATATACAGGCAAAACCACCCATACGCAGACCACTATCTAAATTATCGAAGAACTTGAGGGCCTGTTCTGACCTTAACATATTTTCAAAACAAAGCACCAAAATAAATTCAAGAAAATTTTAAAATTAAAGTTTAAAGGAATTCCCATCTTATAATTTGTACACTGATTTAGTAAATTGACATGGAACTAGGATGCCAGTGCATGGAAAGTAAACCAACTCCCAGTGCATGGAAAGTAAACCAAAAAGCTAAGAATTATTCTTTTATTAAGAAACAAATGCCGACGGGCATTGTTGGCACATGCCTTTAATCCCAGCACTCGGGAGGCAGAGGCAGGTGGATCTCTGTGAGTTCGAGACCAGCGTGGTCTACAAGAGCTAGTTCCAGGACAGTCTCCAAAGCCACAGAGAAACCCTGTCTCAAAAAAAAAAAAGAAAGAAACAAAAAAAAAAAACAAAAAAAACAAATGCCAACTAAACTAAGCTCTTGTAGCTCTTCTTGTCTGTCTGATTAAAACTGGCCATTCTTACAGATGAAATGGCTAATACCCCATATAGTATCAGGGTTTTCAATTTCACTTCATGTACCCAGAAATGATGATCTTACTGCAAATCCTACAAATGAATGACAAACAAAATATAAAGGAAAGATGGTCAAATAAAGCCAAAAGGGTATCAGCACAGACATACACAAGTCCTTCATTGAGCACAAGCTATTTAGGAGAGCTAGTCTATTTCCATGAAATTATCTTACCAAGAGCTCCATCTACCTACATCTACAGTTCATATGACTATCAATATCCTAAAAGTAGGCTTAACTTCCTTTTACCAAAGTCTACTTAAAATAAGAAAATGAATTTTGTTAAAGTATAAAACGAAGCTGAAAGTTATTAAATCAAATGAAATGATCACAAATTTACTCTACATGTAGCATAAAGACCTGATGATATTCTTAAAGCTTTCATTTTACTACTTTTAATTACATGTGTATATACCATGTGGGCGTATGTGCATGAGTGCAGATGCCTACATACCTACAGAGGCCAGAGGCAACAGGTCCCCTGGAGTTACTTACAGGCAGGTGTAGGCCACCTGACATGGGTGCTAGGAACCTTAACTCAGGTCCTCTAAATGTGCTTTTTTAACTACTGAGCAATCTTTCCAACTCCAAAAAGTTTTAAATTTTTAAACATTTCTATTAGAGTGGGAAATAAAAATAACTTCAAAAAGGACTCAAACGTAAAATACCATGGAGTCTAGAATCTATTACCTTAAATACAATATTCTTTGGTGTAAATATAGAAACACATGACCCTCCACAAAGTACTAAAGAAAAATGTACACATATAAAACCACATGTGTAGTTGATGTGTACACACATAAATTCACAAAAGACAGTCTATATTTCAGCTGTCTAGACATGGATGAGTTACTCTAGACCTTAACTCTCCTGTCTCTAAAATGGCAATGTCAATACCTCTCTCATGCAGGGTGGTTTTAAGGACTCACACTTTCAATCCCAGTAATAGGAAGGCAGAGAGGCTAGCACACCTTGAGTTCAAGGCCAGTGAGTCTGTCCCACCTTACCCCCAAAATAAAAGTGAATACAACATGCTGAACATAAAATTGTTAGTGAAAGGCAAATGAAAGGAATAGTAAATACTTGTAAAATCAACTGTAGCCATGGCTTACCAGTTAAGGGCATATGACCCAGGGAGTTCCATCCTCAGCACCCACAGGGCAGCTCACAACCATCTATCTCTACCTCAGTCCAAAAGGAATCAACTGCCCCTGCTGGCCTCTGAGGGCACTTGTGCACAGGGTGCACGTGCATATAGACACCCAGACACACAAAATAAAGTTAGTTAAAAATAAACCAAGTGTCACCAAATCTCTGAAACAACAACTCAAAGATTCCAACTGGGAATGTGACAGAAATCAAGATTTCAAATCCAGAGCCAATCATTCCCTTCTCCAGGTGGGTTTATAACGAACTAATCATGGGGGGGGGGGGATTTTGGCTTGTGATCAAATGTAAGCACATTTAAATATTTAACTGAAAAAAAAAAACAAACGAAACAAAGGTATTATGGTAGCATTATTCTATAGATGATTATAATATGTAGAGACATTATGAGGACAAGATAAATAACTACTTTTAAAACCTCAATGTCCTAGTGATTGATAGAGCATCAATCTAAAGAATGTATACAATAGCCATTTTAAATGTAAATTTTCTAGGAAAATGAAACTCAACTCAAAATGTAGGGGTAAAACTGGATATTTAAATATGCCAATAACTTAATTCAAATTTAATTTAAACTTCATCTAACAAGCATAATTAGTGTCTTATTTTCACAGTTTTGGAAAGCTCTGAAATGATAAGATGACAAACAGACAAAAAGCATAGTAATATTGAAATGATCAGTTAAGGTGAACACTACAGTCATAAGTTGGTACAGGCTTCAATTAAATTGTGTGAATCACAAACTGAGTTTACGCAATGTAAATATACATATATAATATATACATGTATGGTATATATTATATACATATACACACCAATTTTCTATTCCTTTAGAACAATGATTTTATGTCATTCTATTTTGTGCCTTGACAAATTTCTTACCTAATATTTTTGCTAAGATGTAAAATTTTCAAAAGGAGTATTTTTTAAAGAAGCCTTTAAAATGACAACATAATATTAATAAAACCAACTTAATCTGTATTGCACACACCCAAACCCCAAATACCACCTCTGTAAGATTAATAGAGATTTGGCATTTAAAGTGGGTGCACGGACCTTTAATACATTTTGTATGTTTAATCCATAGTTCTGGTTGACTCGATTAAAAATGTATAAAGACTAAGCAATTGGCAAATGTAACAAGGATACAATCCAATGTGTTCACAGATCGTTACCTGTGAGACTGGTGCTTTAACATGGGGTGGAATTCCAGAGGAAGAAACAGTACCACTAGGAGGCAGGTTTTTACTGGTCACTGAAGCCCAGGAGAAAGCCTGCAGGAAATGCAACAAACCTAGACTACTAATCATGGAAAACCACCAACATTCCTACAGGGAAACTTCCAAATATATAATCTGTTTTCATTTCTAATCTGTTCCTTTAAATTGACGGACTCCTAAAAGAAAGGCACACACACACATGCCAGTCTGTGTGCCAGCTCTCATCAGTATGCAAGATACGACTGTTTTGTCTCAACTGCTAAATAAAACCACACCAAGTTCCTATATAAGCAGGTGGCAAACAAAACCACTATCAACTAAACATACTATAAAATCTGAACCAGATAGAACTAACTGACTTCCTTCCCCCTTGGGGAAGACAGGACATGTGAGTGATGCTGTTGGGGGAAGGGAAAGAATAGAAAAGAACAGAGTACTAGTTGGACACTTAACAGACACTTACAAACTGAACAAGGACTCTTCTACTACTCTTCTGTTATTGCCAAATATACTTTATCCTTCTACTCAACAGAGATAAAGAAGTTTAACATGATATATACTATGGGTGTCACGCATCTAACTCTCCAATAGAATTAGTATAGTAAGGAAACTGATCCCATTTAAATCGCAAACAGGTATCTCTCACAGATCAACTTCAGTTGGGACATTGCATGACTCCAGGAGCATCACAAGAGATGAGCAACTGAAAGCCTCATACATGGACTTGTGTCATCTCATGTAAGTCATCAACACTGCATACAGACGAGAGTAATCTTACATCATAAATTCATTCTTAGAATACTTTTGGGGTGGGGAAAAACCATGAAATCTCCCCAGAACAAAAAATCCAGCTTCTTTCATATACATAAAAGCATAGCTTACTATATCAAATAACAGAACCAAAATCATGCTTTATTAATTAATGGCACCAGGTATGAAAACCTGAGGTTGTGGGTCTGAAAAGTTCCTCTGACCTCACCTTCGGTGGTTCTTGAGGGAGAGAAGCAGGTTCGGAGGGAGGAGGGGTGGTAGACTTCTCCTCTAGCTCTTCCAAGTTTTTCTCCTCCACCTGTGGTTTCAGCTCTTCAGCCTTTGTTTCAGACTCAGGCTCGGGTTCAGGTTCATGAGAGGGTTCTTCTAAAGGCTCCTCTATGCCATTACTACAATGAAAAATCTAGGTCACCAATCAGGAGATCAAATGAGATAAAGATCCAAACTAACAGCTGTGTTCATGTGCATGCAGGGTCAGTGACGAGATTCAAGTCCTGCCTGTTGTGCACATACTAGTAAAATGGCTCTACCTGAGATTCACATCCAGTTGAAACCCATCTTTCTGCTGGTTTTGGTTTTGTTGGTTGAGACAGGATTTCACTATGAATCCTTGGCTGGCCTCAAACTCAGTGAGATCCACCTACTTCCCTCCTCCCTTTTAGTGCTGGGATTAAAGGTGTACATTACCACATCCAGCCCCATCAATTGTTAAAAATGGTTATTATTCTGCACCTAAAGAAGGGTGTTTTGCTTACATGTATATGTGTGTCATATACATACAATGCTCCTGGAAGCCAGAAGATGGCATCAGATTCCCACATCTGGGGTTAAAGACTGCCATGTGGGTGCTGGGCATCACACTCAGGTCCTCTGTAAGAGCAGCCAGTGCTCTTAATGGCTGAGCCATCACTACAGCCACACCCCCATCATTTTAATGCTTATTTTAGTGCCATTATAAAATCCTGTGCTTAATTTTCTAATTAGTGTTTGAAGGGACAATGCATGATGGTCAGAGGAATGAAACTAAGGACACCAGGCCTGCAGGGTAAGCAACTTCCTGGGTGAGCCACTTCTTTGTCCCCTACATGACATGACATGTGTCAAATAAAAATAAGTTTATAGAAATAAACGTATTGTCCCTCAACAGTATGTATGTAGACAACCACAGCTCTGATACGAACCATGTGGAAATTTTTGAATGAATAATTTTCATTATCTTGATCTATGTTCTAAATAACCAAATACTGGCTTAAATATGCAGTTTTAACAAAAATGTATTTCCAGGGGCTGAGGGTGTAGTTTGGTGGCCAAGTGCATACTTAACATGCATTAAGGTCTGGGGTTCAATTCCTAGCACCAAAGAATAAGCATTAAGTTCCAACAATAATCCTAGAAACAACTAGGATTCAGTGCAAGTACAGGCGGAAGCTGCTAGCTAGCCTTACGTCACAGGAAGAGCGTCATAGTAAGCGCTGTTAGCATTCTCTTGAACAGGTTCAGGAGATGGCTGCCTTTCTTCTTGCTCCTCTTCCACTTCATCTTCTGATTCTGACAACACACAACGCACCAAGTCTTTTTAAAAGAGGGCTCATATACTCTCACATACTACAGTATGTTTAAGTGTATGCTAGAAAGTCAGAAGACTGATAAAGGCAAGTCATTCACTGGGATAATCCCTGTTCTCCACAAACTAAATAGAACAAACAGGACCAAGTTTAATTACTATGCTGTCTTTTAACAAAATCAATTAGTAAAGAAAGGAAAAGCTTGCAATGAAGCTAAAAACCATTTTGTTTCTGTTGCCACCTCTATTTAAGAGCAGTATTGATAAGAAGGAAAACAAACTGGTACTTTTTCAGTGGAAGATCAGTACTGCCACAACTTGGACAGGCAACAGACAATAAGGGAAGACGAGTAAGCTCCATGCCACATAGGTAATTTTGATAAGAAAGTGCCTGTGTCCCCAAAACAATTTCAGAGTATGTACCAAACTCTACAGTATAGTATGGAATCTATACAGACATGTCACCTTGGAAACTCACCTTCATCAAGTTCTGGTTCAGAATCACCAAATACTTCATCTTCATAACGAAACATATCATTGTGAACATAAAATTTGTTTGGGACAGACCCCTATAGAAAAACAACATGTAATCTCAACTTTAGTACAACACAAGTAACCTGAACTAAATATAATTATCTAGAGCGGAGTATGTTTAGATGTTAACAAAAGAAAAACAAAACAAACCACCAAATGAATATTGGATGAGCGTGGTGGCAAACACAGACGATTCTACCATTTGGAAGAGTGAGAAAGGAGGGCCACACGTTCCAGGCCAGCTGAGCTACAGATTCTCTTTTTAAAAAATTGTAATAGTAATAATACCCATATGAAACATCAAAATAAAGCCCAGCATGATGTATATGCTAATGCTTAAAAATAATTATTAAAATTCAAAACACTCTTCTCAAAAAGAAACTCTTTAAAAATCTCTCAAAAACAATGGCAAATTGACTCAGAGATGGCTCAATGGTTAAGAACACTGGCTGCTTTTGAAGCCCCAGGTTCAATTCCCAGCATGGTGGCTCACGACTTCCTGTACCTTCACAGTTGCAGAGGATCTGATACCCTTCCCACCTCCATGGCCAGACTCACACCCATACATGCAGGTAAAACACCCAAACATATAAGAACCAAAATTAAAAGGGCTAGAGAGATGGTTCAGAGGCTAAGGGCATTAGCTCTGCTCTTCTGGAGGACCAGAATTCGATGATAAGTAACCATGGGACAACCATCAGTTCCAGGGTTATGCCCTCTTTGGCCTCCAAGGGCACCAGGCATACATGTGGTGCAGACATAAAGACAAAACACCCATAAAAATAAGTAAAATTCAAAATATTAAATAGTTTATTAAATATTAAAAAATAGCAACAAGCAAACCCAAAACTATAGGAAGAAACTCTTTAGCATTCCAACAAACTGTTAGCAAACATATCGCATAAATACAAACTGAATTATGAGAACTTACTTCTGGAGCCAGAACAAATGTTTGCATGAACTTCCTCTCCGGCTGTCCACTGTTAGACAGCAAACCCATGACCTGCACAACCACGCCATCGCTCAAGGTTGCGTGAGCATCCACATGACGAATTTTCGTATGACACTCACTGAAGTTCAGAGATAACACTTTGTGGTGTATATCCTTTACAGAAAAGAGGTGAAGAAAATAAAAATTTTTGTGCCACCACACTAACTACACATTGTTATACGTACATACATTGTTTATTTCCTCATGACCCATAAAAATGAACTATTGGCCTTTTTGGCAATAATCTGAATCCAATCCAGGAAACTATGAATTACAATCAGACTGCCTGCTAATTGCCATCTTTACTCTATACTGAAGCCCCTAATCTCTGAAGTCTGCTCTTCCATCAAGCTATAAAGATTATTCTGTACTTTGCTGGAGCTCGAGAAATTACTTTCTCAACTACTTCATGTATAAAAAGCAACATTAGAAGTTCTCCTTTTAAATACATCCCATTATAATACATTTCTACTAAAACTGACTCTGTGTAGCAAAGAATCACACACTAGAGAAACCCAGTGAGTCCAGAAAGGCTACTTGTGTTTGTTTGTTTTGGTTTTTCGAGACAGGGTTTTTCTGTGTAGTTTTGGAGCCTATCCTGGCACTCGCTCTAGAGACCAGACTGGCCTCGAACTCAGAGATCCACCTGTCTCTGCCTCCCAAGTGCTGGGATTAAAGGCGTGTGCCACCAATGCCCGGCCCAGAAAGGCTACTTTTAAAACCTGTCTTAATCCAAAGACACTTGAAAGAGTTAATTTGTGACTTACATTTTGGCCATAAACTGCTTCCTGGGGCTTTCCACTGGCATCCACTCCACCATGGACATAGGAGGAATTCCTGCCATAAAACCTGTAAAATCAATGACAGATATCAAGTTAAGAGGCCACTAGACTTCTGGGCCTAAACAGGGGACAAGATTTTGACTACTTCCCATAAATGTTGTTAAGGGTCAGTGCTTCCGTGTGGAACAAGGCAGATGCTAAATTCGCTCACCTCAAATTTCCAGTGAATTAACTACTAAGTTGTATCCCTAAATGGCTGCCTACGTAGGACAGTAAGTACTAAAAAATTTATCTTTCTCTTGGGTTTATACATATAAGTATTCTTCTTGTATGTATGTATGTAGTGTACCATGCGCCTGCACTCATGGAGAATCCCATGAGACTAGTAACAGATGGTTACGAGCTGAAATGTGGGTGCTAGGAATAAAATTCTAGCCCTCTCCAAGAAGAACAGTGCTCTTAACTGTTGAGCACATCTTCCAACCCCTTGTTAAGTTTTTTAAAATCTGAAATTTCATTAAAAGGAAAAATTGCTAAATAAGCTAGATTTAAATGGAAGCCACTCCATTTTCCTTTCTTAGAAAAATTACTTTGTGACCAGGCATTGGTGGTGCATGCCTTTAATCCCAGCACTCGGGAGGCATTTGCCAGCCTGGTCTACAGAGCGAGTTCCAGGACAGACTCCAAAGCAAAACAGACAAACCCTGTCTCAAAAAAAAAAAAAAAAAAGAAATTTCTTTGTGAGCCAGTCTGTGGTGGCACATTGGCACATGCCTTAATCCCAGCACCCACAGGCAGATCTTTTAGTTAGAAGCCCCCTGGTGTGCAGAGTGAGTTCCAGGACAGCCAGGGCTGTTGTTACACAGAGAAACCCTGTCTTGCTCTGTGACAAGCAGTATATAATCTGCCCCATCTGCAGCACCTACCTAAGACCTACAAACTACACAGCCTCTCAGCAGAAGGAACACTGATGTATGTATTCTCAGCCCTGTTCTGTGGCATCCTAACACTCGTCTTTCAGTGTCTCACTTTCTTGCACAAGTACAGCCAAAAAGAACTACACACATTTCATTTCAACCTCTGGAAAAGTTTTAGCTTACAGACAGATGTTCAACTCTTGCCGAAACAGTGAACAAGGTTATTAATATGTCTCACAAACTAAAACTTTTTTTCAAATAAGAAAATCAAATCTTTCGCAGGCATACAATAATTTTTCAACACTGAGAACCTACCTAAAAGATAAATCTAAGTCATTGATTTCTAACTGCTCATTGGACCCCTTCAGTAAGTCAAGCCCCACATTAATAAGGAAACATGAAATACTAAGGTGGGAGGTGTGTGTGTGTGTGTGTGTGTGTGTGTGTGTATAACTAAATATTATGATACTATGGTATATGTTTTCCTGTTTGCAAAGATACTATCAGCTTGAGACAGGACAATAACATGTGGCCATAACAAGAGAATATAAATAATGTCTAAACGTTACCTGTGTAAATACTCGGGAGCTTTATTCAGCAAAGTATAATATTGCCTCACAAACTCCCGCCCCACAAGCAGCGGACTGGGCTTCTCCATCACCATTTCTTTGCTGCCCAATGTCAAATGCTAGGGGAGAAAACAAGAAAAACAGCTGTTAAATCACCCTTGTGCCAGGCGTTGGTGGTGCACGTCTTTAGTCACAGCACTAAAAAGGCAGAGGCAGGCAGATCTCTTGAGTTCCAGAACAGGTTCCAAAGCAAAACAGAGAAGCACTGTCTCGAAAACCCAAATCACCCTTGTAAAAGAAACCATGAAATAAGTCTTCACAGACATACAAATGAGAATAAAGTAAATTAACACCATTTGAAAAATTTTATTAACCAGCCAGGTGGTGGTGTCATGTATGCCTTTAATCGAAGCACTTGAGAGGCAGAGACAGGAGTTCAAGGACAGCCAGTGCTACACAGAAAAGCCTGTCTCCAAAAACAAAACAGGCTAGATGTCTCAGCCGTTAGGAGCATTGCCTCTAACAGAGGTTCAATTCCCAGCATCCACAATAAGGCACACAACCATATAACTTCAGTTCAGAGAAATCTACTGGCCTCTTCTGGCCTCCTTAGGCACCAGACACACACAAATTAAGTGCACAGACAAACATGATGGCAAAACATCCACTCATACTAAATAGAAGAAAAAATTAACTGTTAAAAGCAACTTATTGTTTACTTTGTTTACTTTATACAGCCCTCTGAGCAGTCTAATTATAATTAACATGAAGAACAGGAACAGTGGCTGCAGAGATGACTTGTGGTGGTGCTCTTCCAAATGACTAGAATTTGATCCCCAGCACCCACATTGGGTGACTCATGACTCCCTGTAACTCCAGTTCCAGGGGATCTGAACCTTTAGGCTTGATGGTACCATACCCATGCACATCCCCACAAACACAGATGCACTGGAGAGCATGCTCAGCAGCAAAAGCACTTCTTGCACCTGTGAAGGACCAAGGTTCAGTTACCAGCAGTCGCATGGTAGCTCACGACCACATTTCAGAGTATCACGCACACATGTGCTACACATACATTCAAGCAGACACACATACATAAAGGAAAAAAGAGGCAGGTGTGGGACTGGAGAGATGGCTCAGGTTAAGAGCACTGGTTGTTCTTCCAGAGGTCCTGAGTTCAATTCCCAGCAACCAGATGATGGCTCACAACCATCTGTAATGAGATCTGGTGCCCTCTTCTGGCCTACAGGGACACATGCAGGCAGAAACTGTGTACATAATAAATCTTAAAAAAAAAAAAAAGAGGCAGGTGTGTGAGAGGGCCCAGGAGGTAAAGGTTTGCTTGATATGAGCTCCACACCCCAGGACCGACGTGGTGGAGAGAACTGACTCCCACTTTGTCTTCTGACCCCCACAAAGACAGAACATCCCAAACAATACTTGTTTTTCAAAAAAAAAGGCAGTAATATGGCTGTCAGTGGCTCACTGGTATAGCACAGTAATCCAAGAAATAGGATAGCCCTCGGTTCAATCCTAAGTACCAAAAGATGTGTGTAGATCAACAGACAGACAGAAAACACACAAACAACCTTGAAAGGCTTGACTATTTTTATTTATGTGCATGTGTGTAGCCACAGTGACCAGAAGAGAGTATCCAGTGCTCTGTAGCTATGTGAACTATGTGAGTGGCAAGGGAACTAAAACTGGGACCTCAGGAAAAGCAGAAAACACTTTTTACTCCAATTCCCCTTTTAATACACTTAAAAGTACTGGGGTGGGGGGGTGGGGTAGACCACACATCTTAGTGTAATCAGGCAAATCGCATACTGCCTGAATTCTAGTTAACAAATTTCCATGCAAGTTAAGTAACTAAATAATTTCATCCCATAATCACCATACTAGATTGCTGTTTTTCATAAATTTCAGATAGGGACTACAGTGGAGCAGAGGTTAAATGCAACTCTAGTGACTTCAGTGTTACATTTTGTTCTAATTAGTTGCTTCTTCCTTTGCAACTGTCACTCTTGACATTTTTTTGTTGTCTGAGACAGGGTTTTTCTGTGTAGCCCTGGCTAATCTCGAACTCACCCTGTAGAGCAGGCTGGCCTGGGACACAGACCCAACTGCCTCTGCCTGAGTGCTGGGAGTAATACAGCTGTGTCACAACTATATTATAATGCAGAAATGAATTTGTAAACCAAATCAGTGGCTCGGGCCTCAAACTGAGGCACTTGAAATCATGAGTTCAGGCCAACCTGGACCAGAGGGAAGCCTGTACTCTTTTTAAGGTTTATTTTATGTATGAGTGTTTTGCTCACCATGTGTATCTGTATATCACATGTATGCCTGGTACCCATAAAGATCAGAAGAGGGCATGGGACCCCCTGGAACTGGGATTTTATGGACCGCTGTAGGTGCTGGGAATTGAACCTGGAAAGTGCTCTAGAGTTCTGAGCCATCTCTCTGAAGCCCTGCATTTTTATTATAAAAATTATGTTATTAACTTTAAGTGGGAGACTAGAAAATGATGAAGCATGAAGGCAGTAGAAACCACAAGTCATAGTCACAATTGGAAAGCTTCCACCTCTTATCACCACCACGATGGACCAAATTTCTTTCTGTACTCTTCTGATGGGGAGGAAATCTATGGGCTAAAGCCTATGGTATGTAAATATCATAAATTGTATAGTGACTTTGAAATTCTTAAAACTCAAGGGGGAATCCAATTCTAGTCTCCCGAGCACTAGGCATACACATGTGAAACACCCATACACCTTTGTTAAATAAAACTAGACATGCCAGCTAGATCTACATACTGAGATGTCTTAAAATGGGGAAAGCTAGAGAAAATACGGTTTTAGAATAAAGATTAAAGGTATAAAAAGTAAGTCAGGGACTTTAGCTAACTTGCCTAGTGTGGTGTAATCCTGCTCTCCAACCACAGTCATTGGGATGAAAACTTATTCAACATTACAGCAGTATTCTTCTGCACAGGCTGCCTCAATTCTGGGATTAGATAAAAGCACCATGCTTAGCATATCACTAAACTAAAACTTACCCACAGTAGTAATAATGTATTTCTGTCTGACACAGTAATATTTAATAACTGAAGTCTCATTCTAGAATTTACTTAGTAAAGATGAATTAAGGAAGTTGAGATGGGAATACCCTGGAAGGAATGATCAGTTACGAAAGGAAAAAAAAATAACAAAGGGTAGCTGGGCATGGTGGGATGAGCCTTTAATCCCAGAGAGGTAAACTTTAAATTGAGGAAACGGATGCAGGCAGATTGCTAAATTGAAGGCCAGTCTGGTCTACAAATCTAGTCCCAAAGACAGGCATGGCTGTTATGCAGAAAAAACCTGTCCTGGGGAGAAAAGAGAACAGAAGGTCTGGAGAAATGGCTTGGTGTTAACACCGTGTTCTTCCAAAGAACCTGACTTCTATTCCCAGCAACATCATGGCAGCTCACAACCATGTATAACTCCAGTTACAGTGGATCTGATGCCTCTTGTGGCCTCTGCAGGCACAATACAGGCAAAAACATCCACATACATTAAAAAAAGCTCTGGGATTAGTAACTACAGCACCATAAAATGACACAAAGACCAGAATAAAATCATGGTTTCAGTTTCATTAAAAGGCAATGTATACAATGAGAAAAAGAATGAATTTAATTTTAAAAATCCACTACAAACAGTAAAAATTATTATTAGAGCAAAAAAAAATAGAAAAGACAAAGTTATCCGAAGCAAAACAGTTAATTATCATTAATTTCAGATTTCTTTAACAGCCTCTCTCCATGTTCTTACCACTAAGGACACATTCATTGCTCCATCACTAGTGATAACAGCTAGCGCTCCAGAAAATCAAATTTTAATTATAAGTACCTGGCCACATCTACAAATGTGGCTGAAAGTTTCCCATTTCAGAACAGTCCAGCTTTCAGACTGGAGATGTCTAAGCCTATGCATAGTTCACAATCTGCAATGTCCCAAGTGCTTTCATTCAAACAGGGTGCCATGCAGCCCATAATGATCTTCAAATTCTTATGCTCTTGCCGTCACTGACTGAGAAGGGGATACTAGTGCACCATCACTACATGCAGGTTATGAAGAGCTGTCGATCCAACCCAGGACTCTACCAACTGGGCTAGATCCTCATTATCCCTCAATCTTTAAAACCATCAACACAATAAAAAGTTCACTCACTGCAATTAGTAGCATGAAATTTCATGCCATTCTTTGGTGGTTATTTCAATGCTTGGAGAGAATAGGCAAGTATTTATTTTCGAAGAAATCGTACTTTCTTATTAAAAAAAGAAAAAGGTCAAAACACCCAGATGAGGAAGAAATGCAGACAAATAAAACCGCCAACCTTGGCAGGTTAGACATATCATATTTTATTCATGAAAGAATGTCTCCAACTGGCTCTAGCCTATTTACCAGAAACTGCTATCAAAGGCTGCCCGTGCTTAGCCCCAGCTTATCTCCATGGCAGGATGCTCACTCCCACTCCCTCTGCAGGGCTCACACCTAGGCCAAGGCCTATCCATTCTCACTGACCCAAAAACTAGATCCTAAAGACAAGAAGCTAAGGAAATGGTTATGTCGCCACCACCTCCTTCTAAGACAAGGTTTGTGTAGCCCTGGATGTTCTGGAATTCACTCTAGACAAGGCTGGCCTTGCCTCCTGATTGCTGGGATTTAAAGGGGTGCACAACCATGCCAAGCTGTACTTTGTGCTTTACAGTTTTGAGAGTACCCTATGTTTCCTTTATCTCCTTGAATAGGGGGTATTAACTTCATTTACAAAAATATATATATATATATTAAAAACTTAGAAGGTCCCTCTGTCTTTCAAGAACAATTTTGTGTCATTAGTATGATGTTTTCATTATCTACAGTCAAAATTTGTTTTGGCAGATAGCCAGGCGTTGGTGACACATGCCTTTAATCCCAGCACTCGGCAGGTAGAGGCAGGTGGATCTGAGTTCGAGGCCAGCCTAGTGTGCAGAGCAAGTGCCAGGATAGGCTCCAAAACTACACAGAGAAACCCTGTCTCGAAAAACCAAAATAAAACAAACAAAAAAAACAAAACAAAACAAAACGGTAAAGAAACTCTACACATGGCTAGCATGAGCTGCAGTCAGGATTGCTACATAGGCAGTCTCAGGAACTCAAAACAGAAAAAGTAAAAGACAAAAAAGAAAAAAGCTACACTGCTTTGGAATTATCACCCAAAGGATCAAAAATAAAAGAACTTTAAAGAGAAACCTACAGGTGTGGTGGTGGTGGTGGTGGTTCACTCCTTTAATCCCAGCACTCAGGAGGCAGAGTCAGGCCAGCCTGGTCTACAGAGCCAATTCCAGGACATCCAGAGCTGTTACCAAGAAATCCTGTGGGGGGGGGGGGCGGGGGGAGCATGAGGGACTTTAGAGGCTAGGTGGCCTACCCACCCCTTTAATCCCAGAACAGAGGCATATGGCCAGTCTGGTCCACAGCATTCCATGTCAACCAGGGATTGAGGGGAGCATGAGGTGAATATATTATTTTTGTGGGGCAGTGCAACCATTTCCTCATGGTTGGTCACTTTAAGCTTCTGGTCTTCAGCACCAGCCCCCTTATCTTTAGGGTTGAGAGATAAGTTGCTCCACCCAAAAGCCACTTCTCTCAACGTGGTTCTCAGATCCAGGGTCCACTGACTCTCAAAACAAATCAAAAAGTACTCTACTGGGGTTGGAGATGGCTCAGCGTGTAAGAGCACACATTGTTCTTTCTTCCCACCACCCACCTTGAATTCACCTGCCTCTGCCTCCCAAAGTGTTGGGATTAATGGTGTTCCTCCACCACCACCTGGTTGCCTTAGATTTTTTTTTTGTAAAGATTTGTTTATTATGCATACAGTGTTCTGCCTACATGTATGCCTACTGGCCAGAAGGGGGCACCAGATCTTGACAGATGGTTGTGAGCCACCATGTGGTTGCTGAGAATTGAACTCAGGACCTCTGGAAGAGCAGCCAGTGCTCTTAATCTCTGAGCCATCTCTTCAGGGAGATTTTATTTGTGTATCCAATGTTCTTCCTGCATGTATGCCTACACACCAAAAGAGGGCACCAGATATCATTATAGATGGCTGTGAGCCACCATGTGGTTGCTGGGAATTGAACTCAGGACCTCTGGAAGAACAATCAGTGCTCTTAACCTCTGAGCCATCTCTCCAGCCCCCACCTTTAGATTCTTAACAGCAATTTATGTTGCAGAATTATTACCCATTATTAGAAATTATTTTCCTAATTTTCCCTAAATTTTATATTGAATAGACATGAAGATGATGAATGACATCTTTTCTTAACATTTACACTGAAGCATAAACTGGATTGCTTCTAAATGTAAAAAGGGTAGAATCTGGTTGATTTGTTCAGGGTGGTAAGATCCAACAGTCAGTCAGGGCTACAGAGAAACCTGGTCTTGAAAAACCAAAAAAAGAAAAATCTAAAGGCATTACAGATATCCCTAAATTTCCAGTTGTTGATACTGAATTTTTGCTATTTTAATCTAAGAAATATATAGCTAACAAACATTCTCTGCTACAATGCCAATCATTTCTTCAAAACTAGAACTTAAAGTGGGCGTTGGTGCACGCCTTTAATCCCAGCCCTCAGAGTCAGAGGCAGGCGGATCTCTCTGAGTTCGAGGCCAGCCTGGTCTCCAGAGCGAGTGCCAGGATAGGCTCCAAAACTAAACAAGAGAAACCCTGTCTCCAAAAGAAAAGAAAAGAAAAGAAAAAAACAAAACAAAACAAAAAAAACAAACTAGAACTTGACTAACAGTCCAATTACTTGGTCATTCGCTATTAAATTTGTAGGAGATTCACAGGTCAAAGACTGTCCAGCTGTAGCATGTCCCCTTAACTGCAGTGAATGGTGGCACTAGGTATGCTGGTGCTTGAACGTGAAGAGCAGGAGCTTACCCAAGTTCATTACTAAATTACCCAATGACGTCATCATCTGCTCCTCTGATAGCCACCCATTCCACAAGCCTTCTAGTTCACTCCATTTCCAAGGCTTGCTTTCACCATCACAAGGCTTTCCTGGAACTCACTCTGGCCAGGGTGGCTATCAACTCTGCCTCTGAAACTCTACTTTAATCGCAGACCCCTGCCCAGCAATATTCTGAATGTTCAATAACCTAAGCCACCAGGAAAGACATTTGAAGCCCTCCTCACAAGTGATTTTTCATAATGAAATAATTTGTATACACCGAGATTAGACGGGAACACGTGACCTAGAACGGTAACAAAGGGACAATATGATTCATTCCTAAGATCCAAATTGTGCAAACATTTTTTTCCTTTTGGAAACAGAATCTAACTATGTAGCCTGGCTGATTTGTAAGTATGTAGACCAGGCTGGCTTCGAACCCAAAGATCAACCTGTCTCTCACTCCCGGGTGGTGGGGCACTGGGCCTAAACATAAAGACCTCAAAGGGGCCATTGCATTTGACAAAGTCAAGTGTTTACCTAGAAACTTTGGTTCACATGCCTAGAGCTACATTAACTGCCAAATATGGACAAGAAATTACTATCCTCATCTATCCCAATCAGTCCTTTTTAACTGCAGTTAAAGGTTCCCCGGTCTGGGTACTTGAAACAAACGAGGTATAGTGTCTTGAATCTAAAAACCTGAAACCTTAACTCAAGTTAATAAACAGCACCAACAATCATACCCAGAGGAAGGGGGGGCAATTTTCCATGATTGGGTTTTGGTGCACGTGTTTTGTTTTTAAGGAGGCAAAAGGCACCTCCTCAAACAGCCGACTGTTGTATCTTGGGAATAAAAACTGAACGCGACCCTATAACACCAAAGTAGCATAGGGACAACTGAAGAAATCTGCTCTTAAGACACAGGAAAACCTGGATCAAATTCCACTAACAAAATCCACACCATTTAGGGAAACTTAGATTCACCTCCCCTCACCCTCTCCAAAAAAAAAAAAAAAAGAAAAAGAAAAAAAGAAAAATGTGGAGGAAGAAAAGCCCATTCCTAAAGCACTCAAACGCCTTTTTTATTCCTGGGCAACTGGAGATCGCCTGCAGAAAAAGGACGGAGACTCTCGCTCGTTACAGCCCTAGTATCAGAACATGTTCAGGATAATGGGGGGGGGGGAGGGGGAACCTCCGAGTACCCGGCAAGCGGAGCGGCGGCCACCTTCAACCCCGGATTCAGTTTCCGGACACAGAAATGGTGCCCGGAGGCCGCTACTTTCGCATCTGCGTCGCTTCTGCCTTTGCCGACACGGCCTCCTTCCCCTCCCCCACGGGCGGGGCGAGGACCAGGAACCAGGGCCGCAAACAAGCGGGGAGCCAGGCGGGTGGGCTTCCCACCCTCAAATCACCTCTGGAGAAGCCCACTGGCCCGCTCCGCGGCTTGGCGACTGCCGGCGCGCTCCCGGAGCTGCTGTGGATAGGGTCCCGCCGAGCAATCTCATCCTAGCAAGCCCCACCTGCCCTCCTCTGCACCACGCGCGCGGGTCATCTTCCTCCCCACGCAGCCTCCCGCTCACCTTGCAGAAAAGGCTTGGCTCCGCACACACGCAGGCACGCACTCACTCACTCTTGCTGGCGTAGGCAGCCGGCGAGAACGAGGTTTCTGCCGCAGCACCCCAGACACCGAGCGCACACACCGGACGGTTGCCGCGAGCCGCGGAGCGGAGCGAAATGTCCCCTGCCGACCACCACACCGACCGTCCCTCTCGGCCCCCGTACACACCTCCAACCAACAGCGGCGGCGGGCACGTCGCGCGGAGGTCAGGAGTGTCGCGGGATCGGCCGAAGCAGATTCTCCTCCCTCGAATAAGCCCGAGGCTTAGGAATCCGCAAAGCTGTGAGCTCGAGACCCTCAAAGCCACCTCTTCCCGAGAGCCTAGAGCTGCAACGAGCTATAAGAACACGGACGTCCCGCCCCCTTTGCCGCCGCCCCCTCTTATTGTTTTACCCCTGCCGAAAGGGCTAGGGAACCCCCCAGAACAACGCCAGCCAATCAGGCATCACTTTGGAGAGCTGGGCCCAACCTTCTCGCGTCCCTCCGCGGAGCACGCGCAGTACGGCGCCGCGCTCGCGCACCCGGGCGTCCGGAAAGCCAGAGAACCGGAACCGGCCGAGAGCCGCGGCCAGAGTCCGCTGGTTTGACGTCACAAGGAAGCTGCCTTTCTCTGGCGGTGATGCTGAAGCCTCCAGGTCCTTTCAGGTGGCGCGAACAAGAAAGCTGGCTCCCCGCTGAGCAGTGTCTTTTACAAAAGGCTATTCCTGGCGCCTTTATTCATGCTAAGAGGGAGGGAATTTAGTCATGTCCCTAAACATGTCTGTAGGTCGCTGCCTTAGAGGAGCATTAAAATGCAGTTCTCAACTCTGCACAGTGAGCACACCTACACTGCTTCGTAACCTCTTTTAGGAAATGGAGGTTTTAGGTTTTTCAAGTCATTGTCATCCAGCTAGTTTAAAAGAGTCCTGAGCCGTGGAGTATGGAAAAAATACGACATGGGCTGTAAAGACTCGGGTCTTTTGTATGGCCTTGGTGGTTTCATCCTTGAAGAGAATCAAGCATTTACAAAGGAAGGCTCAAAGGCTTGAAATGTAAAAAAAAAAAAAAATCAGTATTACAGATCTAGGCCTCTGGGACTTAGTTGTGGACACTACTACACTGCCTCATAGACCTTGGAAAAAACAAACCTTTGTAGACAAGATGTTAATATGCCACATACAGATCTGTGACAGGGCCCACAGAGACGGCTCCGCTTCATCTTAAAGGTCAGAGTTCAAAACTGTCCTTACACTTCCAAGGTTAAAGTCATAGGACCTAAAGGTCTAAAGCATGGCTACTGTAGGATGTTTGGTCTTAGTCGTATCCAAATAAGAGACTTGCTCTGAGGTATGGTTACTAGTCTAAGGTGTGGTTACCAAATGTTTGGAGTATTAAAGAAGAAGGTCTGTTTCTTCCTTGTATCTTGATAAATAAGTCTCTTGCCATGTTCCCCTTTTTGGTTGGGCTCAGCAGTTAACAGCACTGACTGTTCTTCCAGAGGACCCGAGTTCAACTCCCAGCACCCACATGGCAGCTCACAACTGTCTGTAACTCCAAGATCAGACAAAAAAACTGTAGGCAAAACAACAATGCACATAAAAAAAATAAATTAAAAAAAAAGGTAGCTGAAGAAATTGGGAATGAAAATATGAAATGGCAATAAGGCACAAAAGGGAAATTTGAGGAGAATAGAAACATGAACCAATAATGATAAAGGCATAAATACATCATCAGTTTTCCCTCACAGTCCTAAAATGTATTCCCTAAAAGTAAAAAAGGGTCACAAAAGGCAATGCTGATATTTGAGCCTCCAAAATCTTCACTGGTTTACTTTGGATTGCTTAATAACTTTATATGCAAATATATGGGCACACCATCATTAATTAAATGAATGTGAGATGGTTTTCCTTAATGCATTACATATGCAAATTACTCTTTAAGTACACTATTTATAGACCACGAACTCCTCTGATTATTTATTGAAATCACTTATGTCTCACAAAAAACCTAAAGTAGTTATCTATTTGAATGCTCATTTTACAAATGAGGAACATAAGGTTTAAGAGATCTATTTACCCAAGGACACACACCTATTACTCATCTCTGCTAGGCATGGAGGGACACACATATAATTCCAGTACCTGGGAATCCTGGGCAGGAGGATCACCACAGGTTCTAGACCAACCTAGTCTACAAAGCAAGTTCCAGGCCAGCTACTTAAGGAGACTGTTTCAATCATAAATGAACAAATGATTAATTTCTACAGAAGCAGTCTGCATTCATAGCCCTTATCCTTAAATGTAAACTACAGAATGCTGCTATTGTTTGACTGTTAAAATCTCAATTGTTAGCCGGGCATTGGTGGCTCACACCTTTAATCCTAGCCCTGGGGAGGCAGAGGCAAGCAGATCTCTGTGAGTTTAAGGCCAGCCTGGTCTCCAGAGCAAGTGCCAGTATAGGCTCCAAAGCTACACAGAGAAACCCTGTCTGGAAAAACCAAACAAACAAACAAACAAACAAAATATCTCAATTGTTTCTAGCCACATCCAGTGCTTTTTGTTAGTTTGTTTTGTTTTTGATGCTTAAAGACAACCTCTGTGAAGCCCTGGCTGTCCTGTAACTCACTCTCTGGCCACAGATTCAGGGATCAACTAGCCAACCTGCCTCTGCCTCCCAGGTTCTGGGATTAAAGGTGAAGATACCATGCTGGGCTCCATGCAGTGTTTTTATAAGTATTCTTTATCCTGAAACCTGGAATAAAGATAGAAGTTTCTTGAGAGTGGGTCTCTGGCCTTAATGTTCATCTGAATCATATCTGGGCTTGTTAAAATGCCTTCCAGCAGCAGGGCGTTTCTGACTCTGCAGGTGTGTGGAGAGGCCTGAGAATTTGCATTTCTCACACGTATCCAGGGGATTCTTCCACTGCTGCTCTAGGAAACTACTTTATCACTACTGTGGCAAACTTCAGCTACTGTCTTCATCTCCCCTTCTTTTATAATCCTTCAAAGCATAAAAAAAAAAAAAATCTCAGTTTAGCTCTAGGCCTACACAAAAGCAAGCCTCAGGCAACCCCTGCCATTAAGACACACCAATAATTGGTTACTGATTTAAAAAAAAAAAAAAAAAAAAAAAAAAGATCCAGCTATCTTCAACTTTAGTAAATTACTCTAACCAATTCCCATAAGTAGTTAGCTTTTTTTTTTTTTTTTCCTACATGTCTCTCTAGTCTGTTCTCTGAATACCTCTGCATTCTGGTAGTCTTACCCCAGGATCAGGCCTATTTCATCTTTCCACGATGTAGTAACTGCCTAGTTAATCTCTCTGCCTTTTAAAATCACCATGAAGCAACCACTGTCATTATGGACCATGCCAGTCGGTGTGAATGATACCTAGTGAAGTGGCTCAGGCCACAAAACTGAGTCACCCTTGATTTCACGCTTTTATCATAGCACATACCCAATGTTAGTAAGTTTCTGTTCCCTCTACCTTTGTTTACTCTAGATTAAATACATCACTGTTTCTGTTACCACCATAGCTCAGCATACTGAAGATGTTTTGTACTTGGTTGTGATACCTCCACTTAATTCCGTTACAGTTCATCTCTCTCATAAAAGCCAGATCCGTTTTGTTTTGTTTTTCCAGATAGGGCTTCTCTGTATAGCCCTGTCCTGAAACTTGCTCTGTAGATCAGGATGGCCTCCAACTCAGAGATCTGCCTGACTCTACCTTCCCAGTGCTGGGTTTAACAGCGTGCGCCACCACTACCCACAAAAAGCCAGATCTTTAACAGCTACATACCAGATGGCATTCCAGAAACCCCCTAAAGCCAATACTAAATTGTAATTCCTTACACCAAGGCCTATTATTAGCTTACCTAATAGTATCCTGAACCTGTTAATGCTACCTTTCTTCCTGCCGTTTCTCTCATGCCATCTCAGCTCTACTTAACATTCCCAATTTACCACTGCAAGATCTCTGATGTGAAACTTTGTCAAAAGTCTGGGAGAAAAAAAAATCAGTAAATTGTATCTGGTGATTCCCACAAAAATTACTATGCCGTTTTTCCTTATTAATTAATAATAATCGTCTGGTTTGGGTTTATACTCTTGACTGTGTCTGTTTGAATGAGAAATGTCCCTCATAGGTGGCACATTTGAACACTTACCCAGTTGATGGGGCAGTTTGAAGACATTATGGGGATGCGCAGTCTTGCTGGGTTAAACAGGCACTGGGGAGGGCTTTGAGAGTTCACAGCCTTCTAGTTTGCTGACTCTGCTTCTGAAGACATGTCTCTCAGCTTCCTAACCCTGCCTCCATGCCTGCTTACAGGACTCCCAATCATGACAGACTCCAATGCCCCTGGAACTGCCAGCCAGAATAAACTCCTTCTAGAGCCTGCATGTGGTCACGGTGTTTTAGCAGAGCCACAGAAAAGTAATGAATACAGATGCATGCACAGACTCCTTATACCTACACCTACTGCTGTGCCTTGTTTGGGGTGCCTAGTTTATCCTTTCAAAGAGGGAAAAGAGTGCAAGATGGTTGGGCATTGCTGGTGCACGACTTTAATCCCAACACTCGGGAGGCAGGGGCAGGCGGATCTCTGTGAGTTTGAGACCAGCCTGGTCTACAAGAGCTAGTCCCAGGACAGCCTCCAAAGCCACAGAGAAACCTGTCTCGAAACACTCTTCCCCCCAACCCTCCATCCCCCCACTCCCCCACCCCACCCCCCACCCCCGAAGAGAGTCTGAGCAAAGACTGGTAAGGAAAAGAACAAGTTGAGAACTATGTAGCTATAGCTGGTATGATGGCAAATGACTGTAATCCCAGAACTCAGAAGGATGAGGAAGGAAATCATGAGTTAGAGACCAGCCTGGGCTACATAGAGACCCTATCTCTAATATAAAAAAAGAATTTCAACCACAAGGGCTGGCTCGGTGGTTAACAGGCCCACAATGGGAAGATCCCACTAAATGATAAATGGTAAGAAGCTGAAAGTGCTGTGAGCTGAAGAACAGGGTAAGGAATGGCCATGATCGTCTTCTTAGGATTCATCGGTCCAAGTCCTGCATGCACACTGGCATTAGATCCATTGTGGGCCTCTCCAGTAAATTCTGCAAGGGCCCTGGTTTTACCTATTCTGTGCAATGCTACATGCTGCTACAAACAGAAAACACAAATAATTATTGGGGCTAGGAACAGAGCTCAGTAGCAGAGCACCTGCCTTGCTATATGAAAGGCTTTAAGTTTGACCCCACGCCCCATTACATTATGTTACACACACATATACACAGTGTAACCAATCAATTAAAAAATGATACTATTTGGCAGGTAGAATGAGTTATATCTAAGTACGTACATATAATAAATACACTTTCAGATAGTATAAATGTATGAGAGAAGGAATAACAAGCTCGTATTTATTTCCCTTAACTATATAAGTTGGCAGGTTATATAACTATATAACTATAATGGTTAGGCAGGTTAACTTAGGCAATCAAATAAACTAGAAAATTAAGCTATAACCTAAGTACAAGCTACATATTTGCACATTTTTTACCACAAATGTAAATCAAGGGACTAAATGTAAATCAAGGGACTAATAAAACTTAATGAGAAACCAACCTGTACATCTAATTGATAAGAAACACAAAAATACAATCATCCAGATAAAATATGTCCTGGGGAGGGGGGATTAGATAATATTAGTCAAACCTATAGGGAGAACTTTAGAAGGTAAGATGAATTTATCCCTTCAAAAATAAAAATAAAAATCTCTGTATTTGAGGGGTGTGTGTGTGTGTGTGTGTGTGTGTGTGTGTGTGTAGTAAAGTTCTAAATTTAAATATTTAAGAATATTCTGTGGCATTTTTGTTTCCATCTCAAATAATTACATGAGATAACTTTTTTCTTTTTAGTTTTGTTTTTTTAAAACAGGGCCTCAAGGCAGTGGTAGTGCATGCTTTTAAACCCAGGTTCCTAGTAAAGTTCAAGTTACATGTATGATTCCCATGTAAGAACAACATAAGCCAGACATGAGTATGTGTCTCCTAGTATTCAAGAGGCTGAGGCAGGAGGATCACTTGAGCCCTGTCCAGGAGTAGCTTGGGTACAAAGCAAGAATCTTGGGAGGGGCAAGAAAGGAAAAGGGGATTGGGAGAAAGAACACATGGAAAAAGGAAACCATTATCAAAGGACCCCCAACACAGTACTACATAAAGTCAGACTGCATACACATAGTATGCATAAAGATGGCTGGACCGGCGTCCTAGCCCCACCTGTCTATTCCTGATTACGTTTTGCAGTTAAATACTTGGTTTGGGGGGCAGAGTAGAGAAAACATGGCATATGTTTTAAGTAGAGTCAAATTTATTCATCTCTTTAAGTAACCGCTCTGTAAAGCAGTTTAAGACAGTAGGAAACAAACTGCATGAAAAATACAGGGCAGGAGACTGAAAAGATAGTGGACTCACGGTGAATCTTCTGACTGGAAAAACACCTGTACACAGAGATTAGCCACTGATGGTGACAGCACCGCTTCTTTCTATCTCCAAGACAGCTCAGAGAGGAACACAACCAAGCAGCCCTTGTTCAGGGTCAGCATCAGCCCCATCTCCCACCATGTTTCCAGGGTAACTGCTTCCTTATTGTATAGTAGCTGAGCTGGGCTGGGGTTCCATGGCTGCAGAACACTTATCTCAGCAGAAGCATGGAGGAGACGTGGGGTTAAGGCAAGAAGCCCCCTCTGAATCAAGATGGGCCCTACCTTTCTCATCAGACTATATGCCTGGCTTTCTAAACGTCTAGTCTATCCAGATAGCCACTCTGACCTCTGCCTTGCTGACTCACCTTATCTGGCTGTATATGACGTGGCATCTGCCCAACACTGACAGGAACTCCCATCACTCTCCTCTATGTAGCCAGGCTTTAGTGATCCAATGAGGCCTCACCCTAACTCCAGAAACATGACCCCAAATTACCCACTCTTGTGGTGGTGACCTGAAAAGGGAAACAGAACCGAAAGTAACAGATTGCTTGTTACTTGGGTAAAACATGCTGATACTGTTAGAAGCAATGATTTGCAGGGTGTGGTTTTCCTTTTTTTTTTTTTTTTTTTTTTTTTTTGAGATAGGATTTCTCTGTGTAGCCCTGGCTATCCTGGAATTTGCTCTGTAGACCAGGCTGACCACCTGCCTCTGCCATTGCCTCCCAAGTGCTGGGACTTAAGGTGTGTGCACCACCACCTCCCTGCTTTGTTTTCCCTTTTAATTAATGAAAAACTATATTGACCCAAAAGACTTCCAGTGCCTTAAGTAAATGAGGAAAAAGAAAATGGGGGTGTGTCAGGGCCCAGAGAGATGGTTCTGCTTCATCTTGGCTTAAGGTCAGAGAGTTCAAAACTATCCTTACTCTTCCAAGGTTAAAGTCATGGACCTAAAGGTCTAAGGCATGCCTACTGTAGGATATTTGGTATTGGTCCTGGATGTCTTATCTAAATAACAAAAGACTTGGTCTATGGCATGGTTACTTTTAACCCTCAAAGCTAGGTAACAAGAAATTTAGTCTAAGTTGTGGTTACCAAATGTTAGAGAATTAAGGAAGAAGGTCTGTTTCTTCCTTGTATTTTGATAAAGAAGTCTTTTGCCATGTTCCCCCTTTTTGTTGGGGTATTTAAGAATGTTGAAGAATAAACTTGGGGCATCCAGTATTCTCTAGATTGCCCTCTCAACTCTATCCTGTGTCTTTATCTTTTTCTTAGCATCTTTACCTGCAGTTTCCCAATCCACACACACCCCTTCTCATGTACAAACCAGGCAAGCCAGATCCAACTGAAGCTCCACAAAGACCGGTTACAACAGCGTGGAGCTTTTCTACACGAAGTAGAGAGATTTTTGTTGGTGGTGGTTTTGTTCTGTTTTTAAGACAGGGTTTCACTTGTGTAGCCCTGGCTATCCTAGAATTCACAGAAGTAGAGAGATTTTTAAAGGACTTATTAGCAAAGATGGTTAAAGGGCTGGTGGGATGGGTCAGAAGGCAAAATGTCTGCTGTATAAGCCCGATGACCTGGGTTTTTTCTATTGAACTCTAGTAAAACTGTCCTCAAGTTTTTCTTTGAGTCCATTTTTAAATTCTTTTATTAATGAATGAGACAACCCCAAGAAGGGACTCCAATTCCTCTGGCATCAAGACTGACCTCACACCCCTAAGATTTACTTTGGGGAAGAGGGTACAGCACAGTACCTGTAACCCTTGACACTGCTACAGTCTCCCTAAGTCCCCTGTATATTCAAATAGATTAGCCAAGGTCTGACTCACAAAACCTCCCTAGCACTTGTCCTCCACAAAACCAAATGTGAATGTCTGAGAAAATGTACTCTGTCCAAGTAAGGAAGCATTTTACTTGCTGTTTGAGAATAACAGTTCTTCAGAAAGAAGAAACAGCTTGGAAATCTGGGAGGACATCAGATGGCATTTTTGAACATCTGGTGGTAACTATTGATATAAACAACCCATAAAATTGATTCTTCCATTTTCTTGTAGATGTCAAAATACCAGTTCACCTCTAGCTATACATTTAGTGTTAAATATTCTTAGGCGAAAAAAACTAAAACGGTTCATTTACTGAATACTGAATATTATATGTAAAGGAAAAAAGGCTGAAAAAATCATAAACTGTTCACAAAGACATTGTTACAATAAAACAACCCCAGAAAGACTCAAGTGAGTGATATAACTCTTCTAGCTGGGCGCTGGTTGTAACTTGTGACTCTTAGCAAATCATTACGAACTTTATACTGTCATTCTCTTTTAAGAAGTTTGGGTTTGGGGGCTGGAGAGATGGCTCAGAGGTTAAGAACACTGACTGTTCTTCCAGAGGTCCTGAGTTCAATTCCCAGCAACCACATGGTGGCTTACAACCACCCATTATGAGATCTGGTGCCCTCTTCTAGTGTGCAGATATACATGGAAGCAGAATGTTGGATACATAATAAATAAAAATAAAATATTAAAAAAAAAGTTCGGGTTTAATTTTGCATGCTTTGTCCTCCATTTTTCACTTTTCATTTTCATTTGGAATATATTTCTAGTAGAATTAATAACATCAAAAAAAAAATCATGATAGCTATGGGTAAGAATATAGACACATCTCATGATGTTGAGTAAAAGCAGCCAGACACAAAAGAAGACAGCACTAGGGCATGGAGCCAGAGGCTCTTTGTGAGTTCTCATGGAGGATCTCTGTGAGTTCAAGGCTGGCCTGATCTGCATAGAGTTATAGCAGCTGAGGGCTGGGGTTACGTAATGAGATGTGTGTGAGAAAGAAACAGAGACAGAGACACACACACAGAGAGAGAGAGAGAGAGAGAGAGAGAGAGACAGAGAGAGAGAGAGACAGAGAGAGAGAGAGACAGAGAGTAGGTGAGAGAGAGAGAGAGAGAGAGAGAGAGAGAGAGACATACTTTAGAATACCATTGGTATAAATGCTAAAGTAAAATAGCAGTCTATGATTCTGGAAGGAGCTGGGCACACAAGAGCTTCCCTGGTGCTGCTAGGGTTAGGGTCTTTAGATCTGGGTGTTGTTTACATGGCAGGCTCAGTTTGCAAAGTTTCATTAATATGTCTTATGCTTTTTTCTGTCCACATTTTAGACTTCAATAGAAGGAAAAACTACATAAAACTAGCCATGGTGGCACACACTTTTAATCCCAGGACTGTGCAAGCGACAGGCAGATCTCTGAGTTCCAAGAATTCCAGGACAGCCAGGACTACACAATGAGACCCTGTCTCAAAGAGACCAACCCTGCCCCAAAACAAGCAAACAACTACATAAAAATCACAAAGGTCGCCGGGCGATGGTGGCGCACGCCTTTAATCCCAGCACTCGGGAGGCAGAGGCAGGTGGATCTCTGTGAGTTCGAGACCAGCCTTGTCTACGAGAGCTAGTTCCAGGAGAGCCTCCAAAGCCACAGAGAAACCTTGTCTCGAAAAACCAAAAAAAAAAAAAAAAAAAAAAAAAAAAAAAAAAAAAAAAAATCACAAAGGTCACCTTGAGTCCTGCATCATTTAGTGTTTGGGCTGAAAATCAACATTGGGGGCTGAGAATGCAGCTGGCTCAGCTAGGTAATAGAGTACTAGTCTAGCAAGCAGGAGGCCCTGGGCTGGATGTCAGGTTTGTAAGAAGACAATGCCAGTAGAATGCAAAATAGGAAAATCTATAGTAGATCTGTGGTGGCTTAGACTGGATGGGGCAGGTCTAGCAAGACTGCTATCTGAAGCAGACAGAGCTTTTGAAATCTTCTGATTTACTATTTATTTATCCTCTGTGTATGTGTTAGGGATCAAACCTATACACACACTAGGCACTCCATCAACTGTGCCACACACCCATCATCCCTGGAGTTGCGGTTGCTTCTACTTTTATATTTTGAAATAGGGTTTTACTTGCTACATAGCCTGCTCTGTCCTTGAACTCACAGAGAACCAACCACCTGTCTCTGCTTCCTGAGTACTAGAATTTTTTTTTTTTTTTTGGTTTTTCAAGACTGGGTTTCTCTGTGTAGCTTTGGAGCCTACCTTGGCACTCGCTCTGGAGACCAGGCTGGCCTCGAACTCACAGAGATCCGCCTGCCTCTGCCTCCCGAGTGCTGGGATTAAAGGTGTGCGCCACCAATGCCAGGCTAGTACTAGAACTAAATACATGCATCACCAGGCCCAGCCTGAAGCTTCTTTTGGAGTCAACTGAAGAAAAGAAGGAGGTGCTCGCTTCGGCAGCACATATACTAAAACTGGAAAGATACAGAGAAGATTAGCATGGCCCCTGCGTGAGGATGACAAGCAAATTCATGAAGCGTTCCATAAAAAAAAAAAAAAAGAGGAGGAGGAGGAAGAGTTCTGAAACTGACCGTGAACACAGAAGCAGCACAACCGAATAAATGTGATAAAAGTCCCTGAACTTTATACTTTGAGAAAAGCTAAACAAAAGCCAAAACCAATATTGGAAGTCTGGCTACTGTATCATCTGAGCCACTCGACTGGAGATGCACATGGGATAAGCACAAATGTTCACTGCCAGCTGGAAAGATCTGGTTAAAATACCAAGACCCTAGGCCCGGTGGCCTCCCTGACTTCCACCTGCTACTCACTGGTCTCTATGAATACTGCTCAGTATTGTAGGTGGGATGTGGTGGTTCCAGACCTGGGGAGCACACTAAAATCACACACACACACACACACACACACACACACACACACACACACACACACACACACACACTTACTGATGCCTGGGTTGTACCCTGAGATGGGAAAACCTCAAAAAGAAGCTGTGTCTCCACAGACTGACTGGCTGATTAGAAGTTCTATTCTATTTTATGGGGAGATTGGAATGTTGCATGTCCAAAAGCTACCATATCTTGGGCTAGCTTTATGGCCTAGAGACAGCCATTCCTTGTCCACTTTTGTATAAGAACTAACACTAATAGGGTAAAACTTTTGGAATTCATTGATCTAGCAGACTCACTGGCTTCCACCAACCCCAAAACTGAAAATGTCATCAGATAGCATCTTAGGCCTATAGAAAAGCCTCTCCACCACCTTGCTATAACTGCCTCTAATGTAGCCACGAGTGTATTTTAACTTGCCTTGATTTATGAATTTCTTTGTTCTGTAAAACTATAAAACTTTATGAAACTGCTTCTGTGTTGGAACACAGAATTAGGGATAACCTAAATCCATGTTCCCAGGCCATGGTCACTCAGAATGGTACTAGAATAAACTGTCTTTTCTTCCCTTAAGATGAGAGCTGGGAACCTGCACCAGACAGTATCTGCGTTATAGATACTGCTGGAATCCTACAAATGTAGACAATCACCAGGGAGATATATCAGTTGACAAAATGGGCGAGGCTGAGTATTGCTAAGAATGTGAGGCAGCCTGGGCTACCCAGTGAGTTCCAGGGAAGCCTAGGCTACAGTGTGAGACCTGACTTTAAAAATAAATAAATACAATAAAACAAAAAACAAAACCCTATTGCTTTCCCTTTTTTCTCTCCCTTCACAACCTAAATATTCTGGGGAAGAGGAGAATAGGAGGGAGAGTCTTATGGACGCCTAACTGGCTTGAATTCAGTGGGCATTCAGGATGGCCTTGAACTCCTGATCCTCCGGCTTCAGTCTCCTGAGTGCTGAGACTATAATTACCCAGGTAACAGTACCCAGTTCGGCTGGATCACTTTATTTTTCACTGCAGGCGTTTTGTGATGGAGTTTCATTCTCTTTAGCAGCTTGTACCAAACACTCACTCCAGCTCCTTGACCTAAATTACAGAACCTCCTATGCGCAGACTCCCTGTGCTCTGGACTTGTCTATTGAAACTGTGATCCCTGCCTTGGCTGACCTCCCAGGACTGGGTATCCAGACCACCTGTCAACCATTTCTGAGTTTGGCTTTTCCCATTTGTTGCCTTTACTTCTTCTGAAAAGCCAAGCACATTCTGAAGCAGGCTTTGAATTAGAGACGGAACTGGGATATGGGCCAATGAAAGGAAGGGGGCATTGGGGTCCACATAACGGAATATGGGGGGGATCAAAAGTCAAGGTGTGAAGGAATATGTATGGTCTCAGAAGAGTTTTTAGAAAGCAGGAGTTGCAAATGGGCGGGCTTCAGGCTCCACCCAACATGCAAGGGTTCTACTTAAAAGGGCTTAGAAAAGAAACATGACACGTAAAAATTAGATGTTTCACATCAAAACCCAAATATCCAATTTCTCATGAAAAAGATTACATGGAGCTGTCAGAGGTTGCCTGGGCAACAGTGTGACAATCCCACCCTGCTCCCCAGGGGACACCCTTATTAATGATACCTGGTGGCTCAGTGGTTAAAAGCACTTCCTGCTCTTGCAGAAAACTGGGGTTCAGTTCCCAGCACCCACATCAAGCAGCTCAGAACCAGCTATAACTGCATTCTAAAAGACTGGTTGCCCTCTTCAGGCCTCACCCACACACATGTGCATACACTCAAGGCACAAACCAGACACACACACACACACACACACACACACACAAAAAAAAAAAAAAAAAAAAAATCAATAAATAATAAACCTCTCGTGCTGGGCGGTGGTGGCACCCGCCTTTAGTCCCAGCACTTGGGAGACAGAGGCAGGTGGATCTACGTGAGTTCTAGACCAGCCTGGTCTACAAGAGCTAGTGCCAGGACAGCCTCCAACGCCACAGAGAAATCCTGTCTCGAAAAAAGCAAAATAAATAAATAAACCTCTCTTCAAAAGTCTAACAAAACAAAAAGAAGAGGAGGAGGGAGAGGAGAGGAAAAGGTCTGAACAAGGGATAGAGATTAGGGCCTCACCCACACCCACACACTTTCTAAGGGAAGCCAGGTATGGCAGAAAAGTCCAAGGGAGACAGAGCCGGTGTGGACGGTAAGGAGCCAGAGATGTGGATCTGGGGGTCAGGAATGGAGTTAGACTTAAAACACAGATTTGAGAGCAAGAGAGCTGAAGCTGAGAGGAGACAGAGTGCTGAGAGACAGCATGGATGGCTGCCACCACCATCAGAGGGTACTACTAACGGCCGCAAGGCAGCCACCATGGCAAAGATGGGTCAGACTACACAGAAGTAAGACAGAAGCAGCCAACACCAACTTAAGCTATTGGAGCCAGACAGCATAAAGAAAAGTATGGCTGGCAGCCACACACACTGAAGGCAGGACACCCTGGGCCCAAACTGAGAGAATGTCTACGACTTGGCTGGTAGCCTTCAAGAGATTTTTACAAAAATAGATGGAAACCGGACAGCCAGGAGTTAAGACAGTGTGTGGTGAGGAAGTCAGAGGTGCTGAACAAATCCGTTGATATTTATGGTAGTGAGTGAGTTTTGAGCTGTGTTTGTTTTGGCTGTGGAGTTGCTAGGCTATGACAAGCACACACTAAAATATTCTGTGGCCACCTTTGATGTCTGAAACTCAAATCACTGTGTGTGTGAGTGTGTGTGTGTGTGTGTGTGTGTGTGTGTGTGTGTGTGTGTGTGTGTGTATACTCAAATATGTGTAGGGGAGCTTGCTATTTAGGCGACAGCCTAACTCTGATCCCAGGCTCCCACCCCAGGTGCTGGGAGTAGAGGGGGCATCCCAGCAGGCTTGGCTTTTGCTCAGGTAATAATAATCTGAACTTGGGTCTCATGTTTGAAGCTGCAAGCATTTTACCCACTGTGCCATCTTCTCTCCTGATACCCATGCTTTCCTACCTCCAGAGTAGGGGATTACAGGCGTGTGCTGCCATGCCCTGTTTGGAGCACCTACTTTTATTTAGTCTTTGTCACATGCCTTCTTCTTCCATGTAGAAGCTGGCAACTCGCTCATGTCTGTGCCTGCCAACAACCCACAGTAGCATGGACTGTGGACAACAAAGGTTCTCAGTGTCCACTGCCTGGGGACCATATAAATATCATCAAAGAGCTAAGTGTGAGGTTATGTTCTTCCCTGTTTTGTAGATTTGTGTTTACCCATCAGTATCCAGTAGCCCTGCAAAAATCATTTAAACAGCCAGCCTACGAGCAGTGTCGTCATGGAAAGAGGACTAAGTTGGGACTAAGGGCACCAGTGGGAAGTCTGCTAATTGTATAAATGTCATTCCTTTGCATAACTCCAAGTTCAGATACACACTGGGTAGCACTAAGATAAACTCAGCATTTTTTATGCAGCAGGTGCCCAGACAGACTCTCTTAAGCAATTAGAAACTGGGCAGCTCCTAGTAAGGACAAATTGAGGAGAAACATCCTTTGTCATCGGCACAAAAGCAGGGGCTGGAGATGTGGTTTGGTGGTAGAGTACCTGCTAGCAAGTTAGATAGCTTGGGTTCAACAAGCATTTGAGGAAGAAAGAGACATTCAGAATTTATTTTTTATCTGCTATAATAAGATAAATGAGTTGGACTTGTGTGTGTGTGTGTGTGTGTGTGTGTGTGTCAGAGAAAGCTATCTGGGAAAGCACAGAAATACATCATGAAATGGATGTATTTTGGTAACATATTTGTAAATGAGCTGGGTGTAGTGGCAAATGTGTCAGCACTCAGGTGGTGGAGGCAGAAGGGTCAGAAGTTTCAAGGTCACCCTTGTCTAGATACCAAGTTAAAAGGTAGCCTGAGCTCCCCTGATTATGAGATTGATGACTGACTTATAAGCCTTCATCCAGCAGCTGGTGGAAGTAGAAGCAGACACCCATAACTAATCACCGATCTGAACTGAAACCCAGATGCAGAGAAGGACCAGTGAAGAGCACAGAGGTCCAGACCAGGCTGGTGAAACACACAGAAACAGCTGACCTGAACATCTGGGAATTCTTGCTCCCCAGTCTGATAGCTGGAATACTAACATGGGACTGATCCAGACCCCAGGAACATGGGTTTCTGTGAGGAAACTTCAGAAATCTATATGACCTCCTGTAGAAGCCCAGTATTTATCCCTAGTGTGGACTTTGGGAGCCCATTCCATACAGAGGAATACTCCCTGAGCCAAGACACATGGGGGTGGGACTAGGCTCTATCCCAAAGGATAAGAAAGACTCTGATGACACCTTGTGGAAGGCCTCACCATCCAGGGGGAGCAGAAAAGATATGTAACAGATAAGGTTTTAGTTGGGGGGGGGTAGGGGAGGATGGGCGGGAGAAGGGAACTGGGATTGTCATGTAAAACAATCCTGTTTCTAATTCAAATAAAGAAAGTTGGAAAAAAAAAAAGGTAGCCTGGGATACATGAAACTGTCTCAAAACAAAACAAAACAACCTGTAGGTAGAGATATTATATATATCTTGTATGTATGTATTTTTTTTGCTTTGAAATAATAAATGTAGAGGTGAGTAATGGCATGAACCAATGAGGCTAGCTGGGAGTCTGTAATTATTTAAGCAGAGTGACAGAGACTTAGAGCATTCTTCTCACTGCAGTTATCTGACTTTATCTTCTCTTGAGACAAGGTCTCCCTATCTAGCCCTGGCTGGCCTGTAAGACCAAGGTGGTATGGAACTCACAGAGATCCACCTGTTTCTGCCTTCTGAGAACACTAGGATTAAAGGTATATACAACCATTCCAGGTATATCAGACATTTTCAACAACAGAAAGTTTTAAATTTTAACATACTCTTGTCGGTTAGCTTTTTGAAAACAACACAAGAAACTGGGAGAAATACGCAATATGCACACTCTACTGAGTAGGAACAAATCTCATTAATGGGTAATTCATAAAAGAATGTTTTTGTCTTTTTTTTCATTCTTTTATTATTATTATTATTATTATTATTATTATTATTATTATTATTATTATTGGTTTTTTGAGACAGGGTTTCTCTGTGGCTTTGGAGGCTGTCCCAAAACTAACTCTTATAGACCAGGCTGGTCTCGAACTCACAGAGATCCACCTGCCTCTGCCTCCCGAGTGCTGGGACTAAAGGCGTGAGCCACCACTGTCCTGTCTTGTTTTTTCTTATTTTCATTGTTTTTTTTTCCAAGACAGGGTTTCTCTGTGTAACTGTCCTGGCTGTCGTGGAACTTGCTTTGTAGACTAGGCTGCTTTTGAACTCTCGGAGATCAATCCATTCGCTTGCCTCTGCCTCACATGCTGTGTGTCACCATGCCTGGCAAAAAGAATGTTTTAAAAGCCAACTATATGAAAAAGTGGGGTAAAGAACTAAATAGACAATTCTCAATAGAGGAATCTAAAATGGATGAAAGACACATAAGAAAGTGTTCAACATTCTTAGCCATCAGGGAAATGCAAATCAAAACAACTCTGAGATACCATCTTACTCCTATCAGAATGGCTAAAATCAAAAACACCAATGACAGTTCATGTTGGAGAGGATGTGGAGAAAGGGGAACACTCCGCCACTGCTGGTGGGAGTGCCAATGTGTACAGCCACTTTGGAAATCAGTATGGCGACTCCTCAGGAAAATGGGAATGAGTCTACCACAAGATCCAGCAATTCTACTCCTAGGCATATACCCTAAAGAAGCACATTCATACAACAAGGACATCTGTTCAACTATGATCACACCAGCATTATTTGTAATAGCCAGAAATTGGAAGCAGCCTAGATGCCCCTCAACGGAAGAATGGGTAGAGAAAATGTGGTACATTTACACAATGGAGTACTACTCAGCGGAAAAAAACAATGGAATCTTGAAATTTGCAGGAAAATGGATGGATCTAGAAGAAACCATTCTGAGCGAGGTAAACCAATCGCAAAAAGACAGATATGGTATGTACTCACTCATATTCAGATTTTAGACATAGAGTAAGGATTACCAGCCTACAATCCACACTGCCAATGAAGCTAATAAACATGGAGGTCCCTAAGAGAGACATGCATGGTCCCCTGGAGAAGGGGAGAGGCTCAAGATCTGCTAAGCAAATTGGGAGCACGGGAAGAGGGGGGAAGGAGCTAGGAGAATGAGAAGGAGAGAGGAAGAGGGATGCCGAGGACATGAGTGAGCAGAAAATATGAGTCGGGAAGAATACACGATAACAAGAATGGAGATATAATAGAGGGAGACACTTTTGGTTTACAGAGAAGTCAGGCACTAGGAAAATGTCTGGAGATCTACAAAGATGACACCAGCTAACTATCTCAGCAACGGAGGAAAGGCTACCTCAAATGCCCTCCCCTGATTATGAGATTGATGACAGACTTATATGCCCTCATCCAGCAGCTGGTGGAAGTAGAAGCAGACACCCATTAACTAATCACCGATCTGAACTGGAACCCAGATGCAGATAGCTGGAATACCAGCATGGGACTGATCCAGACCCCAGGAACATGGGTTTCATGTTTTCTTGGAAAACTACGGGACCTCCTGTAGAAGCCCAGTATTTATCCCTAGCATAGGTGTGGACTTTGGGAGCCCAGTCCATATAGAGGAATACTTCCTGAGCCAAGACACACGGGGGTGGGCCTAGGCCCTACCCCAAAAGAAACGAAACACTCTGATGACACCTTATGGAAGGCCTCACCATCCAGGGGGAGCAGAGAAGATATGTGACAGATAAGGTTTTGGGAAGGGCGGGTAGGGGAGGATGGGTGGGAGAAGGGAAATGGGATTGTCATGTAAAACAATTCTGTTCCTAATTCAAATAAAAAAAAGTTGGAAAAAAAAAAAGCCAACTATATGAAAACACATTCAACTTCACTAACTGTGGAAGACAGAATACACCACACCGCCACCACCACCACCACCACCACCACCACCACTACCACAGACACACACACAAAGATGTCCCTAATCAGCTAACCTAGAAGTACCTGACTTTGGCAATGGGGGTGGTGTTTGCAGGCAACATTAAATTAGAACCTTGAGGAAGGGATGTCATAGAAGCCCAGAGTCCTCATCATCAGAGAGAGGCAAGTGTGGTAGTGTTAGGAGATGCCTGGGTAATGAAGGAAGCAGTGAGTGGAGAAACATTTCTCTGCTGGCTTTGAAGGTGGAAGAATAGACTATGAGCCAAGAAACGCAGCTGGCTTCTAGAAACCAGCAAAAGCAAAGACACTGGTTTCCTTACAGCTTTCAGACGGAAGCCACCCTGCTGACACCTAGACTTTAGCCTAGTGACTATGCCTGAAGGCAAATAAACTACATGGAACCTGACCTCACTTGACATTCTAGCCTACTGACTTCCAGGCTCCATAAACACCAAAATGTTGCAGTATATATTTCCTATCAATTTACCCTCCTATTCTTCTTAACAGCTAGCTGCTTCATCGCTTCTGAACCCTCCTCAAGTTACTTCTTTGGTAATGTTTACTGTTAAAGGGAGGAACTTGATCAAATGCCTACAACATGATCCAAAGAAATCAGGGTACTTTCAAACTCTCCCAGCATCAACTCACCCCGCTTCTATTCCCAATCCTTGGTCCTACCAGGTACTTCTCTGTCTACAGTAAATCCCAAACAGTCAGCTTTGCCACATTGCTCCTACAGCTCTCCTTCAAACACGGTTATCCCCCTTTCCAATAGCTTATCCAGCAGCATATAAGCATGCCTTTGAAGGGACCAGCTCCCCATTTCGGCAGCCATGACAGTAACATGTGCTCGCTATGACCTTGTCTTAGTCACTAGAGGTTAGGTGCCTGCCTCGTGACAAGGAACCAATCAGAAGCTAGCTTGTGGCGCTATGCTTCACGACCCTGGGTGTACTTTACAGACAAGCATAACAGCAATGACGTGCAGAGCATAGCAACCACCCTGGGAGGGCCTATGGGCCATAACAACCAGTTGGCCAATCAACACAGGGCAAGCCCTCCAAGCCTGGAGGCACACCAATCCTGAGCCTGTGTGTACCCCTAGACATTCCCCTTACGCTGCCCTACAAGATCTCCTGGGAGCCCCTAGGAGCTGTCTTTTTCGAGCCATCTGCCATGGCAGGTGGGTGAAAGACCCGAGCTAACATGGGGTTACCTCATTAAATTACAATAAAGCCTCATGCAGTTTGCAGCAAGCTCTCGTATTTGCCTGGTGATTGGGATGACCGAGGTCGTGGCCTGGGACCCCGGGAACCTGAGTTTTCCAGGGTTCTAACACTTTAACATAACCTAGCTCAAAAACAGGACATTCCCCACCATGTCCCCTTCCTCTGTTTGCTTGAATTAAAGCTCTTAAGAGCTGTATATGGCCAGGCAGTGGTGGCGCATGCCTTTAATCACAGCACTCAGGAGGCAGAGGCAGGCAGATCTCTGTGAGTTCGAGACCAGCCTGGTCTACAAGAGCTAGTTCCAGGACAGCCTCCAAAGCCACAGAGAAACCCTGTCTCGAAAAACCAAAAAAAAAAAAAAAAAAGAGCTGTATATAGTTCTATGGTTCAGTCTCTGACTCCACTTGTGCCCACTCCAGCTGGCTGTTGCTCAGCAGCCTCAGCACAGTGGCAATCATTTCCATTATGTAGAAGAGGAAACAGGATCCTAGAGAAGCCTGGGCAAGCTGTTCAAAACCAAACATTAGTCAGCAGTTTACTCTAAACCCCTTGCCATTTCTACTCCCTGTTTCTGCCTGGCCTTCAAACGTGAATTTCCCTGCCACTGTAAATCTTTCTGCCCCAACAGCCTTTTTTTTTTTTTAATATTAAATGTGTATGTATTCCTTATAAAATGATTACAAGATTTGATTCTCATTAGTTTATGTGCCATGGCATATTGATTTCAAAACTAATACATTTTGGGTTTTTTCTGGCTGTGTCATAGTTCACACTGGCATATGATTTCTCTTATAGTTACTCCTTTTAGATTGGATTCCAGCACTTGAGAGGCAAAGGCAAGCGGATCTCTGTGAGTTCAAGGCCAGCGTGGTCTCCAAAGCGAGTGCCAGGATAGGCTCCAAAGCTACACAGAGAAACCCTGTCTCAAAAAAAAAAAAAAAAAAAAGGTTGGATTCCTTGGGTAGTTCCCTTGGTTATGAGCCTATATTACCATAATCTATAGCACATTCTTTATTCATAAATTTCTTATTTTCATTTAAGAAATGCATGCTCAGTATGAAAATGTGGAAAACGGGAACAAAACTATTTTTGCCATAATTATGCCACCGAATACAATGCTGTCACTTTCATCTCCTTCCAAGTTTTCATATGTCATTCCCACCCACCCTCATTATAACTATAGAAAATACAGAGAAAGTCATCTTGAGTTTATCCACTAAATATCAAAGAAATCAACATAAACAAAAGCTGCAGTAATCAAGGATATCTGACATGTTTAATGCCACATAAGAAACAGGAAATTGATTTTTCATCAATAAAAGAACAGTCATATAATTTGTTTTCTTTGTAGAACGAAAAAATAATGCTAGTTCTTGGTAGAATTGTAAGAATTAAATTATGTCACTTCTTAGATGAAGCCTGTGGTGTGCACAGCTGACAGAGGGGCAGGTGAGCACGCACCCTGCAGGCAATTGCAGGAGACATTTCCTCATCAGAGAAGTGTCTAAACTCAGCCTCTGCTGCTCTGCCAGAGACCTTGGACCTGAAAGTCTCGGCACTACTTCTTTCCAATCTTCCACACAGAACAGTGCCTGGTGCAGTAAAAGCTGCTGAAAGAAAAACTGAACTTTTTAGTATGGGGGGGCAGAGGTTAGGGTAAGGAGTGGCTCTGTGGCAAAGCATTTGCCTTGCCTGGCTTGCATGAGGTTTTCTCCCCAGCATCACAGACACCAAACAGTCCTCTTCCTGTAAAATAAACACAGATGCGCAGTCACAGACACAGCTGGGGGGGGGGGGGGGGATAGAAGCACACTAACAATTTAAAATAATTTGACTTATATGCAAGCTTTTTCTTGCCTCTAGGGATGTAGCTCAGTGATAGAATGCTGGCCTAACATATGTGAGACACTTGTTCAACCTCCTCGTGCTGTCAAAAATAAATAAATAAAATATTTCTCACGTCTTTAATTTGACAAGAGAAAACTTGCTGGGTAAGCAGTATTTTATACTTGAAATTTCAGGATCACCTGGACCTAGCAATTAACGTGATATTGCTATTTTTTGCTGTTGGTTTGGGGGTTTTGTTTTGTTTTGTTTTAAAGATTTTATTTATTAGGTATACAGTCTTCGGCCTGCATGCCAGCAGAGGGCACCAGATCTCATTCAAGGTGGCTGTAAGACACCATGTGGTTGCTAGGAATTGAACTCAGGACCTCTGAAAGAACAGTCAGTTCTCTTAACCGCTGAGCCATCTCTCCGGCCACAGAAGGGTTTGTTTTATTTCGTTGTTCCCAAATATACTTTAGTAGCTTGTTTGAAGGCTTCTTGGCTCAATTAGAAGCACTGATATAACCCGTGCATAAGGACTATAGAGATGGCTCAGCCATTAAAATGGTGTAATATTCTTGCAGAGGACCTGAGTTTGGTTCCCAGCACCCATATGGCCCATGACCTCTTCTGGCCTCTCCAAGCACCTCACACAACCACACATATGTTGAGCACACGCACATGTCTACACGCACATAGACACTAATAATAGTAAATATTTTTAAGCCTGTTAATATGGGAGCACAGTTGTGTCCTGTTTTCTTCTCTCCACTAGAACAGTTTACAGAATACAAAGGCAGACGGACCTTCAAGAGGTCTCAAATATGACAAGGTAGCATTAAATTATTTTCAGCAAGAGGCATTTCAGTTTCTGAAATCTATCTAAAAGCAGAACCTCCCAAAATAACTCAATTATTATAAAAGCAGGGAAGATGGTCTCATCACCAGAGACAAGTCTCCACTGTGCATTCCAGCAGACACTGACATAAAACTGTCCTGACTCCTTTTATCCCTCTTGGAGCCATTTAGGTCATTTATTTTCCTACAACTACTCTTCTCCATCTCCCACGTGAGGATGGTGTGAACACGAATCACTTAGTTTTTATGTGAGTTCCTAAAAATATGCTAATAAACGTGATCACATTTTGTCTTTTCTCTTGCTAATCTACCTTTTGTCAAAACTCATAATTCCCATGAAAAGAACCTAAAGAGACAGGGACCAAGGAAAGGATTTCCTGTCACAATAATCTTATATTCCCAGTAAATCTGCACAAACTGAATTTGGAATCGACATATAGATCTTGCTATGAGAGTGAGCTCTTAGTACTACTGAAGGGACCAGCTCCCCATTTTGGCAGCCATGACAGTAACAGGTGCTTGCCATGACCTTGTCCTAGTCACTAGAAGTCAGATGCCTGCCTCGTGGCAAGGAACCAATCAGAAGTTAGCTGGTGGTGCTTTACGGCTCTGGGTGTGCTTTACCGACAAATGCACAACAATGACTTGCAGAGCATAGCAACCACCCTGGGAGGGCCTATGGCCATAACAACCCATTGGCCAATCAACACAGGGCAAGCCCTCCAAGCCTGGAGGCACACCAATCATGAGCCTGTGCGTACACCTAGACACTCCCCTTACACTGCCCTACAAGATCTCTAAGCAGCTGGTTCGAGCTGTCTTTGCTAGCCATCCGCCATGGCGAGCTAACATGGGGTTAGCTCGTTAAACAACAATAAAGCCTCATGCAGTTTGCAGCAAGTTTTCGAATCTGCCTGGTGATTGGGGTGACCGCTGTCTGGGGCTAAGGCCTGAGATTTCCAGAGGTCTAACACTATTAGGGAAGCCACAGCAACATGACTATTCCAAATGCCCCTGCCAGGACCACACACCTGAAAGCTGTAATTAGGACTGCATCAGACAACAGAGACAAGCCAAGGGACCCCGAAGAAACTTCCAAATACTCCTACAAAGTAAACTCAGACCATTACTACAATGAATGAAAAATTACCTAGACAAAGAAGGGCAACTGGTCAACCCTGGAAGGCTAAAAGCAGAGTGCAAGGAACTGTGTGAGACAAAGTTACATTTTAAGTTTTTTGTTTTGTTTTTTTACTTTTTCCAGACAGGGTTTCTCTGTGTAGCTTTGTAGACCAGGCTGGCCTCGAACTCACAGAGATCCACCTGCCTCTGCCTCCAGAGTGCTGGGATCAAAGGCGTGCACTACCACCACCCGGTTCATCAAGTGTTTCCTAAGTATTCACAAAGTGCCAAGAACTAAGACGTATAGGGCTGCAAACTAGACAGAGGCCTGAGTAGCTGGCATAGACATCAAATAGACATTAAAAATCCGTGGACGGGGCTAAAAGAGGGTATGAACTAGCTTTGGGAATGGAAAGAGGTCCATTTGAAGAGAACAGAGATTTAACAGACACTCAGAACATGCAGGGACGGAAAACATCAGTCAAACTTGGTTTAAAACAGGTAATACAAGTGGGTGTGGTGGCGAACATCTGTAATTCCATACCCTGGATGCAGAGGCAGGAAGCCGGCCAAGAGTAGAGGTCCTACACAGTGAGCTTCAAGCCAGCCTGGGCTGCATAGGGAGACTGACTCAAAAAACTAAAATCAACAACAGAAACCCACAGAGAGGAAGAACAGAGGCAGGAGGTAAGGAAAGGTGGTCAAGGCAAATTTGGAAACCCGAAGGGCTTTTTTTTTTTTTTTTTTTTTTTGGGTCTCACACAAGCTAGGCAGGCACTCAAAGCCAGCAGTTAATCGACCACAAGAAATTCTCTTTGTAGTCCTTCCTCCCCACCCCCGCTTTGCTATTGTCTCTATTCACTCCCCACTGAAGATCATTTCACTTTCTTAGTGAGCTTAATTAAAAGGTAATTTCAACCTACGTCTCATTATTTTTGAGGCAATAGTCCTGCCCATCTCAGGCAACCCCTTCTCCTGCAACTTTTTTCACCTTGATAAAGCAAATAACCCTCGACACAAAGTCTGTGAAAGTTTTATTAGTCTTTTGACCTCTTGGCCTGCCCCAAAAGCTAAACTCTTAGCCAAGTTTAAGGTGAGAATACCCTGAGGGGATAATTCCTGGCCCTTCAGAATCCCACATTAGCTCAATTGCCTGACTTTCCTCTCATTAGAAACTTCCGCAGCAAAGTAAATCGCTCACTACCAGAAAGAGAAGCACCACAAAAGCCTGCGCTGCACCTCCAGGCTAGGGAAGGTACAGGACCCCAGGGCGGTGCAAAACAGCAATTCACTGTTTTACCATTTCAATAGGAGCCAGGAATTACAGCAAGGAGCACAAGAAATCGGCTTTGTACCTTCCCCCGAGTTTTTATGTGTATTGTTTGCTGCCAGGTCTCCCGGCTGAACAGAATGGTGGTGAAAAACACAAAGAGCTGTGCAGGTTGGAGCAGTCCTTCCTGGCAGAGGGAAGAGCACACACCCTCCAGGAGTAGCTGGAGGAGTGGAACTGCAGGCAACTTCGGGGAGCTGGGGAGGCCTCCCAGTTCTTCCTAGGCCACTCCCAGGATCTCTTGAAGGCAAGAGATGGCCATGCCTGTAATTCCAGCACTCTGGAGGCTGAAGCAGGTTTCCCAAATTTCTAAACTCCTTTAGACTACAGTATTTTCTGTTTTGTTTTTGAGACAGAGTCTCACAATATAGCCCTGGCTGGTCGTCTGAAACTCACTGTGTAGCTCAAGCTGGCTTTCTTGCCTCAATTGGAAATATGTTCGTATTACAAAGAGACCGTCACTCCAATTGAAACGTCTAGACATGGCGAACTTCACTCTTTACCAAGAGGGTGTGCTAGGGAAAGCAAACACACATAGACAGGAAGTGCATTCGATTTTTATTCTAATTCAGGTATTTTTCCTGTTGGCTAGGGTCCAAATTAGAGGGTGAGAGGAATCACAGCTCCAGGACATCAAATTCCTGGAATGCTGCAAGGGGCCTTTGAGTAAACAAGTTTTACCAGGTGGAGGAGATTAAAACATTCGCAGGAAGCCGGACAGTGGTGGTGCACACCTTTAATTCCAGCATTCGGGAGGCAGAGGCAGGCGGCATAAGGATTCGGGTGTTATGCTGGCCTGTCCCTCTCACCTGGCAGAATGCACTCAGGCAGTACCCTGGTCAGGCCAGGGTTCCATGGTTGCATAGTCTGCACGCTGGTGCAAAGGATCCCTTTAAAAGACAGGCCCCGTGCACTTATGCTCCCTTTCCCACATTTCCCCTGGTGCTGACAGACTTTTCCTGTCTCCCTCTTCTGGCCTCTCTCTGTCTTTGTGTCTCTTTTCTCTTTCCCTTCCCTCCTCTTTCTAATAAAAGTCACTTAGGCTCTATCTGCCTGGCATGTTTGTCCGTCGCCTCAGTCAACCTCGTCCACCAAGGTCCTCAACGCAAGGTTCCCCTCACGATTTATCGTAACAGGAGGATCTCCTGAGTTTGAGGCCAGCCCGGTCTACAAAGCTACACAAAGAAACCCTGTCTCGAAAAACAAAACAAACTAAACAAAAACATTCTAAGGAAAGTCTTACAAGATGGGGGACATAAAAAGATTTGAAGACCTTATCCCAAGCACAAATTGTATAGTATTTGCTAGAAAAGACTCACATCTAGTATTTCTTACACCTTTGAGTGCTGGGAGTAATTGCATGTGACACACAGCTGTTGTCTTGTTTTACGGAGTACCAAATGCTATAGAGGAAGGAAATCATGTAAAACCTTCATTCACATATATAGACAGGAAAATGCTGTTTCACGGATGGTATAACAGCCAAACAGCTGTCAATTACCGAGCCTAGGAGCAGTGTTTGGAATAGCAAACACTTGCTCTATGCCAGTTTGCAATTTCTTGTTCTCAGTCCCACAACAGTTTGAGTTATCAATATATGACTTCTATTTTACATTAGAAGAAACTGGCTTAGGGAGTTCACTGGTGAAGGGCTGGAGAATTGACTCCAAGGGTAGAGCACTTGCATAAGAGCCTTCTTCCTGGCTGATAGTTCACAGCCATCCCCAAGGTCCAGGTCCTGGGACTCTGATACCCACTTCTAAACTCCACCTGTGCCAAATACACACATGGTGCAAACATACATGAGGGCAAAACACATGCTTACACATAAACAGAATTAATTTTTTTTTTACAAGACAGGGTTTCTCTGTGTAGCTTTTGGAGCCTGTCCTGGAACTTGCTGTCGACTAATCTGGCCTCAAACTCACAATCTGCCTGCCTCTGCCTCCCTTGTGCTGGGATTAAATGTTTGAGCCACCACTGCCTGGCTAATACCTTTTTTTTTTTTTTTAAGTCTTTCTATGTTTTCCTGGCTGTCCTTGAACTCACTATGTAGAACAGGCTGGCCTCAAACTCAGAGATCTGCCTGACTCTGCCTCCCAAGAGTGCTGGGATTAAAGGTATGGAACACCATGCCTGGTCACATGAATATATATATATTTTTAAAAATCTCCATGTGAGGGGCTGGAGAAATGGCTAGGCAGTTAGGAACACACACTAAGTATTGCTCTTGCAGAGGACCTGAAAATGGTTCCCAAATGTCTGTCACTTCATCTCCAGGGAGATCTGGTACCTCCAGCTTCTGTGGTCACCTGTATTCACACGTCCCTCCTCTTCCCCCTGAAAATAAAATTTTAAAAAACCTCACAGGTAAGTCTTGGTCAACTCCAAGATCTTACTTACAGTTGGACTTGAGCTATTCTAATGCACTTGGACATTGGGACATGATTCTTATATACTGTTCTTATATACTGTTGTGGGTTCACGCTGAACTGGGTTTGAACCCCTAAATTCTGCCACTTGCTGCCAAATGATGAGGTAATAGTGGCTCTCTGTGGGGTGGTTATGAGGGTGGTTTTTGGTTTTGTTTTTTTGTTTGTTTTTTTGAGGGTGGTATTAGAAGCAATGTTCAGGGTCTAGAACACATCAAAGATGTGTTCACTAAAAGTCCACATTAGGTCACAAAGAGCAAACAAGAGTGGCAGGGACCAATACACATGCCAGAGGGGCGTGAAAGACCTCAATAGCTAGAGGAAAACAAAGACTGGACTGGGGGAGCCACTTCATCTCCCCAGAGTAGGTACAGCTTCTGGTAGACAAGTGTGAAGACCTGGGTTCAGATCTTCAGAACCCATGGGAAAATCTCACTGTGGCAGCCTGCTCTAGCAACCCCAGCTTTGGGGTAGCATATGTCAGCCAGCGAGTCTAGCTGAATCTATGAGCTTTTGATTTAGTGAGAGACTCAGTTTCAAAAACTAGGAGGAGGAAAGATGACTGTTCTTGCAAAGAGCCAGGGTTTGATTCCCAGCACCTTTATGGTAACCAAAACCATGTGTAGCTCCAGTTTCAGGGGATCCATTGGCCTCTTTTGGCCTCTGGGGGTAGCAAGCACAAACATGGTGCACAGACATACATACAGGCAAAACACTCATACACATAAAAACAAATAATTAACTAAGTGTAACTGTTTAGTGGGAGAAAAATGTAACAAAAGACATAAAGACACAAGACTCTGGTGCCCAGAAGAAACAACACCTTGACACCTTGACACACACACACTTTTTTAAGTGTGAGCAAAAGAAAGCAGTTAGGAAACCGATTAGTGAAAAATCATTCAAATAGTCTCACTATAAACCTAAGGTGTTTTTTTTTTTTTTGTTTGTTTGTTTTTTTCCGAGACAGCGTTTCCCTGTGGCTTTGGAGGGTGTCCTGGAACTAGCTCTTGTAGACCAGGCTGGTCTCGAACTCACAGAGATCCACCTGCCTCTGCCTCCCAAGCGCTGGGATTAAAGGCATGCGCCACCACCGCCTGGCTAAACCTAAGGTTTAATGAACTAAAACTTTGAACATTTTTTTTTCATTTATTTTACATACCAGCCACAGTTTCCCCACCCTCCTCTCTTCCCTTCCTTCCCCTCCCGCCATCCACTCCTCCACTCAGAAAGGGGCAGGCCTCCCATAGACTTTAACAAAGCATGGCATACTAAGCTGAGGCAGGACCAAGCTCCTCACACTGCTTCAAGGCTGGGCAAGGCATCATTTCTTAAAATGCTGATTAGGCCTCAACCCTGTCAAACAGATATGAAACTAAAAATATTTTTAACACTTTACAGAATTTATTCAGAGCACAAGCAAGTTGAGTAAAAGAAGGTCCACAATCCTCTATGAAATGCTAATCTTTTGTTAGTTTGTTTGTTTTTTTGTTTTTTGTTTTTCGAGACAGGGTTTCTCAGTGTAGCTTTGGAGCCTGTCCTGGCACTCGCTCTGGAGAACAGGCTGGCCAAAATGCTAATCTTGAAAATAAAAATGTAAACATCCTAATTTAGTGAATTAGCTAATTGGATTTTACTATGACTCCTGGCTGCTTTCCAGCTAGTGTATTTGTAAAATACAAATTTACTTCATAGTAAATTCAAATGTATATGCAGCAAGCTCAGGCCTTTGTTACCTCCATCAGCTTGGCCTGTGAGCATGTCCTTGGGGCATTTGCTTAATTGCTAATGGATGTAGAAGGGCTCAGCCCACCAGAGACAATACCATCCCTGGGCAGGTGGGTATGGCCTGTATAAGAAAGGCAGGAGCTGAGCAGGCCAGGGGTTAGGACCAGTAAGTAGAGCAGGGCACCCCATGGTTTGTACTTCAGTTCCTGCTTCCAGGTTCCCTCAATGATCAGCCTTTGGTCACGGTGCTTACCACAACAAGAGAAAAGCAAATAGATCACTATCCTTCTCCATCTCCTCTCTGGACTGGGTTGAGAAAGGTTCACCATGTTTTTATCTTACTCCAGCCCCTAGCAGCAGGGCTGGCAAATGATTCTTCATGCTCAGAATAAAAGGCCCAGTCCACACAGAGTCCAATAACAGCCAACACAAGAAGGTCCAGAGTGAACCACACAGAAAGGTAAATGAACCTTTCTTATAAATCAGTTGATCCACGATGAGATCATTCACAGTTGCCATGGTAGAAGTCTAGCAGCCAGAACCCAGCACTGCTGTTAATGAGAAGCACTGCTGGTTCACATTTACAGGGGAAGCAATGCCTCCCAGAGGCCAACACCAGGGAAGAGCAGTCACTGGTGAGACAAATGACAAGAGAGGGGGACCGTGCATCTGGGAAAAAAAATGATTTACTACTATGGCCCAGCTTATTTCCCTCCATTGGGATAGTTTGCCATACAAGTACAATCTAAGCCAAGGCCTTCTCAGCTTTCTAGATCATATGAGATTAGGCATGCTCAGGTCCATACAGGAATAAACTACAGGAATCATTTTCATAAAGTTCAAGTATGTTCTTTCTTTTTGTTTGTTTGTTTATTTATTTATTTTGGTTTTTTGAGACAGGGTTTCTCTGTGTAGTTTTGGAGCCTATCCTGGCACTCGCTCTGGAGACCAGGCTGGCCTCGAACTCACATAGATCCACCTGCCTCTGCCTCCCGAGAACTGGGATTAAAGGCATGCGCCACCAACGCCCAGCTGCTTGTTTATTATTTTTTTTCCAAGACAGGGTTTCACTGTAGTTCTGGCTGTTCTGGAACTCGATCTGTAGACCAGGCTGACCTCGAACTCACAGAGATCTGCTTGCCTCTGGCTCCTGAGTGCTGGGGTTAAAGGTATGTGTGCCACCACACCCAACTGTTTTGTTTCACCTGAAAACAGATAAGGTCTGTGGATACAGCTCAGTAGTATAGCACTTGCCTGGTATATGTGAGGCCCTGTGTTTGACCCTCAGCTCCCAGAAAACAAACATGTAAAAGATGCCAGGCATAGTGTCTCATACTTATAATGCCAACATTTAGGAACCTGAAGCCTGAGGATTGACTGACACAAGCTTAAGGCCTACAGATGCAGCGTGAGGCCCTGTCTCGAAACAAAACAAACAGATCAACAACAAAGGTGAAAGTGCACAGGGATAGGCTCCAAAGCTACACAGAGAAACCCTGTCTCAAAAAACCAAACCAAACCAAACAAAAAACAAAGGTGAAAATGAAGGGACCAGCTCCCCATTTCAGCAGCTATAACAGCCTAGCACGAGCTTGTCTAACCTTGCCTTGGTCACTAGAGGTTAGGTGCCTGCCTCGTGGCAAGGAACCAATCAGAAATTAGCTGTTGGTGCTATGCTTTACAGCCCTAGGGTGCTTTACAGACAAGTGCACAACAATGATTCGCAGAGCATAGCAATTGCCCTGGGACGGCCTATAGGACATAACAACCAGTTGACCAATCAACACAGGGCAAGCCTGGGGCACACCAATCCTGAGCTTGTGCATACCCCTAGACACTCCCCTTACGCTGCCCTATAAGATCTCTATGCACTGGCTTCTGGCTGTCTTTCCTAGCTATCCGCTGTGGTGGATGGGTGAAAGGCCTTAGCCAGCATGGGGTTAGCTCGTTAAACAACTTCAATAAAGCCTCATGCTGTTTGCATCAAGTTTTCGACTCCACATGGTGATTGGGATGGTGGAGGTCCTGGGCTGAGATCCTGGGGGCCTGCGCCTCTGGGAGTCTTTCTAAAGTGCAGGTCGTTGGTGGCACACAACTTTAATGCCAGCACTTGGGAGACAGAGGTAAGCAGATCTCTATGATTTCAAGGCCAGCCTGGTCTCCAGAATGAGTGCCAGGATAGGCTCCAAAACAATTCAGAGAAACAGTGTCTCGAAAAACCAAAAAAAAGAAAGGGTGAAAGTAGGTCCACTGAGGGAGGCAGTCTACATAAAGAGCTTGAACAGTGGTCAGAGGTAATTAGAAATGATACTGACTGAAATTGTGCTCACATAAAACAAATGATTCCAGAACTTTTTCATGGTAAAATAGATCAGATTCATAACCCTCCCACATCCTTACATTTAGAAGCTAAGCCAAAAACTAATACAGGAAATAGAAGCAGGGCTATTGATTGGGCCAAGATTGCCAAGAAGACTAATCTGAGCTAACAGCTGTGAGTCCTTGCTGGGTTTGGACTGGAGTCTATGTAGATTGCAGGTTTAATAGCAGAGAGGCCAAGGGTCCAGAGAGAGCTGTCCACACAGACAGGGAAAGCATTGGCTTAAGCAAGAAACTATGAAGCCTGACATAGACAGACATGCAAACACGCACACATACTGGCTCATACTGCACATACTGCAGAACCCAGGTGCTGTTATGGGTACTTGACTACATCCCTGAAGATTGCCTGGATTGTTACAATCACCCCTTCTTTGACCTGAGAGTCAAACAGGACAGACACCCCTCCACCCCTCCACCCCTCCACCCCCCCACCCCACCCCCACCCCCACCCCGAGCAAGAATTCCTTTGCAAGTTTCAGAAAGCCAGGATGGAGGTGTAACTGAAAAGGAGATGCATGCAGGAAAGTCAGCAAAGCCTTAGTCACTTAAGGGACCTAGAGGGCTCTGACAGTTAAATGGCTGTTTGAAAGGACAGTGTGTGGGAGGTGGAGGGATTGGGTGGGGGTTGGAGATATGGCCCAGTGGTTAGGAGTGTTTGCTGTTTTTCCAAAGGCCCCGGGTTTGATTCCCAGCACTCATAGCAGGTGGCTCACAACCATCCAAGGGACCCACAGTCCTCTTCTGGCCCCAGAGGGCACCCATACACATGCTGAATTCACACAAAATACACATAAGTAAAAAAATAATCTTAGCTAGGGATGGTGGCATATGCCTTTACCCCCAGCATTTGGGGGCTGAAGCAGGTGGGTCTCTGTGAGTTCAAGGCACTCTGGCACACATAGCAAGTTCCAGGCAAGCAAGGCCTGCAAAGTGAGATCTTGTCTCAGTTTATAATATATTCTTTTAATGTGAACAAGAGGTTGTATACTATATTAGTTAAGGTCTGTATGTATCCTCCAGTGGGCTTCTACTGACGCTTACTCATTTCTTGTACATGTCCTAAGTGAGATGACCACTGTAGAAACAATTGAGAAGGCCACAGACACGTCCCTCAGGAATGCCCAGATTATAGCATCATCTCTTCAAACAATTGACCTTCAGAAGGAGAGAGCTAAAGATTTCCATCTTCCACCAAGACAAACTAATACTTTTCAGATGGGGTAGGTCTTACGGATCTTACTGCACTGGCAGTGCCTTTCACAAGCCTTGTCTTTCTGCAGGAGCCTCCTCAGCCAGCTCTGGAACCCACTCAAGTCCACTCTTCCTGGATCATTAATACCGACAGGGCATCTTGTCACTTAAATGTTTGTTCCTACATGGCTCCCTTGGAGCTCTTGAGAAACAACACAGCAGGTGCATATGACCTAAAAGGAACATTATTCTTTCCATGGGTACTTGCATTGTTAAAGAGGGTTATTCACTCAAAAGGCCAAGTTCTAAATGGCATCATCTTACCTGATGCTGGTGGCCAGGCAGATATTTTGATCCAGGTATCTTTCCAGGACCTCTTAAGTTATACTGTTTTCCTACTCCAAAATACAACTTCCATAAAGGCAGTAATTTTGTCTGTTTTTAACCATTACTAGTCAGCAATGGCACAGTTCTCAACCCATGATTATTGAATAAATACAGATAAAGACAGAGTTCCAATCCCTTGTTCTTTGGCCTTACAGTTCTTCCTAATAAATCAAATTGTTTCTCTCTTAATCTTGTCTTGTCTCTTGATCCAGTCATCCACCTGACATTAAAAGGAAATGATAAAATGAGCAAAGGGAAGGTGATCAGAAGGAGGGGAGGTGATGGCAACAAAGTTGAAGAGATGACATTTGGGCTCCAGCAACCAGCAACAGTCGGAGCCCCAGGCTCTCCTCGAAAGTCAATTAGCAGACTTGGAAGGACTCCAAAGATGCTTCTCTTCCACAGCTGTTTCTGATGGATATATTTTTTATGAATCTGTTATTTGTGATTACTGAAAAAATAAAAATAAAGCAGAAGAGGCCAGGCACAAAGGCAGGCAGATCTGAGTTCAAGGTCAGCCAGGAGCATTGTAAGACCCTATCTCAAAAGGAAAAATAGGCAGGGCAGTGGTGGCACACGCCTTTAGTCCTAGCACTCGGGAAGCAGAGGCAGGTGGATCTCTGTGAGTTTGAGACCAGCCTGTTCTAAAAGAGCTAGTTCCAGGACAGCCTCCAAAGCCACAGAGAAACCCTGTCTTGAAAAAGTCAAAAAAGAAGGAAAAACAAAAACAAAAACAAATTAAAATTAATTAAAAGGAAAAGTAAAGCTAGAAATTATTAACTGTATAAAGAAAAATCACCAAGGATCTTCCCGTAAAGATTTTTTTTTTTTAATTAAGTTCTTTTTATGGAACAAACCTGGAACTTGCTCTGTAGACCCGGCTGACCTTGAACACACAGAGATCTGCCTGCCTCTGCCTCCCAAGAGTTCTAGAATTAAAGGCATGGGATACCATGCCTGGCCCAAAAAAATAACTACTTGCTTCATTTTGTTGTTATTTGAGACAGGGTTTCTCTACATATCCCTGGCTGTCCTAGAACTCACTATGTACATCAGACTAGCCTCCAACTCACAGAGATTTCTCAAGAGCTCCCAGAGCTCTTCCAGGTGCTGGGATTAAAAGTGTGCACCACTATGCCAAGCATTACTCTTTATCCACCCCTTATGCATTTCTAAGTTTTCCCCTATGTACACGTTTTAGTTTTTACTTTGTATGTTTGGGTGTTTCGCCTGCAAATATGTCTGGTGCTGACTGGTGCTAGAGGAGGCCAGGTCACCAGACCTGGACCTGGAGTTACAAATGTTTGTGAACCCACACTAGAGTGCTGGGAATTGAACCGGGCTCTCTGAAAAAGCAGCAAGTGCTCTTAACTTGAGTCGTCTTTCTGGCCCCCTCTATATTTTAAAGAAGCTGTGACCATTCCATATATGTAATTCAAACCCGGTTTGCTCTTCTCTTAGTACCGTACTTTATTTCTGTCATGTACTGATATTACTATTTCATGACGTTCAGTGCAAGAGTTTAGTTAAATGAAGTGAGATTCTGCTGCCAATCATCATTAAATGTTCACGCTCTTTCAAACTAACTCAACAGCAAGGCAATTCTAAAATTCCAATTCTTGTAACTGCCAGGAGAGGAAAGCATTTTTACAGTTCCCCCTTTCATTTTGTTAAATATTTTAAAAACTACAAAGAATAACACTGACTGTGTTTATTTATGAAGCTGAAAAATGCCATTATTCTCTGACCATTTTCTCTTTCAAGGTCTTCCCAGACCTTGGGGGAATAAGTGAATAATCACCAGCCCAATACAGATCAGCTGCTGGGCCAGGGAGGAAGGAAAAAAGATCCAAATAGGAAGAACTCTGAGACATTTTTTTAAGAAATACATCTTTATTTATATATTTTTTAAGATTTATTTATTATATACTGCGTTCTGCCTACGTGCCAGAAGAGGGCACCAGATTGAATTATAGATGGTTGTGAGCCACCATGTAGTTGCTGGGAATTGAACTCAGGACCCCTGGAAGAGCAGTCAGTGCTCTTAACCTCTGAGCCATCTTTCGACCCCCGTGAGACAAGTTTTTATCTGAACATAATGCTGTTTCCATCTCAGTGGTTTGGGAATATTGTTATTGGTCAGTTTGTTATGTTTTGTTTGTTATGAGACAGGGTCTATTCATAGTTCGGGGTGCTTTGCTCAGGGTTAGAGCACTTACCTAGGATGGGCAAGGCCCTAGGTTCTATTCCCAACACCATAAAAACAAAACAATACACATGAGCACACACACACACACACACACACACACACAGAGAGAGAGAGAGAGAGAGAGAGAGAGAGAGACATAGACACACACAGACACATAGACCCAAAGACACACAACAGACACACACGCACAACACCCCCACATAAAAGTTTGAAAAGAAATGGCGTATATAAACATGTCCCCCACCCCATACCAATGCAACTCATTAATTACAAAGACCAGCAACAGGGAGATGGAGGCAGTAGGAGTTCAAGGTCATCCTTAGCTACATGGCAAGTTCAAAGCCAGGCTGGGCCACATGACAGTCTCTCAAAACAAATACCATTACTAATAATGGAAAAATTAGATATGCTAGACCTTCTTGGGGTGCACTATTAAGACTGCAATTCTGTAGAACCTCTGAACAGGACACTGGAAGAAGCTGAGACAAGCGAAGGGTGAGAAGCGGTCTACAAAACAGTCTACATTGCACACGCACACTCCATGTCAACCGTGAAAGACAGGGAAAGAGACACTTTTCCTTAAACTTTTATTTATTTTTTTAAGATTTATTTATTATGTATACAGCCTTTTGCCTGCATGTATTCTTGCACACCAGAAGAGGGCACCAGATCTCATTACAGATGGTTGTAAACCATCATGTGGTTGCTGGGAATTGAACTCAGGTCCTCTGGAAAAGCAGCCAGTGTTCTTAAGCTCTGAGCCATCTCTCTAGTCCTAAGCTTTTATTTTTTAATTAGGCATAGATATATATGTGCAGGTGAATTCAAGTACCCAAGGAAGCCAGAATAAAGCAGCAGATCCCCTGGAGCTGGAGTTACAAGTGGTGTTTGGAAGTCACCTGATTGATAGAGTGACTGGGAAGTGAACTCTGGTCCTCAGGAAGAGAAGTGCTTTTCACCTTGTGCCACCTCCCCAGCCCAAGAAATGATTATTTTATGTGTGAAGTGTTTTGCCTGAATGTATGCACATGTAAAACTGTGTGCCTGATGCCATGGAAATCATTGTTTTATGTGTACAGTGTTTTGCCTGAATGTGTGCACATGTACCACTTGCGTGCCTGATGCCATGGAGGTCAGAAAAGGCATTCCCTGGAACTGGAGTTACAGATGGCTAGGTACTGTTACACAGGTGCTGGGAACAAAGCACAGGCCCTCCACAAAAGCAGCAAGTGTTCTAAAACAATGAGCCATTTCTCTAACCCCCTTCCCACATCCCCCGAAAGAAATTATTCTTCTTCTTCTTCTTCTTTTCTTCTTCTTCTTCTTCTTCTTCTTCTTCTTCTTCTTCTTCTTCTTCTTCTTCTTCTTCTTCTTCTTCTTCTTCCTTCTTCTCCTTCTCCTCTCTCTCTCTCTCTCTCTCTCTCTCTCTCTCTCTCTCTCTCTTTTGGTTTTTCGAGACAGGGTTCCTCTGTGTAGCATTGGAGCCTATCCTGGCACTCCCTCTGGAGACCAGGCTGGCCTAGAACTCACAGAGATCTGCCTACCTCTGCCTCCTGAGTGCTGGGATTAAAGGCGTGCACCAATAACGCCCAGCCTTCTCTCTCTCTCTCTCTCTCTCTCTCTCTCTCTCTCTCTCTCTCTTTTAAGATTTATTTATTTATTTTGTATACAGTGTTCTGCCAGCATGTGTGCCTGCAGGCCAGAAGAGGGCACCAGATCTTATTACAGATGGTTGTGAGCCATCAGGTTATTGCTGGGAATTGAACTGAGGACCTCTGAAAGAGCAGCCAGCACTCTTAACCGCTGAGCCAGCACCCTCTTTTTTTTTAAAATTATTATTATTATTATTATTATTATTATTATTATTATTATTATTTTATCATTATTATTTTGAGATAGGGTTTCTCTGTGTAACAGTCCTGGCTGTCCTAGGAACTCTTTGTAGATCAGGTTGGCCTTGAACTCACAGAGATCCACCTTCCTCTGCCTCCCAAGTGCTGGGATCAAAGATGTGCTCCACCACTGCCAGGCAAGAAATCATTCTTGATTAAAGACAACCAAAGATATAGAACATCTAAGTGAAACTTTAATCCAGGACCAGAACAACAAAAAAATCCCCCTTAAGAAGGTATTTAATGGGACTACAGGCAAAAAATATTAAAGGTCTATAGATAAGATGAAAGGTTCAGGCATTATGCTGGCCTGCCCCTGTTAAAACTTTTGAAAAAAAAGGAGGAAGGAGGCACAAGATGAGACATGTTAACCAGTTTATTATTAGACATATTAAGCAGTTTATTATAAGGCCCGGCAGAGTAGGGAGACTAAGAGAGAAGAGGAACAGGGGTAATGGCTGAAGGCCTGGCAGTCACCATAGAGAGGCAGAGAGAGCGCATAAGTGGGAGAAGAGAGAGCAAAGCAGAGACAGAGAAAAGCAGGAAAGTTGGAACTTTTAAAGGTAAGACTGCACATGGGCACTGAGGTTCCACGCATGCCCAGAGTCCTCACGCAGGCAGTAATGCGTGGTGGGTGACATGGTGATGACGTAGCACATTTTCCTGTGCGTGCCCAGACTGTTGTGGGGGGGGGGCGGGTCTGTCTCTTAAAGAAATAGAGCCGATCAGCATTAAAGCCTGAACCTTTCAGCCAGTTACCTGGGGGAACAGGCAGTACCCTGGTCAGCCCAGGGTTCCATGGGAACTAACTCTGCACGCAGGTGCAAAGGACCCTGCCCATTTACGCTCTACTACTCTTCTCTCTGCTCTTCTCTTCTCCCACCTACACTCTCTCTGCCTCTCTATGGCGACTGGCCATGGCAGTCAGCCATTAACCCTGTTCCTCTTAGTCTCCCTACTCTGCCAGGTCTATAATAAACTAGTTAATATGTCTAACATGTCCCATCTTTTTTTTTTTTTTTTTTTTTTTTTTTTTTTGGTTTTTCAAGATAGGGTTTCTCTGTGTAGCTTTGGAGCCTATCCTGGCACTCACTCTGGAGACCAGGCTGGCCTCGAACTCACAGAGATTCACCTGCCTCTGCCTCCCAAGTGCTGGAATTAAAGGCGTGAGCCACCAACGCCCGGCACGTCTCATCTTGTACAACAAAAATATAACATTTGGCGCCCAGCTAGGTTTAGGCTCTCCCCAAAACCTCTCCCGCTAGGGGTGTGAAAAATTTCGGGGATCCTAAAATCTGAACTCATAACCCACTTTCCATCTCAGTTTTTCCTGACACTTCCTCCTGCCTACAGTGGCCTGAGATGCCCGAACTCTGTACACTTCAAGTCTCCACTTTTCCAACTAACCATCTTTGGAACCCACACATCAGCCTGCTCGCTGCAATCCGGTAAGATTTCCCTCGAGGGCTGGAGAGATGGCTCAGAGGTTAAGAGCAGTGACTGCTCTTCCAAAGGTCCTGAGTTCAATTCCCAGCAACCACATGGTAGCTCACAACCATCAATAATGAGATCTGGTGCCCTCTTCTAGTGTGCAGATATACATGGAAGCAGGATGTGGTGTACATAATAAATACATAAAATATTTTTTGTTGTTTTGTTTTTTTGTTTTTTCAAGACAGGGTTTCTCTGGCTTTTGGGGGCTGTCCTGGAACTAGCTCTTATAGACCAGGCTGGTCTCGAACTCACAGAGATCCACCTGCCTCTGCCTCCCGAGTGCTGGGATTAAAGGCATGCGCCACTGTTAGACCCAGGAAAACTCAGGCCTCTGGGGTCTCACCCCAGGACAACGGTCACCTCAATCACCAGGCAGATTCAAGAAAGCTTGATGCAAACAGCATGAGGCTTTATTGTTGTTTAACAAGCTAACCCCATGTTAGCTCGGGTCTTTCACCCACCGCCATGGCTGATGGCTAGAAAAGACAGCTCGGCTGCATAGAGATCTTGTAGGGCAGTGTAAGGGGAGTGTCTAGGGGTACACACAGGCTCAGGATTGGTGTGCCTCCAGGCTTGGAAGGCTTGCCCTGTGTTGATTGGCCAACTGGTTGTTATGGCCCATAGGTCCTCCCAGGGTGGTTGCTATGCTCTGTGCATCATTGCTGTGCACTTGTCCATAAAGCACACCCAGTGCCGTAAAGCATAGTGCCACCAGCTAACTTCTGATTGGTTCCTTGCCACGAGGCAGGCACCTAACCTCTAGTGACCAAGGCAAAGTCAGAAAAGCATGTGTTACTGTCATGGCTGCCGAAAGGGGCAGGCATCTGACCTTAGTGACTAAGACAAGGTCAGACAAATACATGTTCGGCTGTTATGGCTGCTGAAATGGGGAGCTGGTCCCTTCACCGCCTACGCCCGGCATAAATAAAATCTTAAAAAAAAAAAAAGATATCCCTTGAATTTCCCTCGGGTCAGGTTTGAAATCCCGCTATAGGGGCGGCACTCAGTTCGGACCCTGGGTCCTTTTTGGTTTCGGGACAGCTGTGTCCCCTTCAGGGACAGCAACTCCCACGGGCCGACAGTCATCTGGAGAGGAGCTTTTGCCGGTTTTTCCACTTGCCTCACCCATGGGAAATGCATAAGGAACCTTTCTGGTTGCAGCCAACAGGTGGGTAAACAGACAAAAAAAGCAGCTTATGGTCACCGCCATCTTGGCCATATGGTCTGACCTGAGGGCCGCCATCTTGGCCATGTGACCTACCTGTAGGCATGCCCACTCCAGCAGCTTGTGCCAGCAAACCTGGCTGTTGGACTTTTGCTTTCTGTCAGAATTCTTTTCTGCTTTCTTATTTGTGTGTGTGTGTGTGTGTGATTTTTTCTTTCACTGGCTCTGTTGCTCATGGCTTGTTTACTAAATACTGTGCCTTTCCAGGGCCCTCTGTTTAAGTCTGTTCTGTCCCTTTAAATCTCCTGTCTGTTTACCACAATGTATGGATCAGAGAATACATTCTGGTTCCCCCCTTTTACTCTTAACCAGTCCTACTTGTCTCTGCACATGTAATTTAAATTTAACTTTATACTAATCTAACTCTATATACAACTTAAATTAAACTGTGCTGTCTCATATTTCTAAATTGCTATTTATCTTTAAGTGATGGTAAACATTTAAAGTCATAAAGATCTAATTTAACTATATTTAAAATATAAGCTAACTCTATACAACTTAAATTTAACTCATGTATCTTTAAATATGATGAAAGTTTAAAATCATAAAGGTCTATTTCAAATTAACAAAATATTTATGCCACTCAGTTCATCCTGTACGCCATTTACAAAGGTATAGCTTTTTATTACAAAAGGGGATTTTTCTCTAACTAAAGGCAAACTTTTGACTGCTGAGATACTAAACAGCCCTCAAATGTTCAGAGATCTAGAGAACATGACATTTAAAATGTTTTGTTAAAAAGCTTTCTATAACAGAGATAGTCCAGGTGCTGGCTCCACCCCATTTCCTCCAAGAAGACTGATGGGCACAGAAGAAACTTCATCTCAAGTCAGTGACAACACTAGCCACTAAGCAACCCTGCCTTTCACCTCAGCTGCTACAAAGTACTCCAGACTGTGGATAAGAGGATAATGGAATCGACTTTCCCTGCATTGTTTGGGCCAACGGTAGGTGAGCCTTCCTGTAGTCCATAATCCACAGGTCACATGCTAACAGCAAGAAGGCAGGTGTCCTGCAGCCCGCTACTATGGATGGAGGACCTTGGGGGTAGCTGTCCATGCAGCCTGCTGGCAAGCCTCTGTTATTCTTTAATCATTGATTCAGGTAAAATCTTATCCTTCTCAAGAACTCTGATGCTTCTGATGACTGGTAGTCTTGCCAGCTTAAAACAAAACAGATTTCAGGAACAGCTTTTTTAGGGTTTATCTATGTGAAGACAGGAAAGTGTATGAAGGTCTGAGAATGTAAGGTATAAAGGTCTGAGGATGGAAGGTCTAAGATGGTAATGTAAGGTGTATGAATTAAAGTTATGAAGGTCTGAGGATAAAAAAGCTTAAGTGATGATAAAGTGGGTTGAGACATTAAAAAGAATGAAATGTGTTCCAGATTCCTCTATTTCTCATTACTGTTCATAGTAAAGTTCTACAATACCACTATATGATCATAATTACAAGGTCAAGATTAAGACACTTTTCAATGTCCTAAAAAAAAAAAATCTGTCAATTTTAAAATGGTAATGCTTTCAGCCAAGTTGCTTCTAACATGAACATGCTGCTAATGTATCTAATACTTATGTCTCCACAAACTCTAAGGATTCTTGTAAGTTCCAGGGAGCTGAATTGGATCCAAACAAACAGGTCAGATTCACTCCAGTTATTCGATCTTTCCCTGGTCCCAGGACTCCCTTCCTTCTTGTTGGGACACCTCAGGAACCCCTCCCTCATCTTACAATCTTCCCCTCAAGTGACAGGACCTAAGAAGAAAAATTTTTTTCTAAACTTAACCTTTTCCTCTGCTCTGCCAACATCTTGGCAGGTCTAAGAGGCACCAGGGAGTTCCACACAGCCTGGACTGCGATGAAACAACCAGCTACCCCAGACGTGGCAGTACCCCAACCTTCTCAGGCCCCCCAAAGATGGCCAACGCCCCCCACGTCAGCAGGAAGCAGTCTTGAGAATTTGAAGTCCTTATTTCTTAATCAGCCATGTCTGACACCCCACCTTTTTTTTTTTTTTTTTTTAAGATTTATTTATTTATCATGTATACAGTGTGTGCCAGAAGAGGGCACCAGATCACATTGGTTGCTGGGAATTGAACTCAGAACCTCTGGAAGAACAGTCAGTGCTCTTAACCCCTGAGCCATCTCTCCAGCCCTGCATCCCACCTTTTTAAAATAATAAGTAAAGGTGGGATTGAAAGCTTCACGCATTATGCTGGCCTGCCCCTGTTACCTGGCAGAACAGGCAGTACCCTGGTCAGCCCAGGGTTCCATGGGAACTAAGTCTGCACACAGGTGCAAAGGACCCCTTTAAAAGACAGACCCCTGCCCATTTGCGCTCTCTATTCCTCTCCTCTCCCACCTACATTCTCTCTGCCTCTCTATAGCGACCGGCCATGGCGGTCAGCCATTAACCAGGTCCTCTTCTCTCTTAGTCTCCCTACTCTGCCGGGCCTATAATAAACTAGTTAATATGTCTAACATGTCTCATCTTGTGCCTCCTCTTTTCTTTTATTTCTAATTTAAACAAAAATCTAACACAAGGTACTAGCAAAGCATTGTAGCTAACTCCCTGGTTTGGAGCATAGCACTGTGTTATTTAAGAAAACAGTTTTATCTTCAGGAACTGGATGATTTTAAAGTCTTTGGGGGCATGCCAAGAAATTCCTCAGGGATGGTTCAGGAGGAAATGCATATATTTGCAGAGAATGAAGTGACTAAGAAGGCTTCCATCTGAAGGATCTGGGCAAAGGGCATAGAAGAATTCTGTATGTAGCTTTTGCAGCCTCTCAATGGTTCTGACATTAGTTCATTAATAAAAGGTTAGAAGGGTAAGGAGGGAAGTCTTGGTTGGTAGTTTCTCATGGTTCCTCACTTTACCCATTCTCCTGCCCAGAATAAGGATATAATGTTGGAGATTGAAGAGCCAGCAGGCAGCCATAAAGTAAGACAGGTGTCCTGGCAGGCAGACGAAACTTGGAGCCCATATGCTATCCTGGGAATTTACCATGCACTGTCACCTCCAGATATCTTACCTAAGACACTCTCCATCGTTCTGCTGAAGTGCATAGGGATTCAGTGAAGGCGGCAAAGATCAGTAATCCAGTCTACAGGTGTAGCTCGGTACACTGGTCTACCATGTGTAAGGCCCTGGTTTCTATCTTATTAAATTTTATTTTGTATTATATTCACTGTTGTTGTTGTTTTTGCCTACTATATGTCTACTATTTGCCTATAGTATGTCAATGAGAGGTGTCAGAAGGCATGGAACTAGAGTTACAGACAGGGGTGAGCTGCCATGTGAGTGCTGGGAATTAAAACTGAATCCTCCTTCTACAAGAACAGCCAGTGCTCCTAACCGCTGATCCATCTTCCAAGCCCCTTGCTATGCCTGATGGAGGGAGTCGTGGTGGTGATTTTCTCAAGGCCACAATTCTAAAGTGGCAGGATGGCAATGAAAACTGTCTAGATCTGCAAAGAAACTATGCCTTTGGGCTCATTCCACATTAAAGGCAGGCCTCATTCTGTGAAAAGGGATAGGAATTCCAAGTCTCAAATGAGTGATACATGGGAAAGAACTGTGGGGCTTGGTACAGAGGGCAGAGAGCAATTCCAATGTTTGCTGAATCAATAATTCAAAAAACCAAGCACATCTGTTTTTCAGTGTTCTGGTACAATGAGCTATTTTAAGCAAGGGGTGGCGGGGTGGGGGACGGTGTGGGGGTGTGGTCACTGTATTTATGTGGGTGAGTTGGCTGTAGATATTAGTCAGCAATTTCATTCAGTTTCTTGGCTCTCCCAGTTCTTTCCCCTCCTTCAGGCCTGCCTAGAAGCACTCTGACACTTTTCCAGTCAGCTCTTCTGAATATCTACCTCTACAAGGAGGGAGGGCAAGGTTGGAGTATATGAAGGACCACTCTTCCCAGATAGCAAAAGTAAGTCCAAACTAGGGAGCTCTGGCCAGAGCTGAGCAGGGACTGAGCTTCTGAAAGCTCTAGGTGGAAGAGCAAAAGCTGCTGTGAGGACCTGAATGCCAGCCAGATCAACCTGTCACACGTACCCTGCTGTGGGTCCTGGCCCCCATGTCCCTCATTGGAGACAGCTTGGACATCCTAATCCTACTTCACAGACTGAGGCCAGGGCTTTAGGCACATTTTCTTTTCAAATCTAGACAATAAAGTGGGAAATTACCAATACGGTGCCAAGCAGAAATATAAGGGTATTTAATAGGGAAAAGCCTTACTTACAGAGCGACCTAGCTGTCGTGGCAGCAGTCTGTCCAGCAAGCCGAAAAGTGTGAAACCGAAACTGAAAACCCAGCCACCTGAACCTCTCACTCTACATCACCCTGACCACACCCTTGAAGGCGTGGTCAGGCACACCCCTAAGCAGGCAGCTTCCCCTACAAGACAAGACTATTTTGGAACTATGGACTTGAGAAAATGACTTTGGATCTCCTCAAACCCCCATCCCATGGTGCTCAGTAAGGGACTAGGATGATGACTCAGTGGTTAAGAGCTAATATAGCCTCACACGAAATGTGCTAAACACGTCTGTGCCCTGCTTTGTTTAAAAGGGTGTAGATTCTGGATGATTTTTTTTAAAAAAAGATCCTGACATCTACCATCCATCAAATTAATAGCAAAAATACCAGTATTGTCACTTTGCTCTGGCCCAAATTCTAGGCCCAGACCTGGTTAGTAGCCTTTCAGGAAGGACACTGGCTGCTGCAAGACCTGAGATCTTGGATCATAGAGGTTTTGTTGTTTGAGACCGGGCCTCACTTAGCTCTGGTTGGCCTGCAACATCCTCCTGCCTCTACCTTCTGAGTGCTGGGGGTTTGTTTGCTTGTAGACAGAGTTTCTCTGTATAACTTCCCTGGCTGTCCTGGAACTCATTCTATAGCCCAGGCTGGCCTCAAACTCAAAGATCCACCTGCCTTTGCCTCCCCAGTGCTGGGATTAAAGGTGTGCACTATTTTTATTTCCAACTGTGTGTGAGGATGTAGAATGTATGTATATGGGTACACGCATGACACCGAACACATGTGAGAGTAAGAGGATAACTCTGTGGAGACAGTTACCTCCTTCCGTCTCCAGGCAGGTATAGGGGATGGAACTCAGGTTACCAGGCCTGTATCATCAGGTTGTAATCACCTGTACCTTCTGAGTGGTCTGGTCAGCCTGGATCCCAGGAATTTTACAATAGATAGGAAATACTTGGTAGATTTTCTGGGATTTGGCTCTGAGTCTATTTGAGTCTCACAGACTTTGTGGCCCTGCCTCAGAGAGATGTGTGTGGCAGGTGGGGAGGAAGAGGTGAGGAGGGCAAGTAGGGGGCTCTTTTAGGTCTTTATCTTAGTCAATGTTCTATTGCTGTGAAGAGACACTGTGACCAAGGTAGCTCTTATGAAAGAAAGCATTTAATTAGGGAATTGCTTACAGCTCCAGAAGCTTAGTCCATTATCCTCATGACAGGGAGTGTGGCAGCATGCAGGCAGGCACTGGAGCAGTAGCTGAGAGCTACTTCCTGATCCAAGAAAGCCTGGTATGAGCTTTTGAAACCTTAAAGCCCCACCCCCACTGACACACTTCCTCCAATAAGGCCATACCTCCTAATTCTTCTAATCCTTTCATATAGTACCACTCCCTGAGACTAAGCATTCAAATATGAGCCTATGGGGGCCATTCTCATTCAAACCACCATATCTACCTTCAGTTATTTCCTTGCAGATAGAAATATAATCCGATTGAAAATTCCTTTGATTATAAACCAGCATGTTCTGTTGAAGCCTTTTCAGAGTCACAGGACAGAATCAAGCGATATGCTAGTGCACACCTGCAGAGAAGTGAGGCTAAAGGGAAGGAGCCTCTCTGCCTCTCAGGGCTTATGTTCTCCCTCTTCCACCTCTCATGCCACTGTCCAGGGCCTCCAGAGTAGCTGGCAGGGCTATCTTCTTCTGTCTTCAATGTACCTGTACATGACAGTTCTGGATTCTCCACCTACTACCTGCAAGTTATTCAGCTGAGCTCTTCCTGGTTATCTGGGTGCTGTAATCACTAATCATAAGGCATTGGCATCCCATAATCAACTCCATTAAAAAACTAGAATGGGGGGCTGGGAATGTAGTTGAGTGGGAAGCAGCATGCTTAGCACGCTTGCATCCCTTGGTCTGAGCCCTAGTACTACACACACACACAGACACGCACACACTTCAGGGGTGAGAGGTGTTTGTTAAAATTAAAAAAATAAATAAAACTGGAATTGAGGAGAGTGAAGGTAAGCTGGCTAGCTCCAAAAGGTTCTAATCCTAGAAGCCCAGACTACCTTGAAGGACAATATTCTGTTCTCAAGAGACAAACAGCCCTGCCACATCCTCACATGGGTCACTAGCAAGTAAGACAGACAGCTGCAACTTGCCCTGTACCCCAGGCTTGCTGGAGAAGGGGCTGGGATTCCATAATAAATCATCTTATACTTCCATGGAATCTTGGCATCATCAGTCAATAAGAACTTCAAAGGTTTGGTCTAGCTGTGGAATGAGACAATAAAAATGCTAATCCCGAGTCTTAACTGCCTAGGACCTGCCTGTTCAGCCAGCTGTGGGGAAAGACAGAGCATGGAGAGGTGACAGTCAAATGTCCCACAAAAGCAAAAGTGCTTTGTAATGGTTTGGATCCCATAAATTCATTCCTCAATAGTTGTATACAAATATTGTTTGGGATTCCTAGTTTCGATTTTCTATAAGCAAGCACTTCCATTGATCATATTTTCTTAGATTTAGAAACAGGAAGACACAATTAAAAAAAAAAAAAAAAAGATCTAGAGCTCCATGCAGATAGAAAACGCAATACAAATTCCTTGCGTCAAAGAACAGCATCATCTGCTGAACCTTTTGCAAAGCCCCAGAACTGAGGCCAGCACATGTTAGTGGCATTGATGACAGAGGTATTCTAAAAACAGCTAGGTGCTAGAGACATGGCTGCATGGTTCGAGAACTTGCTGCTTTTCTAGAGGACCTGAGTTCGAGTCCCAGTACCAACATGGTGTGGCCCACAACCACCTGTAACTCCAATTCCAGGGGATCTGACACTCTCTTCTGGCCTCTGAAAGCACTGCACACACGTCATACACAGACACATATGCAGGTAAAACACCAACACACATAAATAATAATAGAAGTAGTAATAACAATGGTGATAAAGATTTTAAAACCTAGCAAGGGGCTCCAGATGCAGCTCAGCAGAAGTGCTTGCTACCAAGCTTGACAACTTGAGTTCCATCCCCATGGATGGAAGGAGAGAACCAGCTCTTGGTTTTTTGAGACAGGGTTTTTCTGTGTAACAGTCCTGGTTGTTTTGGAACTTGATCTGTAGACCAGTATGGCCTCGAACCCACAGAGATCTGTCTGCCTCTGCCTCCCGAGTGCTGGGATTGAAGGCATGAGCCACCACTGCCTGGAACAAGTTCAGTTCTTAAGAAAATGACAATACACACCAAGGATGAGCTGGGTCTTCACCAGCACATTTGTCAGCAAGTACTCACTGTGTTTCAAGTCCTATCATCTAAGAACCCCAGCAGGTAGGTAACAATTGCCTGTTCCTTTTTAGAGAGATGGGGCAAAAAGCGTGGATTTAAGGGCACTCGGAGCAGCCCAACTATTCCAAGTCCTGGCATCGGTCACCACTTCGCACCTCCTGAGAAGGCTGACTGTCCAACATTTTTGACTCTGAATCTTTTTGTTTAAACCAAAACGGGAAGCATTAGAAATCCAGTAAGGCGGGGCAGTGGTGGCACACACCTTTAATCCCAGCACTCGGGAGGCAGAGGCAGGTGAATTTCTTTGAGTTGCAGACCAGCCTGGTCTACAAGAGCTAGTTCCAGGACAGTCTCCAAAGCCACAGAGAAACCCTGTCTCGAAAAACAAAAACAAAATAAAATAAATAAATAAATAAATAAATAAATAAATAAATAAATCCAGTCAGTTGGAGAAGGATGTGCATAAACCCCGGCCTTTTTCTTGCCCCTTCCTCTAACATGGATTCCTAGAACCTCCACAATACTTTGGAAGGAGCCTCGAGGGGCTGGATTTCTGGAGCTGAAGTACAGTTAGTAGAGTGTTTGCCTGGCACACATGCACATGTCCAGTCCCTAGCACTGCATGAATAGGGAATGCCATAGTGGCACACATCTGAAACCTCAGCACTTGGAAGGTAAATGCAGGGGGATCAAAGGTTCAAAGTCATCCTCATACTATACAGTGAATTTGAGGCCAGCCTGGGATATGAGACCACATCTCAAAGACAACAAGAGAGTGTCTCATAGTGAGAAAGAATGAGGACACTTCCTTTAGACCGATCTAGAACAGTCGCCAAGCTACAGCTATGTTAAACAAGAATAACTGGGCTTAGGACTGTCTCAGTGGTGGTGAGCACTTTACTAGAATTGGTGGTACTCTGGGTTTACTCTCCAGCTTACCAAAGGAGGATAATCGATCTAGAACAGCAGATACCATACAATACAGTTATTTGTATTATCAACAAAGCAGTATGACACTCACACACATGTGTGCCACACACACTAATTGTATGAGGATGAATATACACTTGCTTATGTTAACTGCCCGGATGACCAGAAAGTGGTAGGGAACTTTCATATACACCCTTCTGCTATTTTAGATCAGCTATGTGTGATAGTTAATGGTTATTTGCTTTGTTTTGAGACAGAACTCTATGTATCTCAGGCTGGCTTCACGTTTACTATATAGCATAGGCTTTGAACTCCTGATCCTCCTACCATCACTCAAGTGCCAGGAGTATAGCCTATGGCTTTTGTTTTTGTTTTATTGGTTTTTAGAGACAGGGTTTCTCTGTATTGTTTTGGAGCCTGTCCTGGAACTTGCTCTGTAGACCAGGCTGGCCTAGAACTCACAGAGATCCGCCTGACTCTGCCTCCAGGGTGCTGGGGTTAAAGGCATGTGCCACCAACACCCGGCCTTGTTTTTGTTTTTGCTTAAAGATGATCAAACTTGATTGTCAACTTGATGGAATTCAGAAGACCCAGGAGTTGAGTATATCATATCTCTGGGCTTATCTGAGAGGGCATTTCCAGAAAGGATTTACTAAGGTGTAAGCTTTGGAGCCAGATGCCAGCTCAAGTTCATCTCTGCCAATTCCCAGAAGGACACCACTGGTCAAGATGATACTCTTATTTTTCCATTTCTAAAGCAGAGTTAACAACACTATCTGCAATCAGGTTGCTGCTGCAAGGACTGGGTCAATTTTTATTGGGTCAGGTTTGACGGAACACATCTGTAATTCCAGCACTCAGCATGTGGACTCAAGGCTAACCTGATTTACATAGAGTGACACCCTGCCTCAGAAAATACAACAAAACATTCAGACAAAGAAAAAGTGAACTAAAAAAAAAAAAATCATCATTATTATTGTGGTACTGAGTGATGAATCCAGGGCCACACCAATGCTAAGCAAGCTTTCTGTATGTGTGGGAAGATTTGTTTGTTTTTGTGGCATATTGTTTTCTGTCGGGGTCCCACTTAACTTGCTGTGTACCTTGAACTTGTGATCCTCCAACCCCCAGTTCCATCTTCACCTCCTCAAGGTGATTCGGTCATGGGGATGAAATCCAGGACTTCCAGCATGCTTGGCAAGCACTGTACCAGCTTGAGCTACACTTCCTGAGCTGGGCTTCCAAACCTAAGCATGCTTCAAACATCAAGCTACATTTCCAGCCCAGGATTCTTTTATGCAAATCCCTTTGAATGGAGCCTAGCAAATAAAGGGTACAAGTACTTGACGTTGTTATCAATTACTCGTGAATTTTGACTGTTGCCTCATTATCAATTTTGTTGTATGTGGCTTGGTTAACTGGATAGTAATGAAGTCATAGTAACAATGTTTTGGGATACTGCTTTTCCAGTGTCCCAAAAGGTTTTAAAAACCTGAATGGGATGTGTTTCAACCACAGAGGATCACTTCTATTCATTCCTCTGAGGCAATGGTTCTCAACCTGTTGTTGTGACCCCTTTGGGGGTCAAATGGCCCTTTCATTGGGGTTTCGTATCAGATATCCTGTATATCAGATAGACAACTCATATAAGTAGCAAAATTACAGTTATGAAGTAGCAACAAAAGTAATGTTATGGTTGGGGATCACCACCACATGAGGAACTGTATTAGGAAGGTTGAGGACCATCACTTTAAGGCATGGACAACCCTCCCCCAACCGCCCCTCCAATCTATAAAACAGTCTTATGAAATGATGTTTCATTGTTTTTGCTGAGTTCCCCCACCCCTGCTCCCTTCCCAGAAAGTAAACAAAGGATAGGCAAGTTCGACCACTGAAGGAATTGGTTTTTACAAAAAACGGATTACAAAATAATGAATTTTAGTAGATGGTCTTGGTCAAGAAGTTTGGTTTAGGAAATGGAAGATTCATCTCATCCACTCAAAGTTTTAGATTGTGGAAATTTCCCTGAGACACGCCTGAATCCCAGAGTCAGAAACACATGAGTGTAAGTCAGACAGTCACAGCTTCCTTGTGTTTTCTCTTGCTTTATCAGTTAACAAGTGGTTCTTATGCAGGTACCATTGGAGAATTCTGCCATGACTAGAATAAGGAATAAGACACTGTCCTTAACTCTTCTAAAAGTTCCAGTGTCGCTGCATTAATATGTAACCCTCTTCTTAAATAAGGAGTCCACTTAGGGACTGCTCCCTACTTGGGCTCCCTCAGCTCCCATCTTGGGCATAAATAAGAGCTTGCTCACACCTTCTAGGCCTCCTCTTTCCACCCCAAGTAGTGAGCAGAACAGAAGTGAGATTTCGAGGCTGGGGAATGAGGTAAGGTTTACCTGCTTCACTTCTGCACCCAAATGTCCATCCTTCAGTCCTTCTCACACACAGTGCCCCATGCCCAAGGCATACTGTTAGGAAACAGTCAAATGATAGGAAACATTCTAAGTCGTAACAACTCTGTCCACCACAGTTTAAAATAAGATATTTTAACAAGGTTTGTCCCTTACAACAATTTTGTTAAAATGTCAAGGTCCTGTATTCCATTACCAAATAACAGAAAGAGATGCCTCTCCCAATCATATCAGAGCTCATCCCTTAGGGTAGGACAAAGTGAAGCTTGGGCCTGAAGAGGCAAGGTCAGGCTCAGGGAAAGGGGAGACTGTTAGGAAAGGTTCTTCACAGGCTTTACTTGGTGACTGCTGAGAATTTAATGGTTACTTTTTTTAGGCTGCAACAAAATGCCTCCATGGAAAATGTCTAAAGCAAAATGTCAAACAGAGGACAATACTCAGCACACAGTACTTCTGGCAGCAGTACCCCACCATGCCCTGTGTCCAGGCTTAAGACCTTGGACTAAAATGAACCCTTACCATGGCCTTTATGGTGTGTGTTCTGTAATTCACAGGCAGAATAGACCTTCTCCTTTGGCATACTAGTCACACGGATTCATTCAACAATTTCTGCACATATCCATCAAAACACTCTCTATATATGATCTGTAAAGAACAGTAAGCAACCGGTATACAAACAGTCCCGTTAGTAGGTCCTGCAAAGTGACCGCACACAGATGTGCATCTTGACTTTAAGGAACTCTCCTGAGATGCTGGAGTTGAGGCTTAAGGAACAAGCACGACTCTGCCTCACAAGGAAGGAAAGGGCACACTGAGGCAAAAGAAAATCGCTGAGTAAGTAAGGGACACAGGAGCTGTAATCCTAACAGGTATGTTTCTCAAACTAAAGAGTTTGGATTTCATTACAGAGACTTGGGAAGCACTGGAGGATTTTAATAAGACAACTGACATAATTTTTCTTGGGCTCACCCAAGGGTGGACTGAGGGAAGCCAGGGCTGAATGTAGACGAACTAGTTAGGAAGCTACTGCTGTAATCTCAGTGCGAAGTGAGAATATAAGAAATAGCAACAAGCAGAGTATCCAAGGAGAGGAAGGATTTGAGAAATATTCTACACATACAAATTATACACTCACATTAAACATGTAAAGTTGGAAAGCCAAAGTCTTCACAGTTTCCTCCTTCTGGCTTAGGGAATTATTTGGGTAGAGGTACTATTGAGCATGCTAGAGCATGCAGTGGAATCATACTAATTTTTTTTTTTTTTTTTTTTTTTTTGGAGGGAGGCTGGGAAAGACGAGTTCAATCTTAAACGGCACATCTGAGACCTACGGGGAATTGAAACCAAGAGATGCATGAGTCAATTCGCTCACTAGGCTTCCGGTATCAAGACTATTTACAAGACTATTCCAGAAGCATGTGTACCTGGAAGCCTCATTTGGAAAGAACAAGTATACCGATCTGGGAAAATGACATTTTGGCATGTTAAAAACACTGAAAATGCAGAAATCGAGAGTTAATGGGGGGGGGATTATGCTACTGGCTACCAAACTGACACTCTGGAACAATTTATTTCTAATTTCTTACTAGACTGAGGTAAACGCAGGGCTCAGTGGCGGTTCCTTCTCACACTTGAAAATGAGCGGAGTACCTGGTATTTAGACCTCTTAGTAGGGCTGAGGAGCAAGAATTCAGAAACGCGCCCTCCAGTGGCAGTGGAACGAGGGGTCTCCAGCACCCCGTTACCACCAAACAAAGCCCTGTGAAGAAATGCAATTTACGAGGATCAAAAGGCCACATCGCTCGTACCGCTTAACCAAAAGAAGCAAACGAATCCTCCCAGGGGCCCAGAACCCCCCTTACCTGTCACGTTGACCAAAGGAAAATTTCACTTTCGACTCGACAAAACAAGCCCTCAGATTTGACAGCTCGCAGTCCGTCCCGCTCGGCGACAAAACACCTAGCTGCCTAAGAGCGCGCAGTCTATCAGATCCTCCCGAGCCGACTGGGCTGGGCTGCGACCACGTGGGTGACCGCGGCCAGCAGCAGCAAGCCGCGCAGGGCGGAGGAGGGGGCGTGTCCGTGGGGGTGGGGGAAAGGCCCTCTGGTGGGCGTGGCCTGCGGAGCCGGCCTCCCTCCTCTCCCCTTTTGCCTTCGCCCTTCGAGCCGCCACGTAACGCCACGTCCCCGCGCATGCGCACCGCGGCTGGTGGCGGCGGCTGTTTCCGGGCTCGGGGGGCCCGAGCGGCTGCTGAGTAGGAGGCGGCGGCGGTGGCGGAGGCCGGCGAGTGCGGAACGCCGGTTCGGGGGCGCTAGGCCCTTCGGGGGCGGGGGTGGCCGTGTTTTCTGTGGCCGAGGGGCTGGTGAAGCCGGCGGCCGAGCGACGAGATGAATTTCCTCCGCGGGGTGATGGGGGGCCAGAGTGCCGGACCCCAGCACACAGAAGCCGAGACGGTGAGCGCAGCGCCGGGGCCGGGCTGGGGCCGGACTGGGCGAGAACCGGGCGTCCACTCCGCTCCCGTCGCCTTCCTTTCCCTGCTCGGACGCGCGAGCTCCCCACGCGGCGGTGCAGCCCGGGGCCGCCGTGACAGGAGGGCTTCGGGGACTCGGCTCGCCGACGGACCGCCGCGGCCCCTCCCTCCTTCCCTTTAACCGGCTCTGGAGGGCTGGAAGGAGGTTAGAACCCAGCTGTTGGCGAGGGCGTGTGGCTAAGAATAAAACGATCTTCTTGGGGGCACAAAGCCACCTGCTCCTGCCCCATCAGCTAGAAGGACGGGCTATTGCCCTGGGGTTGGTGGTTCAGACCCCACTGTGGAGGCTAACCCAGATGTGGCAATCCTTGTCTTGCACGCTGTGGTGATCGGCGTTCTAACCACTCTAGGGACTTTTCTGCTCTCCTGGTGACACAATTTGTAACATTCTAAAAAAAAAAAAAAAGAATTATTAAGGCACGGAAAACTAGTGTTTGATTTTATGTTTGGGATACACTTACTGAAGTTTGCATAGAGTTAATTGGAAACTACTGTGAGTGGCATTTAAAAAAAAAAAAAAACTGATTTGAGAATAAGTTTAGATACACAGAAAATGACCGCGTGTGACATTCTAAATATAAACTTTGGAAAGCTGTCATACCTTTGTTTGGGGGACCCAGGAGGATTACAAAGTACCCTGAAAGATAGGGTCTTTTACTAACCAAGAGTGAATTAAAGTAACCTGGCCAGTCTTAGCTAAAGTGAAAACTAAGCCTTCTGCTAAGCCTAGACTTTGTTGCTCTAGACTTTGTTGCTGATCCCTTTATTTAGTCCTTACCTGACAAATTTTGGAGATTTACATAAAGTAATAGTTAGTAAATTCTCTGGGGGAGATGGAGTTCTGAGGATTGAATCCAGGGCCTTATCACATATAAGGCAAGCATTCTGCCAGCAAGCCAGGCTCGCCACCAGGTTAGAAAACTGTAAGGTCTGTTTGCTACGTTTGAAAATAAAATCTCCTCTTTCCTTTTCCATCCTTCCCCAATATTTGACTTCACTTGTCCCTTCCCACATGGCAACAAGACTACTGTTACTGGAAAACCAGGGACTTTTTAAATTACCATAGTCAAAGCCCATCTCTCTAGATTTTCAATATTTTGACTGGTATTTGTATGCCTCAAACACACAAATTAAGAGCCTGCTTTGAAGTTAGACCCTGATTTGAATTCAGGCTTCCCCTTCTTAATTGACTTGGACAGATGAGGGAATGCTGACGCTTTCTAAGTAAAATGAAGTGCTGGCTAGGGATGTAATGAGTTTTTGAGTGAGAACTACAAAGTATGGACCCCAGTCCATGCTCAGTAAAGGGTAGTCTTGACTTCCGTAGGTTAGGTGGGAATACCCCTTGGCCTTGTCACAGTGACCTCCTGGAAAAGGTGATTGAGAGTATAGGAATTTAAAGCTGGAAGGCTCCTTCTGGATCATCTAGGTAGGTCAAGCTTCCACGTTTTACAGTCACCATTGTAGAGCTGGGACTGGAACACTTGGATTCACTGTGCATAGATCAACAACATAGTTTTTTCACCATTTCAAAATGATGCTCCAGTGTCACCATGATGAATATACAAACTGAAAAGAAAGTGACAGTCCTTGTTACTGCTCAACTTCATGTGCGCTTGAAACTAAAAAAGTGCTTTGTTTTTCTAAGAGTGAGTTTACTGAGTTACAGTGTGATCAAAAACTAGTTCTGATTCTATGAGGAAGTATGGCAAGGACCCATGGGTGATTAATTTAGAAGGATTTATAGAGCATCAGTGAGTGCATGGTGTAGTATTAGATGCTTTAATTGTGATATTTGATTTGGCCTAGATGTTTGACGTACAAGGGCTTTGAACCTTTTAACTTATATATCACCCTCTACTATTAATGTAAGTTCTTCCATCTCTGCAAAATTGAATTGTATCTTCTCCAAAGGGTTCTCCATCCTGCTTTTTCATAGCTTGTTCTTCAGACCTGTCATTATTTTTTTTCTCTAGTATGCACCCCTAATTTCTTTGCCCAAGAAACTGCAAATGATGTCCTTCAACATAGAACAGCAATTGCTTTGTAACTAGGTGAACAAGTCTTGTTCTTCCTACCGTTTATATGTACCCCAGCTCCTCTGCTTTCTTATCACATATATTATTATCCTTTAAAGTCTCTTTTTGGTTCAAGGGTCAGTTGTATCTCAAGGTTTTTTCCCCCTAGTAATATATGCACCATAAAATTGTTTTTCAGACTTTTCACTCAACTAATTCCCAATCCCCCATAAACATTTTTTAAATTAGTTAGAGTTATATTTCAAATAAACCACAGATATTACCGTCAGAGCAACTTACAAATAGTAGGTTTAAAGAAATAAATGCCATTTTATTCCTTTAGGGACCACAGTTGTTGAACAATTGAAGTCTCTTGTGTCAGACATTTTACTTGGAGACTTTTCCAATGTTCTGCTAGTTAGCTGTTTTCCTGCCTTTACTTTTTTCTTCCTTTCTTGTGGGTGTAGGGGAGTGGGGGGTTGTTTGGGTGCTAGAAATTGACCCTGGGGGTAAGATACAGCTCAGCCCATGCTTAATATCTTCTGAATGTGGAAGAACTGTATTGCTGATGGTGCTGCACCGTGCCTAGCCTCAGCTGAGAGTGACTGGACTTGTGTTAGATGTTCTGTGTTGGTGTCACAGGATCGTCAGCATGTTTGTGACATGAGGGCATTTTTAATCTTGAATTCTACCCACATGACACTTTGTATTTTAAAGTCTAGTAACTTTTTAATATGGTTTCTTCTTTTTTCCCTTAAGGTAGAGAAAGACATTGATGTCTGATGACTGAACCTCTTTCACCTTGGCTTTGCCCAGACATTCTTTTGGTTTTTTGTTTTTGTTTTTGTTTTTGTTTTTTTGATTTTTAAATTATTTCTTTTATTATTTTTTTATTTTACTTAGAAAGAAAATTATTTTACATGTCAATCCCAGGTCTCCCTCCCCTCCTCCCCTGTGCCCACACATTCTTGTGAATGCTCACGTGTTATTAATTTTACTTCTCCTGTTCAACTGGTACTCATTTTAAAAGGCAGTTTCTTGAAACCTCATAAGAAATATGAATATATTTGATGATAAATCGTAGGAATGCTTGTTTTCAAGTTATATCTCATCATGAAAGTGGCTGACAGAAGGAAGCTAAGCGTGACTGTTCTGCTGCACGTGTCTCTTTGGATTTGATGATGAACTGGCTCAGCAAGCAGAAAGGCTAGCAGCTAGACACTGGTGTACATTCTTTTAATTAAGTCCTTAAGTGAGAAATGAGATTTTAAATGTAGAGTTTTGGGCAGACCAGTGGCTCAGCAGGTAAATCACCTGCCATGCAAGCCTGACGACAACCTTCCATCCCCAGAACCCACAAAAAGGTGGAAGAAGAGAACCAGCCTGACAAAGTTGTCCTCTGACCTCTCTGCACGAACACCATGGTGTGAGAGCACACTCTTACATCAACCCCCCACACACACACACACATGTACACGCCCCCCATACACACTAAAACAGTTTTGAGTTTACAGTTTGGGTTGATGAAGCACATTTTCTGAGTGTGTGACTGAGCACATTGTAGTGTTAGTGTGTGTGCTCTGAAACTCCTCTTGGAGTTGCCGATACACAGTTTACGTTTGTAACTAGGTTGGTGTCTTTTTTTTTTTTTAAGTTTTTATTTTATTATGTATACAACATTCTGCTTCCATGTATATCTGCACACCAGAAGAGGGCATCAGATCTCATAACAGATGGATGGATGGTTGTGAGCCACAATGTGGTTGCGGAGAATTGAACTCAGGACCTCTGGAAGAGCAGTCAGTGCTCTTAACCTCTAAGCCATCTCTCCAGCCCCTAGGTCGGTGTCTTAATTGTAATGTTTTCTCTATTGACTTTACTTGCAGTAGGAATATCAGAGAAAACAGGAAGTTATTTGCCTCTGATGACTTTTATGTCCAAGCAAAGTGTCTTTTTGATTTGTTTGTATTAAACATCCCTTCCGGTTTTGAAGGTTACTTATATTAATTATTTAGTTCCCTTAAAAGAATCACTTAAAATTTATATGCCCTAATATTACCAAGGTGTGTTCCAAGGAACATTAGTCCTTATGATGTCGTAGAAAACAGTTTGTTACCAAAGAAGTGTGTTGTCTTATGGTCACAAAAGAAAACAGGAAAACCCTCCTATGTGGAGATATAAATGGTGCTGTTTCTACCATTTTCTGTCTAGACCCTGTGTGTACACATGTATCTGCTTGTGGCTTCCGGGACCTTCGTCTAGTATTTTGGGAAATGTACATAGGGAAAATTGTTTTACTGGGATCTAAGTATATATAATATGCTTACCTAGTTTCTGTTTTTCTAGAGTTCTCGGAGATCAGTGGCTCTGTACCTAAAAGAATAAGTCCTGCCGGGCATTGGTGGCGCACGCCTTTAATCCCAGCACTCGGGAGTCAGAGGCAGGTGGATTTCTGTGAGTTCGAGGCCAGCTTGGTCTCCAGAGCGAGTGCCAGGATAGGCTCCTAAGCTACACAGAGAAACCTTGTCTCGAAAAAAAACCAAAAAAAAAAAAAAGTCCTGAAACCGTATTTCCTGGGAATAATTACAGTCTTCCTGACCTGAATTATCTCCTAGCAAAGAAGACACCAATTCATTTTTAGGGCTTTCTGTTTGTTTGCTTGTTTTTGAGCCAGGGTCTGCTTTGTAACCTAAGCTAGCCTTGAACTTAGAGTCCTAGTGCTTCAGCCCCAGTCCTTGCCACGCCCAGCTTAGAAATTCTCTATATAAAAATGTTATGCTGACTCTTTGTTTAGCTGTTCCGAATATCATGGGAAAGAAAAGCTTGTTTTTATACCCAAGAAGTACTGTAAACAGTCCCTGTATAAAGTGCTAATCACCTTTAATTTGAAAACTTTTACAGTGTTAGATTTTTTGAACATTTTTTAAACATGTTTGTGTGTGTGCCACCTGTATATCTGAGTATGGTCACACACATCATGACTCTAGTTTGTCAGTTAGAGGACAGTGGTTCTGCCCTTACCCTATGTGTGTTCCAGGGGTGACATTCAGGTCATCAGACTTGGCAGCAAGAACCTTTGTCCATGAACCATCTTGCTAGTCCTATAGTGTTAGGGTATTTTGTTGTTGTTTTAAATTATTTATTTTTATGTGTGTGGATGTTTTGCCTGCACCGTGTGTGTGCCTGATGCCCAAGGAAACCATAGAAGCATTGGATCCCCTGGAACTGAAGTTACAGTTAGGAACTTCCATGTTGGTGCTAGGAATCAAACCTGGATCTTCTGGAAGAGTATCCAGTGCTCTTAACCACTGAGCCATCTCTCCAGCCCCTGAATTGTTAGATTTTAAGATGCCAGTATTTATGGCAAACTGTTTGGTAGACAAATCTCATGATAATTTTGTTGAAAGGTTTTCCTTTTAGAAATAATTCATTCAACCGGGTGTTGGTGGCACACAACTTTAACCCCAGCACTCGGGAGGCAGAGGCAGGTGGATCTCTGTGAGTTCGAGGCCATCCGGGTCTACAGAGCAAGTGCCAGAATAGGCTCCAAAGCTACCCAGAGAAACCCTGTCTTGGGGGGGGGGGGCGGTGGGCTGCACAAATCTCTGTTTTTGCTTATAGTCAATTAACAGTAACATTTTTATTTTATTAATCCATTATGAGTGAGTTAACTGTGGGTTCACATGAATTATTTTAGGCCTACCAAAAAGAGTCATCCTTGGGAATTCTTTTTAAGAAAGGTATAACTGTGTTTTTTGGGTTTTTTAAAAGATTTATTTATTATGTACACAATGTTCTGCCTGCATGTATGTCTGGGCACCAGATTGTGAGTTAAGAGCATCTAGGCTACAGAGTGAAGCCCTCCACCTCTAAAACATTTAAATCTTCATGGAATTCATATGGTGATTATCAGAATACCTTTTTTGTTAATAATTGCCACTTGAGATTCACAGCTCCATTTAGCAAGTAAAACTGAAATAAATAACCCCATTATTTATTAGATTATAGTCAACTGTTAATTGACTATAAGCAAAAACAGAAGAGGGCACCAGATTTCACCACAGATGGTTTTGAGCCACCATGTGATTGCTGGGAATTGAACTCAGGACCTTTGGAAGAGCAGTTAGTGCTCTTAACACTGAGCCATCTCTCTAGCCCCCCCCCACACACACACCACACACACACAACTGTGTTTTAAACTCACAGTAAGCAAGGTTAGAACACTAAAGTAAGTTGGTAGTAGATGCTGAACAAATCCTTGTTAAGTTATTGAACATAGAGGGTTTTAAATACATATATATGCATATATATATTTATATATTAGATTTATTTATTATGTATATAGTGTTTGGCCTGCATGTGTGCCTGCAGGAAAGAAGAGGGCACCAGATCTCATTATGAATGGTTGTGAGCCCGTGGTTGCTGGGAATTGAACTCAGGAACTCTTAAAGAGCAGAAAGTACTCCTAACCTCTGAGTCATCTCTCCAGCCCTTAAAAAAATATTTTTAAATATTTATTTATTTTGCTTTTATGTGTATGAGAATGTTTTACCAGGATGTATGTTTGTGCACAACATGTGTGCCTGGTGCCCGAGAAGACAGGTCTCCTGAAACTGGAGTTACAGATTGTTGTAAATCACCATGTGGGTTCTGGGACCTCTTCGAGAGCAACAAAGTGCTCCAAACTGAGCCATTTCTCAGTCTGTGATGTCACTGTCTTGCAAATATAAGTTAGCCTTCATCCTACTTTTATGTGACACCCTGTCCCCTCTTTGCGTTTGATAACTCTTCATTTTCTGTTTTTGTTTGTTTGTTTGTTTTTTAACTTTATTTAATTGTGTGGGGGGGGGCATGCAAGCCGTGGCACAGCTATGGAGGGCATTTTCTGTCAGTTTGTAAGGCAAGCCCCTTTCCTCACTGAGCCATCTTTCCAGACCAACCTTTCATTTTCATGTCCTTCATTTTCTTTCCATTTCACAACTATTCCCATTGCTTTTTGCCGGGGGAATCTTCTTTGTGCATTAATAGGTGACATTATCAGCTTCCCCCTTTTAGTTTTAATAAGCAGGTCATTCAGTTACAGTTCTGAGCATATCTCATTTGCCTGTTAATGGGGTTATTTATTTCAGTTTTACTTGCTAAATGGAGCTGTGAATCTCAAGTGGCAATTATTAACAAAAAAGGTATTCTGATAATCACCATATGAATTCCATGAAGATTTAAATGTTTTAGAGGTGGAGGGCTTCACTCTGTAGCCTAGATGCTCTTAACTCACAATCTTCCTGCTGCAGCACCCTGAGTGGCTGTAATTACAAGTGTGTGCTACCATACCTTGGTTGTGTGTGTGCATATACAAACAATCCCAGTCAGTCCTTTTTGGCTATCCTCTGCATTTGTAGTTCTCGTTCCAGAGATGAACCTGTTACTAATTAAGTATAAATCTTTTTATCTGTTTTTTTTTATTTAAACCTGTTTTTGGTGGTCTTATCCTTGTGTGATATTTATTTTGTTGTTTAGTGTGAGGGCTACAAACCTTCATTCCATGGTGAGAGCATCGGTGGGGCAGGCAAGGCAGGTGAAAGCCCAGGGGCCCTGGCAAGCTCTCCAGGCATTGGCATTCAGCAGTAGTCAGAAGTGTCCTGAATGTAGGCCAGGGAGCCAGTTTTAGGTGGTCTGCAAGCTTTGCTTACCTCCTGTCCCACCACTCCGTGTTCTGTTTCCTAGCTGCTGTGCCATGCCTTTGTCTCTAAAAGGTAGATGTGGAATGTTGACAATCTCATTGGGACTTTATGAAGATTAAACAAGTTTTAAGAGAAGAAGGCACACTAGGACCCATCGAGCATGTGGTAGATGTTGCATTTGCCATATGTCTCAGTTTCTATTGCTTCGATGAAACCCCATGACCAAAGCAAGCTGAGTTAATTGGCTGTTTTCTGCATCTAGTCACTAAAGGAAGTCAGGACAGGAACTCAAGCAGAGTAGGAACTGGAGGCAGGAGCTGATCCAGAGGCCACGGAGGGGTGCTTCTTACAGGCTTACTCCCCAGGGCTTGAACCAAGGCCCACCAGCCCAGGGGTAGCACCAACACAGTGGGCAGGACCCTCCCTCATCAATCATGAAAAATGCCCTACAGGCTTGCCTACAGTGGGATGTTAAAGAGGCATTTTCTTAATTAAGGTTCCCTTCTTCTCAGATGACTTTAGGTTGTTTAGTTGGCCTGAAATTATCCAGCACACCATATTTTACCAATACTAAAATACAGGTTGGCATTTATAAATCTCTGACATCAGGATATAGCTTAGAATGATGGTTAGTATTGTTATCCCAATGACAAAGCAGAAGGAAAGGGCTGACTTTTGCAACCTGTGCTCTGACCTACACACTTGCACATGCAGTAACAATAAATTAATTGTGTGACTAGAGAGAGAGAAGTCAGTGGCTGAAAGTACTTGCTTCTCTTACATGGACCTGGGGTCAGCTCCCAGCACCCACATGGCAGCCCACAACTCTCTGTAACTTTCCCCTTTCCAGGAATCCAACAGAGGATTCTGGCCTCTGAGGGCACCAAGCATATACACATGATACATGCAGGCAAAACACTCAAGCACATAGAATAAAAATAAGTGAATCTTTTTTAAAAAGAAAAAAATAGTGAGTCTTCAATGGATTGTTTCTGGGCCAGTGAGATACATACATAATCAGCTAAAGATGTTTGCCAGTAAACCTGACGATCTGAGAATTAAATACTAGTTGTCCCTGGTTTCCACATGCATGTCATGGCACAGGCATACAGACAGACAGACAGACAGACAGACAGACACACACACACACACACACACACACACCTCTAAAGAAAAATGTTTCTTACATTGCATAAAATAAAATGGTAACTACCACCTGGATAGTGTTTTTCAAGAAAAGGTAGAAATGAGGACTTTCTTTTTTCTTTTTAAAAGATTTTATTTATTATGTATACAACATTCTGCTTCCATGTATATCTGCACACCAGAAGAGGGCACCAGATCTCATAACGGATGGTTGTGAGCCATCAAGTGGTTGCTGGGAATTGAACTCAAGACCTCTGGAAGAGCAGTCAGTGCTCTTAACCTCTGAGCATTCTCTCCAGCCCCTAAATAATCTTTTTTTGTTTTGTTTTTGTTTTTTGAGACAGGGTTTCTCTGTGTAAGTCCTGGCTGTCCTGGATCTCACTTTGTAGACCAAGTTGGCCTCAAACTCACAAAGATCCACCTGCCCCTGCCTTCCAAGTGCTGGGATGAAAGGCGTGCGCCACCTCCAACCAGTAATACTAAGTAATATTAAGAGTGCATCTTGTGCTAGGCATTGGTAGCACAATCCTTTAATCCCAGCACCTAGGAGGCAGAGGCAGGTGGTTCTCAGTGAGTTCGAGGTCAGCCTGGTCTATAGAGTGAGTTCCAGGACAACCTCCAAAGCAATACAGAGGTACCCTGTCTTGAAAAAAATGTACCTTGTTTAGATACTTCTACTTCATAGATAATGAAGTGGACTTAGAACTGTACTAAAGTTGTACATTGCAACCATATCAGTTCCCTTACTTGCAAATTCACCAAAAACATATTTGCAGCCCAAAATCAATAATTGCAGTGCTTTCCTGCTCATTTGAGGACAGTGCAGAGTCCCAGATTCTACATCCAGCTAAGGTCAAGTAAAACCACACAACCCTGGTTTCTTTTTCTCAATGTAAACAAAATCCTTTCAGTGCTCTGTGTAGTATTACATTTTTGTATGTTTGTATTTGCTGTTGATGATTATGCTGTAACAAACAGCCCCGAGTGTTGTGTTGAGTGATTTTCCTAGACACAGGGAGGTTAGAAACCTAGGTTAAATAATTCCATTGAGCCAGGCGTTGGTGGTAAACACCTTTAATCCCCGCATTCGGGAGGCAGAGGCAGGCGGATCTCTGAGTTCGAGGCCAGCCTTGTCTCCAGAGCAAGTGCCAGGATAGGCTCCAAAGCTACACAGAGAAACCCTGTCTCGAAAAACCAAAAGAAAAAAAAATTCCATTGAGAATAACGTGCTGTTGACCTTGAGTTCAATATTCTTGAATAAAGATATGTTTAATTTGTTTTTTAAACTTTGTAAAAGATCAATTTATCATGTACACAGTATTCTGCCTGCATGTATGTCTGCAGGCCAGAAGAGGGCACCAGATGGTTGTGAGCCACCATGTGGTTACTGAGAATTAAACTCAGGACCTTTGGAAGAACAGTCAGTGCTCTTAACCTCTGAGCCATCTCTCCAGCCCCATAAAGATATGTTTTAGATAAAATATCTTTAAAGAGAAGTAAACATAAAACAAAGGGGTTATTTTTGGTTTGAGAAATTTTGTTTTGATTTTTCTTTTAAAGAAGGTCTTACTCTATAGCCCTGGCTGGCCTTGAACTCAGAGATTCACCTCCTGCCTCCTGAGTACTGAGATTAGAGAAGTGTACCACACCTGGTTAAAAACAAGGTTTTGTGTTGGTTGCTATGGCAAAAATATGTCCAGTGGCTCATAGGAAACTACTCTGTTTTCCTTTAGAGTTGTATATGAGGATGCACACAAATTCTGTGTCTGTGGTGACTAACTAGAACATAACTGACATAACGGGGACAGTTAAGCAAATGAATACGAGAAGAATTCTTTAATATTCGATATTATTTAATATTAATATTATTTAATTTAATTTAATTTAAATAAATTAATTTAAATAAATTAAATTAATATTTTATTTAATTAAAATTTAAAATTAATATTTACTATTCTTTGATATTCGAGTAAAAGCAGGATCTAATAGATTTCTTCATTTTTGTTCCTCTTTGGCTATTGAAACAACAATAAATCTTGTCATAGTTAAAATCAATATATAATCTACAGCTGACGTCTTCTGTCATTTCCCATTACCAGGAATAATCTCTCCTTTTTTCCCTTTTTCTTCTTCCCTTTATTTCTAGACCAGGGCTGTTTGTGTGTACGTGTGCACTCGTGCACTTGCACTAAGGATTGAGTCTATGCTCTGAGCATGCACTTTACCAGAGCTTAGGTTTGTGGCACCCATAGAATGTGTCTGCTCTGTGAGCAGAGCTAGTAGACAGGCTTGAAGGAGAAAGAAGGGAACTTTGCTCCTTAGATCCCTGAATGGTACTTGCCATCACCTCCAGTACTATACTAACATGAACTGGTGAAGATTCTTTATTACCATCAAGTTCAAATTCTAGGCTGAGACAAGTTGAAAGAGGATCGAAGAACACAAAGTTTCATTTTAAGAACTTGACCTTGAAGTTATAATTTGTTGGTCAGAATGTGGTCACACTTGATACCATGTTTTGAGGGAGTCTCAAAGTATTCTGTGTGGATAGTCAGCCCCACACACAGAGACTTAACCACAACTAAAAGCTGAGCAGCTGAGCGCAATTACACAGCACTGAGAAACACTTGGAACGACAAGTCTTTGAGTTACAAGCTCTAAGTAGAAATTAAGCATATTTAATACTACACAAATGAAAATTGTACCAGCCTGGTCTACAGAGCAAGTGCCAGGATAGGCTCCAAAGCTGCACAGAGAAACCCTGTCTCAAAACACCAAAAAAAAAAAAAAAAAAAAAAAAAAAAAAAAAAAAAAAAGTAGACCTGTCTTTGAATGAAAATGATGAAAATGGCCAAATCTTTACAGGATTTGGGTATGGGTGATGTGTTTTCTTTCATTTGGTTGTAATTGTCTAGAGTGGCATTGTGACACTTACTTCTGGGAAGGTCACTAAGAAGTCACGGTCATCCTGAATACAAGGAGGACGTGATTAGATCTCCAGCAGCAAACTAGGAGTTGCAAAGGTTGTGTGTTCAAATGTTAGCTTGCTCAGGTCTCAAGTAGAAACAAACAGCAAACACCAAATACTAGCATTGTGTTCCTGAAGCTGTTTCTCCTCCAGCATCCGACTTGGTGGCTCGAGAGACCCCCTACATGTAGCTCAGGCTAGCCTTGCTGAACTCACTTTGTAGCCTGAAATAATGACCTCAAACTCCTGATCCTGCCGCCTCAACTCCTAAGTGCTGGGTTACCTAGTGCTACCACAAAGGGCCGTTACGGAAGTTCATATTTGCTACATACAGTCCAAACAGAAGTGGTCCTCAGGCTCTAGAGCTAAGTTCTTCAAAAGAGAGGTTTTCCGCATCAGGAATCTTAATACTGGATATCTTGGACTGAGAAATGACAGGAAAGGCCCATACATAATTCTTATCATATTCACAGTTAACTACCTCTGCAAAAACAAAACAAAATTAAAAAACCCACAAAACTGATGAAAGATGCACAGCACATGAGGGAGGGGATGCATTGCTACCTAGGGATAGTGTTTTGGCTTATATTGTTTAAACAGAATCACAAGCTTCACGTTTTCAAGAGATAAGTAAGTTGTTTTTCTAAATTTATAGTAGAAAAAAAGGGAGCCAGCTACTTAACCATGAGAACACTGTATTTTCATTTTGAAGACTCATTAAAATTATGATAGTAATTACAGGTTAAGGAAGGAGTGAGTGTTTTCTAAATGTAACACTATGTTTAAGTAGCATTCAGATACAGAAAGTGTGAACATTTGAGTGATATACCAACACCCTCATTTATAGAATTGTCAAAATACTGTCATTAAGGAGTGAATACCAAGTTTTCTTTGTCTGTTTTTATAGACAGGCTCACATTAGATAGTCCTGGCAGCCTAGAAAACTTTATGTAGACTGCTGGCCTCAAACTCACAGAGATCTTCCTGTGTCTGCCTCCCAAGTACTGGAATTAAAAGCATAGCCACCACACCTGGCCTTATGTCAACTTCTAATAAAGGACTAAGCTAAAAAGAATAGTTTTAACACTAGTTCTTTATTAGTTGTTTTTGGGTTTTTGTACCTTGTCTAGAGTGTACCTTGTATTCTTTGTTTAACAGTGTCTTGTTTGTTTTGTTTTTGTTTTTTCAAGATAGTTTCTCTGTGTAGTATCCCTGGCTGTCCTAGAACTCACTTTGTAGACCTGTCTGGCCTCAAACTCACAGTGATCCTCCTGCCTCTGCCTCTGCCTCCCCAGCCCTGGGATTAGGCGTGAGTATGCTGCCACCACCACAGCCTCCACTGCCACCACTCTGCTAAGTCTTAAGTAACAGAAGTAACACGAGTGCTCTTAATATGCATCTGAAACTTCCTTTATTAATTGAAGGCTGCAAAGATTGTCTGCTCTGCTTTCTCTAGATGCTCTATAGCTCTACATTGATACATTTCTTTCGAGTTTTGGGTTTTTAGATGTGATATTTGGCATATTGATGATCTCACTTTTTGGTACAATTTAAAAAATATACATTTGTGGGCAGACACAATGGTGCCATTGGTAAAAAACACTTACCATCATCCCTGAAAACATAAGTTCAATTCCTCAGACCCATAGCATGGAGGAAGAGAGTGGTTTCCCACAGATCGTATCCTCTGACTTGTGAGAGCACACACACACACACACACACACACACACACACACACACACACACACACACACACACACACACACCCTGGACCCCTGGACATCACGTGCACCTACACACATGCATACATACAAAGTAAATAATTATTTTTATATATACACTTTTGCCTCTGGGGGCTCATTTTTCTCTACTTCTATGGCTTGTTTTTATTGTATGATGCTCTTTTTTATGTTAGTACAGTTAATTCTTTTGAATAACTACAACTGAGTCCACCAAATAATATGCCACAATGCATTTGACTTTTCCAATGTTTTTCTGTTGTATCTAGTGTTCTGATGTTTATTTTAAGTTCAGTTTGAATGTTAATTCCTGCAAATTATTTTAAAATAGAAATATTCTATCTTTAGAGATTTTGAGACACTTAGAACTTTAAAATTGGGGACTACAGAAATGGCTTTGATTAGTCTTCCAGAGGACCAGAATTTGATTCCCAGCACTCACAAGACAGCTTACAGCTGTCTGTAACTCCAGTTCTAGGAGATCTGATGCCTGCTTCGGGTCTCCATGGGTACCAGATGGGTGAGTGGTGCACAGACACACATGCAGGCAAAATACTCACACACAAAAAATAAAAATAATAAAAAACTTTTAAAGCTTAAGACTTTACATTCACATTTTGAATTTTCTTAGCCCAGTGCATAGCTGCACTGTGGAGATAGCGAAATGACATGTTAGTAACTTGTACCCTAACCTGCTGGATTTGACCCTTTTGAAATCATCCTGACAAGCATCCTGTAGAATTCTCTCAATTCCTCAGTAGCTTTGACTTAAATGCCTTCTTACTTGCCCCTTCCCACTTTCCAAGTCTCTGGGGGATAGGGGGAATCTGTAATTCAATAATATCACCTAAATAAATAGATTGGGGGAAGACCACTTCCTCAAAGTCCCTTTGCTGATTTTCTCCAGATTTAACTGGTATAAATTTGGGAGTACAAAACTTGATGGTTTCTTTTTTTCTTATAATGCTGTTTTATTTTTCATTGATAGATTCAGAAGCTCTGTGACCGAGTAGCTTCATCAACTTTACTGGATGACCGAAGAAATGCTGTGCGTGCTCTTAAATCATTATCTAAGGTTTGTAACACTAAATGATTGCTTCTTTAAATTTTCCCTCCCATGTACGTGTTTTGTTTGCAGGTATGTCTGTGTAGTGCTAGCAGAGGCAAGAAGAGGGTGGTGGAGTTGCAGAAAGTTGTGAGCTGCTGTGTGGGTGCTGGGATTCAAACCCAGGTCCTCTGGAAGAGCACCCAGTGCCCTTAACCACTGAGCCATCTCTATAGCCCCAACTACTGTTGTTGTTATTGTTTTTCCACTTGGGCATTAGTAATAATTTGTAACGACACTTTCCTGTTTTGTGTAGAAATACCGCTTGGAAGTAGGAATCCAAGCTATGGAACATCTTATCCATGTTTTACAAACAGATCGGTAAGTTTCATGTACTGATTTTTCCTTCTAGTTTTTTTAACTTTTAATTTGTTCTAGAGTTACCATAATCATTTCAGAAGATAGTAACAGTAAGTCTACTACATTTTTACTCTTAATTGACATTTCAGTAAACATTTATTGGATACTGTGTACAAGCCACCATGCTAAGCATTAGGTAAGACATGAAAGTGGGATAGAATAACCAGATGTGGCAGTGCACTCATGTAATCAAAGCACATGAGTGGTACAGGCAGGAGGGTCAGGATTTAAAGCCATCTTTAGCTTCCTGGTAAGTTCTAGGCCAGTCTGGGCTACATGTGATCCTGTCTTGGAAAAAAAGGTGGGGGGGGGAGTAATGATGTAATTTAATTATAATGGCTTTGAGATTTTGATTGGTATTGGGTAAATGGATGTACTGATACTCATTTGCAAAAAATATGTTACAGCTAGCCTGGAGTTGGTGGCACACGCCTTTAATCCCAGCACTCAGGAGGCAGAAGCAGGGGGATCTCTGTGAGTTCGAGACCAGCCTGGTCTACAGAGTGAGTTCCAGAACAAGTTCCAAAGCTACACATAGAAACCCTGTCTCAAAAAAACAAAAAAAAAAACTAAGAAAACAAAATAATTGTTTTTTGCAGATTAAACAGATTTTTCCCCTTAAGACAGTAAATGCATATCTTACCTCTGATAAAATGTCTGTCAAGTTTTAGCTGCTTGTCACACTGAGAACTCCACTGAGATCCACATAGGGCCTCAAATTCAGAATCAGCTGGGGAGACAAGTGTTTGCTGTACAAGCCTAAGAGTCTGAGTTCAGATCCCCAATACCCAGACAAAAGCTTGACACGGCCGTTTGCTGCGGGAAGGAGACAGGTGCAGATCCCAGGAGCTCGCTTTGTCTCTGGGCCTCCTACTCCTGGCCTCTCTTTGCCCACTTTAGCTCTCTTTTCTTCCGAATAAATCCCAATCAATAGTACTCTTCCATTGAGTCAAAAACTAAAAGATCCCTGCTGAATTCATCCCTCATGGCCTAAGAAAAACAGTAATCATGTTTCCAGTACTCAGTATATCTATCACTTAAATCATTTTCCTGGCTTTTTGCTGTGTTGCAAAATATGAAAAAGTACTTTAAAATTTAGTAACCAAAGAAACAATTTATTGCTTCAGAGTTTCTGTGCTTGGGGATTGAGGGCTGGCTTAGTTAACTAGACCCAAGGCCTCTTAAGTTGTAGTAGAAGTACCAGTGGAGACTGCAGTCAGCTCAAGCTTGACTTGCTGGAGGGCCAGTCACCCCTCCCTGTTGTTTCCTTTAGCCTGCTTGAGTACACTAATGATAGATGGCAGTTCTGGCATCACTCTGGAGCCTGTTATCCAAAGGAGCAAAGAGAAAGCCTATATCTGTACTCACTCACTACTCACTCTCAGACTCACATAGACGACAGTTGTCAGAGGTCAGTACATGAGTTACCTCCATGTAACAGGTGGCTCATTAGGCTCCACTGTATGAGAGCTGTATCAGAGAGCTTTAGACATTTTCTAAAACTACTACCTCCTTTTTTATCCATTTTAAAAACAAAAATAATTTTAATTAAAACAATTTCTTGGCAATGTTCAAAACATAAGACTCTCTTTACAAAGGAAAACTTCTAATCTTGGTTTAAAAAAAAGTCAAACCAGTAAGCTACATTAGACACGAGATGATAGATATACCCTAAACTACTACTACCTTTAAAATGTATTTTATGCCTCTGATCTCTTTGTGACTTATGTACTTATTGTGTTTTACCAGTTCAGTGTAGTGTGAAATCCAAAACCAAATTTCTTTTTTTTTAAATTCAGAAACAATCTTATTTTACATATCACAAAATCATATTTCTTATTTATTTATTTATTTGTTTGTTGGTTGGTTGGTTTGGTTGGGTTTTTTTTGTTTTTTTTTTTTTTAAGGCAGAGTTTCCCTGTGTACCCCTAGCTGTCCTAGAGCTTGCTCTGTAAGTTCAAGGCTGGCCTTGAACTCAGAGATCTGTCTGCCTCTACCTCCCAAGTATACCATTACCATCCGACCATTTTGTATTTTTTCCAAGTACAAATCTTACACCTTTTTAGGGATTATTTTTTATTTTGTTTTATTTATTATGCATACAACATTCTGCTTCCATGTATATCTGCACACCAGAAGAAGGCACCAGATCTCATAGAGAATGGTTGTGAGCCATCATGTGGTTGCTGGGACTTGAACTCAGGACCTTTGGAAGAGCAGTCAGTGCTCTTAACCTCTGAGCCATCTCTCCAGCCCCCTTTTTTAGGAATTCTATTGAAAGTATTTATTCTTATCATTGAAATTACTTAAACAATTAGCCCTAGGATCCACCCATCTCCCCTCCCACTACTGGGGTCACAGGCACACACAGCCATGTAGCTGTATGTGCCTGTTTCACGTGGATGCTGGGGACTCAAGTTCAAGTGCTCATGCTTACATAGGAGATGCTCTTACCCACTGAGCTATCTCGCAGCACCAGTTTGCTTGAGGATTAAACTCAGGGCCTTACACATGCTACGCAGATGTCCTACCACTGAGTTGAAGACCCAGCCCTGCCTGAATTGTGAGCTTCTTGGGGGGTGTCCTTGGTCATGTTAAAGAAGGTATCTCAGGTTTCTCAGTCATCTCTTGTAAGGTGTGTTTCAAAATTTCTGAAAAACAGAGTGGTGAATGTTTTGTACAAAAGCCCATTTTGTTCAGTATTCTCATCCTCTGGTAACCCTTCTGGGCTGTCATCTTTGTTTTCATTGTCCTTTTTCATGTGTGCTGACTCTTTGGGACTTTGTGACATTCTTAGTTTCTCTAGATGCTGCTACCATCCTCCATGAGTGGGAAACTGACAGATTTTGAAATTTGTCAGCAAGTATAAAATCTTGTGTTCCTTGATTATATAAATTGTACATAGTTACTGCAAGAATTTTTTGGGGGGTGGGGCGGGGGTTTCAAGACAATGTTTCTCTGTGGCTTTGGAGCCTGTCCTAGAACTAGCTCTTGTAGACCAGGCTGGTCTTGAACTCACAGAGATCCACCTGCCTCTGCCTCCTGAGTGCTGGGACTAAAAGCATGTGTCACCACCTCCCGGCCTGAAAGAATTTTTTGAGAAAATGAAGTATAGAGAAGTTAGACTACCTACAGATAATGCTATTTTACATATATATGAATGTACATGTACATAAAATTAACTGGCTATTCTGCTTGCTAGTTTAATGTTTGGTTTACTTTATAAATAAAAATAAAAATATGATGATTTAAAGAACATATATGAACACATACACATAAATATACATTCATATGTTTTGCTAAATGGAATTATCCTATCTAGTTTTTTGAAAGCTTTTTTTTTTTTTTTTTTTTTATGGATATGGGTGTTTGCCCTGTATGTATGTCTGTGCACCACGGGCATTCCTGGTGCCCATGGAGGTCAGAAGAGGGCATCAAATCCTCTGGGACTGGAATTACAGACAGTTGGGTGCTACCATATAGGTTTGGAAATTGAACTAGAGTCCTCTGGAAGAACAACCAGTGATCTTAACATCTGAACCATCTCTTCAAGACCCTTGTCTGTCTGTTTGTTGTTTATTTATTTATTTATTTATTTATTTATTTATTTTTCAGGACAGGTTTTTCTCAATGTTTTTGGAGGCTGTCCTGGAACTAGCTCTTGTAGACCAGGCTGAGTCTTAAACTCACAGAGATCTGCTTGCCTCTGCCTCCCAAGTGCTGGGACTAATTGTGTGCTGCACCACCACCACCCAGCTTTTCTGCCCCCCCCCCTTTTTTTTTTTTTTTTGTTTTTTTCGAGACAGGGTTTCTCTATGTAGCTTTGGAGCCTATCCTGACATTCACTCTGGAGACCAGGCTGTCCTCAAACTCACAGAGATCCTCCTGCCTCTGGCTTCCGAGTGCTAGGATTAAAGGCGTGCGCCATTGTCTGTCCATTTTTAAATTTAGTGTTTTTCCTACTTGATACTGTATTAGTATTTGTTTAATTATCATTCTATCACATATTCTTTTCTGGGGTGGTGATTTTTGCTTTTTGTTCTTTTTTTTTAAAGATTTTATTTTATTTATTATGTATACATCATTCTGCTTCCATATATATCTGCACATCAGAAGAGGGCACCAAATCTCATGGTTGTGAGCCACCATGTGGTTGCTGGGAATTGAACTCAGGACCTTTGGAAGAGCAGTCGGTGCTCTTAACCTCTGAGCCATTTCTCCAGCCCTTGTTCTTTTTTTTTTAAGATTTATTTATTTATTATGTATATAGTGTTCTGCCTACATGTATGCCTGCTGGCCAGAAGGGGGCACCAGGTCTCATTATAGAGGGTTCCGAACTACCATGTGGTTGCTGGGAATGGACCTCTGGAAGAGCAGTCAGTGCTCTTAATCTCTGAGCCATCTCTCCAGCCTGCTTTTTGTTCTTAAGACAAGGTTTCTCTGTAACAGCCCTGGCTGTCCTGGAACTCAGTCTGTAGACCAGGCTGGCCTTAAACTCCCAGAGATCCACCTGCCTCTGCCTCTGGAGTGCTGGGACTAAAGGTGTGTGCCACCAATGCCAGCACATATTCTTTTAAGATACATTTTTTCATTGATGTCTTTTTTTTTTTTAAGATTCTATCTATCTATCTATCTATCTATCTATCTATCTATCATGTATACAGTCTTCTGCCTGCATACAGGCAGAGGGCACCAGATCTCATTCAAGGCGTTTGTGAGCCACCATGTGGTTTCTGGGAATTGAACTCAGGACCTCTGGAAGAACAGTCAGTGCTCTTACCACTGAGCCATCTCTCCAGCCCTCATTGATGTCTTATGTGTGCTATTAACTAGACAAGTTGATTCCTCAGTTTTTGCAGTCCTGTTCTTTTTGTTGTTTGTTTGTTAGGTATTTTATTTTGGGGCGGGGGTGGGCGTTCAAGACAAGGTTTCTCTGTGTAAACCTGGCTGTCCTGGAACTCAGACCAGGCTGGCCTTTCTGCTTCCTGAGTGCTGCGATTTAAAGTGTGGCTACCACTGTCAAGCAATTTTTACAATTCTAGATAAATTTTGTCTTTATGTACTCTCTTATTTTATTGTTTTAATTTTAGATGATGATGATGATGATGATGATGATGATGATGATGATGATGATGAAAGGTCTCTCTGTGTAGCCCAGCCTGGTCTGTAACTTGCAGTTATCCTCCTTCCTCTGTCTCCTGAGTACTGAGAGTACAGATGCGAGCCACCATGCCCAGCTTTACACATTGCTTTTTCTAATACTTTCTTAGATTAAGTTTATAGATAATAAATGAATATTTTATTGATTTTATGAAGGAACTGCCTAAAAATGGCCACAACAGTTTAAATCCAGCCAGCAGTCTATAAGTATAATAATTTCTTTTTTTCCAGTTCGGATTCTGAAATAATAGCTTATGCTTTGGATACACTCTATAATATAATATCTAATGATGAAGAGGAAGAAATAGGTAAGTTTCCAGTTATTTTACAGTGCTTTCGTATCTAAATAACTTGGTTATGCCAATTTTGCTTTAAAGTTGAGTGTATGTATTTTATAAACTTCTTCATTTTCATAGGTGTTTTCTTATTAAGTTACTCTTTGCATAATAAAGACTAACCTTAGTCCTGAATAGTGTAGCTAGGATGAAGGCTCAGTGTGACAAGGTGGAGTGAGGTTTCTGTCTTTAAATCAGGGACTCCCTATGCAGCCTGGACTAAGCCAAGCTCAGTCTCCTCCCTCAGCATCCATAACTTTAGGGTTATAGGCTCTGCCACCTCTTATCTGCATCCCTCCATCTTTTAAATGTTTATTTTCACTAAACATACAAGGTATTAAATATTGTGATATTTCTAATAAAATGTGTTTTAGTAGAGTCTCATTTACTCACCTCCCTAGATCCTGTGTTCTCTTTCTCTCTCTCTCTCTCTCTCTCTCTCTCTCTCTCTCGTTTTTTTGGTTGCTTTGATATTTTTGCTGTTTTTCTACACTGTGTCTTGCTGTGTAGCTCTGGTCCTAGAATTCACTATGCAGACCAGACTGACCTCAAGAATCTGCTGCCTCTGCCTCCTAAATGATGGTGTCACAGGCATGGACCACCATCCTGCAGGCCCTTCTTTCTGAAGCTTTTTCTCTTGGGTTGCAATTGGGCAGTATGCATATTAGCAACACTGAGTTCAATAATCCCCGTTGGTTGTTGGTTGATCTCTGTATGTATTATTACCCTTGTGCCTGTTAGGGGTTAGAAGCCAAGTTAGGGGATGTCTCTCCTAATACTTAAACCCTTCTTTTCCTAAGACTTTGCTAATTTATAAAGAGCAACAATTTATTAAATTTAGGAAGGGTGTGTGTGTGTGTGTGTGTGTGTGTGTGTGTGTGTGTGTGTGTGTGTGTGTGTGTGTTGTCTCTTTGATATGAAAAAATACATATCTGTGTGAAATCCAAAGAAACAAATCATTTCTTTGTTATGCCTCCTCTTTTCCTTTTTATTTCAACATACTTGGATATTTAAAATGAGATAGCTTGTCATTTACATTGCTACATCATGAAAGGCTTTGTTCTATAAATTGTGAAAAGATACTCAGTGAATAACATTTCATAGAGCTGCTGAGAACGTTTGCATAGCCAACTGCTGGTCACAGTAAGATGAATGAGTTCCCATTATTTTCAAGGGAAGAGCAGACATACTCATGTGTTTTATAACTAATTTATACCAATGTATGACAAAAGTAAAACTGTAAATAAATATTGACCTTGTGTATACTTTATTAACAGTTCAGCAGAAAAGCATGTGCATGCTAATCCCACAGGGCACTGGTAGTGTGCGTGTTTGAAATGACGTGGTGAATAGTCATGAGCCTATAGAATGGAAGATACTTTTTCTTAAGAGTTTACGTCTCTGTGATATCTTGCTAGAAGTTTATTAATTTCTAAGGGGCAAAGAGTCTCTCTATGTAGTCCTAGTTGTCCTGGAACTTGCTTTAGACCAAGTTGATTCCAAACTCATAGAGATCCTCCTGCCTCTTCATCCCAGGTGCTAGGATTAAAGGCATGCCAAACAATGCCCAGCTAAGCAACACACTTAATAAAAAATGGCTTAAAACCCCTTGATGTCTTAGATATCAGGTGTGTGGGGGGTGTTTATTTTTGTGTGTATTTGGGATTTTATGTTTACTTCTTTTTTTTTTTTTTTTTTTTTTTTTTTTTTTTTTTTTGGTGGTTTTTCGAGACCAAGTTTCTCTGTGTAGCTATGGAGTCTATCCTGGCACTCATTCTGCAGACCAGGCTGGCCTGGCTGTGATTAAAGGTGTGCACCACCAACACCCAGCTACTTGCAATTTTTGAGACAGTTTTACTGTATAGTTCAGGCATGTACTCACCATGTAGCCCCTGGCCCTGCATACCCAGTCTGTACTTCAACTTCCCAGGTGCTAAGATTATAGGCAGGTGCCATGGTGCCTTCCTATGTCAGTGCTCTTTATTTTTAATGGATCTTTCAAAAGTCTCTGTGATAAAATAGGAAAAACAACTTTTGAATAAATGGTAGTAATTTTTCTAGGGACTTTTCAGTTATGTAAATTTTTTAAAACTAGATATGAAGAAACATGCTCTTGAGTTATGTGTTCAGTGCCTTCTCTTTAATGCTTCATTTGGAGGTAATTCTGCAATGACCCCAAAAGTCTATTTAGAGTTCTTTATCTTGGGAATATTTTATAACCCTTTAGTGATAAATCTGTCTCATAGTCCTAAAAATAGAGCATATTCCATGTGTCTTGGATGGTCCTCAGCTGTTTGACATAAATGGTGGAATCTCATTTTCCAAAAGTCATGCTCCTTACTTGACCTGCTCCTGTGTTTATACAGATAGATATGAATAGCTTTCTTTGTCACCTGCTTTTTATTTATTTATATTTGTCTACCTTTTCAGATGATGTTGAAAGTAAAGGTTTGCATTTTCATATGGATGATACTGTAGACATAAGACCTGGCTGGTAATATAAAAGGACACTGTCAAATGCTGTTTCTTCTGGCTTCTAAAAACTCTGACATTGATTTTAATGTGTCAGACTCTGTTATTAAAGAGGAAAATTTAATAATCTGCTGTTCATATTGTGAAACAATTCTAGTGTATCTTTTTTTTTCCTTTCTTCTTCTTTTTTTTTTTTTTTTTTTTTTTGGTTTTTTGAGACAGGGTTTCTCTGTGTAGCTTTGGAGCCTATCCTGGCACTCACTCTGGAGACCAGGCTGACCTCGAACTCACAGAGCTCCGCCTGCCTCTGCCTCCTGAGTGCTGGGATTAAAGGCCTATGCCACCAACGCCCGGCTTCTAGTGTATCTTTTAATAAGATCAAAAATTACCCTGGATAGTTCTATTTATTCAAATTTATTTTGTGTGTTCTCCCTAGAAAGCACATTATTTATAAGTAATATTTGAATATGTATACACAGGTATGTATGCAAATCAATCTACTTATACTCAGCAAGCCGGAAAGCACTGGGCTCAGAGAATACAAGTATATTGATGTTGTCCCTTTAAAGTGCCACTCACACAGTTGTGCTCCAGTTACTGACCGTTTACATTGATTTCTAGAACTCACTGATACTTATCCTGTTGTAATCTCTTTGACTTCCAGTGTCTTTTAACTGTAGCTTTTTCTTCATAATTAAAATAATCAAGTTTTCTTTTTATTTTGTTTAACTAATACTCCTAAATACATTTTAGAATGAATGAAATATTGGGTGGTGGTGGCACACACCTTTAATCCCAGCACTCGGGAGGCAGAGGCAGGGGAATCTCTGTGAGTTCGAGACCAGCGTGGTCTACAAGAGCTAGTTCCAGGACAGCTCCAAAGCCACAGAGAAACCCTGCCTCCCCCCCAAAAAAAATGAATGAAATATTATCTAAAGTAGATTTTAAATAACAGTTTTCAATACCTAACAGAAAACTAACTTACTAAAATACTATTTCTACTTTCTGTGGCATTTGAGTTGGTTGCTTGAAATGAGAACATTCTGAAGCACTGCCTTGACTCTCATCAGGCTCTTTCTTTGGAATGTTACAGATCAGGAGCTGTGGTTTCTATTATTATTTTCTCATATTTGTGTAGAGCTCTAAAGTATGCAGTCTTTCATTCAATATTTTACTTAATCCTCATAGCAGCCTTCGAGGTAGGTGTTGCTTCCCTTTCCTTAACCATATGAAAGGCTGGCCATTGTCACTCATACACTATGACATGGTAACAGAAGAAGAGTGTCTTCTCTCTTCCCTGTCCTTTCTTGTTTTTAAATATTCCATGGATTTTTCAGTTGAGTAAAGTGTGGCCCATTTTACTTTTTTAGAACTTAGAATTGTGTAATTTGTATAAGTGATTGATAGACAATTGAGATAAGCATTTAAAAATAGGCATACCTACTTAACTGTTGGGCCACAGAGGTGAAAGAGTACTTGGTGTTCTCACTTTGTTAGGACTACATCTCCTTTTCTTTTCTTTTTTTTTGGCGGGGGGCAGGGGGGCGCAGGGCTTGGATTTTTTAGATAGGGTCTTATAATGTGTTCCTTGCTGGTGAAACTCATTTTGTAGATTAGCCTGGCTTAGAACTTGCAGTGATACTCCTGTCTCTGCCTTCCGAGTGCTGAGATTACAAGCATATGCCACCATGCTCTGCTTTAGATCGCCTCCTTCTATGCAGCAATTTTGTTCTCTAGAGTATAGATTGTGAACTTGGTGTGGAGTTCATTAAAAGGTCCCACAGTGTTTTTTAAACAGTTTTCACTTCAGGAAAAAAAGCATACCCTTATAAATAAATTTTAAGAACAAGCATATCTGTGTGTTTAGTTAAAAGCTAATTGTTTAAATAGACCTGGAAAGTAGTGGGACACACACCACACACATGGACTAGTCTTTGATTTTACTCTTCTGTTTTAGGTTTATCTTTGCTTTAACAATGGGTCACTTTTTTCCCCACTTATTTAAGGGATCACCTATTTTTACAGGTTAGAGAGAGTGTTGCATATAATATTTAAACTAAGATTAAAGAGATAAACTCAACTGTGATATAAGTATACCAGTGTGACAAGATGATTCATCTCATGCCTTTGTATAATAGATATAGTTTTGTTTTGTTTTATTAAGGCAGGGTCTTTCTACATAGCTCTGGTTATCCTGTAACTTACTATGTAGACCAGGCTGACCTTGAACTCAGAGATGTGCCTGCTTCTCCTTCCCAGTGTGCTGGGATTAAGTGTATACCACCAGGCCAAGTTAGATAAAATTTCTTACGGCTGTAGTTTTGATTTATAACTTTTAGATATGATTAATTTAATAGTTTTAACAATTTTACTTTACCACTAAAAGCTTTATGTACTATTGCTTAGTTAGTTTGAGGGCATTCCATTAAAGTTTGCAACTGGTGGGACTGGAGAGATGGTTCAGAGGTTAAGAACCTCAGGCCCTTTTTCCCAGTTCTCAGTGGTGGCTCACGACCTTCTGTAACTGCAGTCCCACAGAATCTTACACCCTCTTCTGGCCTCTTTAGGCACTGCATGCATATGGCACTCTGGCATATATGCAGAGAAAACAACCATGCACATAAAATAAAAATAAATAAATAAATCTTGGAGCTGGAAAGATGGCTCATTGGTTAAAAGCACTGTCTGATCTTCCAGAGGACCTAGATTTAATTTCCAGCACCCACATGGCAGCTCACAACTGCCTGTAACTCCAGTTTTAGGGGATCTGGTACCTCATACTGACATACATGCAGGTGAAACACCAGTGCACACAAAAATAAATAAATTTTTAAAAAATAAATCCTGGAAATGCTGACTTAGGGCTGTGATTTGGTTTTTTTGAGACAGGGTTTCTCTGTGGCTTTGGAGGCTGTCCTGGAACTAGCTCTTGTAGACCAGGCTGGTCTCGAATTCATAGAGATCCGCCTGCCTCTGCCTCCCGAGTGCTGGGACTAAAGGTATGCACTTTTTTTCTTTTTAAGGTTGATGGTTGTCCTGGTTGGTTTTGTGAAGCTGATACAAACCTAGACATGTCTAGGAAGAGTGAACTTGATTGAGAAAAAGGCTCCATAATATTGGCCTGTAGAGCCAGCCGGGCAGTGGGTGGCACACGCCTTTAGTCCCAGCACTTGGGAGGCAGAGGCAGGTAGATCTCCATGAGTTTGAGGCCAGCCTGGTCTACAAAGTGAGTTCCTGGACAGCCAGTACTGTTACACAGAGAAACCCTGTCTCGGAGGAAAAAAAAAAGATTGTCCTGTAGGCAAGAATATAGGTGATTAGTATTATTCTTGGTTGGTGATTGGTGGGGGGTGTGGGTGGGGCAGCCATTGTGGTGGTGCCACCTTTGGGCAGGTGGTCCTGGAATGTGTAAGAGTGTTTAAGGCAGTGATGGCTCACACCTTTAACCCCAGCATTCAGGAAACAGAGGCAAGCAGATCTCTGTAAGTTCGAGGCCAGCCTGGTCTACAGTGCAAGTTCCAGGATAGCCAAGGCTACACAGAGAAACCATGTCCCAAGAAATAAAAAAATAAGAAGAAAGAAGACAGACAGAGCAAGATAGTAAACAGTGTTCTTCCATGGACTCTGCTTCAGTTACTCCTTCCAGGTTCTTGCTTGGCTTATTTATGTTCATGATGGATTATAATTTTATGCTGAAATAAATCCCTTCCTCCCCAAGTTATTTTTGGTTATAGTTTTTTGTTTGTTTGTTTGTTTATCACAGCAGTAGAAACCCTGGTTCAGACAGGGTCTTAGATAATATTAAACCACACACTAGTTGCATTCAGAATGTAGAGTCAAATTGATAATAAGGTACAGTATTTTATATGCTACAGTTACAGAATAAATCAAGGATATTATTAACTATTTCTTGATAGGTTATTTTCTCATGTTTGGTGCAAGCATTGCATTAACCCTTTTATTTGGCCTGCATTCCTGAATATGCACAAGGGTTCTAAAAATTGTCTTGTATAAAAAAAAAAGTCCAAAGTTAGATAAATATAGCATGCAGTGTTTCCCCACAAAATTCCACGAGGACGATGAGCGCTGAGAAGCCTGCAGTGAGAAGCTGCTTGTCTCTTTTGTCAGGACAGTTGCCTCTAGGCTCTTGCTTCCAGCAGATACATGTTACCATGCCCCACTATCCTTCCTGTATTTTGAACAGCTCACCAAGGCTTAACATGTAGGTTAATAATTTGGAATTACCTACATAGAAATATTTCAGCATTTAAAAACACAGCTCACAGGCTGGAGAGATAGATGCTCAGGGGTTAAGAGCATTTGTTGCTTTTTGTAGAAGACCCAAATTTGGTTCCCAGCACTTCTGGTGGTTCACAACCATTCATTATGCTATGCTAGTTTCAAAACACCAAGCACACACATGGTGCATGCAGGCAAAACACTCATTCATATAAACGAAAAGTTAAATATAACTTTTTAAATTAACAAAAAATGTCATATAGGATGAGCCCATGAAATCGGTACATTTTCCCTTCTATGACTGGCTTACTAATTTACTTATTTATTTACTTTTATCTTATGCTTGTCTATATACCACTTGCATGCCTGGTTCCTGTGGAGACCAGAAGAGGGCATAGGATCCCCTAGAACTGGAGATAAAGAGCCATGAGCCAACGTGTGGGTGCTGGGAATTGAATCCAGGTCCTCTGGAAGAGCAGCCAGTGCTCTTAACCACTGAGCCATCTCCACAGCTCCAATATTCGACTTTAAATCCTTTTTCTTAGTGGGCATTGAGCTGCTTCTAGTTCATGACTACTGAAATTTGACTAGATCAATTTTTATCAACTTTTTTGTTAAGATTTAAGCTTTTTTATATGTTTATTCTGTTGCTGTAACAAACATCATGATCAAAAACACTTAGGGGAGGAGAGGGTTTATTTGGCTTTCACTTCCAAGTCACAGTTTTTTGTTTGTTTGTTTGTTTGTTTTGGTTTTTCGAGACAGGGTTTCTCTGTGTAGCTTTGGAGCCTATTCTGGCACTCACTCTGGAGACCAGGCTGACCTTGAACTCACAGAGATCTGCCTGCCTCTGCCTCCCGAGTGCTGGGATTAAAGGCATGCACCTGGCCCAAGTCACAGTTTATCGCTGAAGGAAGTCATGGTGGGAAGTTGAAGCAGAAACCATGGAAGAATACTGCTTGCTAGTTCCTGCCCATGCTTAGCTTTTAAAATGCAGCCTGGGACTACCTGCTCAGGGGACAGTGCCAACCACAGTGAGCTGAGTGCTAGACCTAAACTGCTTTCTGTGACACCCTCCCTCAAGCCCCACTCTCATCTTTCATCTCTCATGCCTACAAAACCAGTACCATGAAGGGACTCTTACACCATGCTGCATTTTCCTGTCAGCTTGAGATGCAGGCTGGGCCAGCCTCCTTAGACCACAGCTTCTCAGTACTGACCCTAAGTAAATATTTGTTGTTCCAATGGAGCAGATTTCACCTCAGTGAAGCTGATGTCTTATCAGTCACAGCTGACCTTTCAGCCCTATCAGACCAGCATGCCATTGCCCAGTGAAGCACAGTGGTTCTGACCTCTTGTTAATCACAGCTAATTATTCAGCCCCAACAGATCAGTACATGCAGATCTGTTGTTCCTTTTGGGGGGGTATTTTTATTATATCTGAATGAATGTTTTGCCTGCATGTATGTATGCCTGATGCTCAAGGGGGGTGAGAAGAGGACATTGGATCCCTTGGAACTTAGGGTCTGGAGTTATGGATAGTTGTGAACCACCATGTGGGTGCTGGGAACCAAATCCAGGTCCCTGCAACAGTAACAAGTGCTCTTAACTGCTGAGCATCTCTTATCCTCTCTAGTTGAATTCAAAATGTCACAAACTGCCTTAATAGAGTCTTTGCTCCCCTGTGAAACCTCACAGGCATTGTCTGCCTTTCTTTCAGCATTAGTATGTTTCAACATCCCACAAGAATGAATGGCTTGCTAAGGTTGGATGACTTTTCTAACCCAAAGTTCCAAAGTCCTCCACAATCCTCTAACAAAACCAGTCCAAGGCATAAAAGCCATGGTTAGGTTTATTATAACACCCTACTCCTAGTACTTATTTTTGTTCTAGTTTCATTCAGTTGCTGTGACAAACTCAAGGCCATCATCCTGCCCCAGCCTCATGAGTGCAGTACCACTCAGGTCCATAAAATTTAATCATTTTAATACTAAATATTGTAGAGAAATTCAATGTTAAATTCTGCTTTTGTTGCCAAATCTTTTTTGGTTCTGTATGAAGACAATACTGGATGATCTGAAGATGACTGGTTTAATTTTATAATTAAATTACACTAACAAGTAAAAATCATCAATGACTACTATTTTGAGATATACTGATTTGGAGATATAATTTATTTAAAATAAAGCTCGCTCATAGAAGTTGTGTAGTCATAGATGTTTAGACAGAAGAACTCAGTAGTGTTTGGGATGTGGCACTATGGTTAAGTGCTTGCATGCTGTAAACAAAGACCTGGGTCCAGACTCCAGCACTGAAAAAAAAAAAAAAAAAAAAAAAAAAAAAAACCAAAAAAAAAACACTACCACATGCAGAGTATTTCTGTCACCCTAAACAATTCCCTTATCCTAATAAAAGTCTAACCTGATGTCTTTGAGGAAATATGAAATCTAACTGGCCCTGAAAGTAAATTTACAAATACAGTTTTCACTCTTAATTGTATTACTGATACCAGCCATACTGTTGACTTGTTTACATTCAGAAAAATGTTCATTTCTGTTTAACTCTTCAGTGAAAGGATACTTTAACATAGTGTCATGTTGAAGTACTTTGTTTTTTGAATGTTACAGAAGAAAATTCTGCAAGACAGACTGAGGATTTGGGAAGCCAGTTCACAGAAATTTTCATCAAGCAGCCAGAAAATGTCACTCTCCTGTTGTCTCTGTTGGAGGTAAATAGGGAACCTTGACATTCAGTCATGTTAATAAGCTGCTTTTGATGCCTTTGTGGATGTTACTGAGGAAGTAATATGTACATACTTTAAATGGAGTAAAGTTTATTGTATCATGCTTTTTGAATGCACGTGAGGGAGCCATATGCATGCTATAGGAAATATGTAATCTATTAAAAGTATATATGCATCTTATTTCTAGTTTTGCAAAGTATTTTATCATACTTTAGTGATTTAGTCAATTAACATCAACTCATATTGCTTTTTATTTCTTAAAATTCATTTTTAAAGTTTACTGAAATTCTATTTTTCACTTTTAGTTTCTCATTGCTCTGTTAGTTGAAAATAATGAGCTATAGTTGTTAAACAGTTGACATTCTTCCTTGCAGGAATTTGATTTCCATGTCCGTTGGCCTGGCGTGAGACTCCTGACTTCTCTTTTAAAACAATTAGGGCCTCCAGTGCAGCAGATTATCTTAGTCAGTCCCATGGGTAAGTGACTTCCCCTGTGTAATCTTGAGTAAAAAGTAAGGATCACTTCCTAGGAGAAGTGACTCAAGTGGTGCCTTAATAAATTGTCATTTAAGTAACTGTTCTCATTTTTAGTCTGCCTGTATTTTTCTCACGATTGTGTGTTCTAGGTGTTTCAAGACTGATGGACTTACTGGCAGATTCCAGAGAAATTATACGTAATGATGTAAGTTCAGTTTGGGGCGGGGGAACCACATGATTCTTATTTTCTCTCTTTGCAAATGAAATCTTTTTTTTACCCTTAAAAGTTAAGAAAAGTTAGTTTTGGAAAATTGGGGTGATGACCAATCATTTAGACCTTTTAAACTTGCATTTTTTTTGGTCTTCTGCCTATGGAGTATTTAGAGTTAGACAAACCATTTTGCAATTCAAATTTACTACTTACATATGTTTAAGCTTTCTTCCATGGTCTTCTGAAACGCTCACATAGAATTCCACCTCAGAAATTGTCTTCTGAGACATTAAATGGTTCTAAGTTTACAAAATATTGCACTTTGCCTCCTTTTTTTTTTTTTTTTTTTGAGGGGTGGTGGTTTCGAGACAGGGTGTCTTGGAACTAGCTGTTGTAGACCAAGCTGGGATCCACCTGCCTCTGCCTCTTGAGTGCTGGGGTTAAAGGTGTGCGCCACCACCACCCAGCCTGCCTCTTCATTCTTATTCATTGAATATATGTCCAAAGGATTTTCACTGAAAATCTCTTTAACTATAGATTGTGACTATTGTGTAGTCATTTTCCATTCTAGTTTGTACTTTAATATTTGCATATGATTTTGTAACAGGTTAATGCAAAACAGAAACAGGACTAAACCAAACCCTTGACTTGTGGTCTATGTGATATGTGGTACACATACACACACAAATGTGTATTTTATTTATTTGTTTGTTTATTGAGACAGTGTTTCCTGGAACTTGCTCTGTAGACCAGGCTGGCCTCAAACTCAGAAATCCCTGCCTCTGCCTCCCAAGTGCTGGAATTAAGGTGTGCACCACCAACACCCAGCTTATATGTCTTATATATAGCAATATATATTTTATAATAAATAACATTTTTTAAACTTAACATTTAAATCTTGTTATAGTGGGGCTAGAGATGGCTCAGCAGTTAAGAGTACTTTCTGCTTTTGAATAGGATTCAGGTTCAGTTCCTAGCACCAGGTGGCATCTCATATCCATCCATCTCTAACCCCAGTTCCAAGGCATTCAGCACCTCTGCAGGCACCACTCATGTAAAGGGTACACATACATAGAGTCAGACAAACACTCACACACATAAAATAAAAACATAAATTTTGTAGTATGTATGGCAAAGCAGTATTATAGATAGTAAATTGCTATAATATAACTTATAAGAAATAAATCTTTATTTAATATTTAAATAGTTTTACAGTTTTGGCTGGGCAGTGGTAGCTCACGCCTTTAATCCCAGCACTCAGGATTAAACGAGTTCCAAGACAGCTTCCAAAGCTACAGAGAAACGCTGTCTCAAAAAACCAATAAAAAAAAAAAGTTTTACATCTTTTTATTTGTTTGTTTGTTTGTCTTGGCACAGAATCTTACTCTGTAGCCCAGCCTGGACTTAAAATTTGAGCCTCCCTCCTGAATGCCAGCATTACAGACATATGTTTCTATATCTGCTTTATATATTTTTTAAGAACCATCTTATTTAAATGAACATCCATCTACTAGGAATAATTTAGGATGCTTTTCCATAACTAAAATGTAACTATAGGAGCTAGAGATGTGGCTCAACAATTAAGAGTATTTGCTTCTGTTACAGAGGACCAGGGTTTGGTTCCCAGTCGCCACATCAATAGCCTCATCATAGCTATAATTCTGGTTCATATGAATCAGATGCTGTCTTTGGCCTCCACAGGTGCTTGTATGATATGTATACAGACAAGTAGGCACACATATACATAGTCACATAAATAGATTTTAAACTAAATAAAATACAACTATGTACCTTAAACTCAAGTTTCTTTTCAGTTTAAATAAGAGGCTGTTGAACCATCAGATGAAGACATTCTCTTCTGCTAAGCTTTTGTTCATATAATCAGAATTTGTTTTGATTTTCAGATATAAAATGGCTTTTGAACAGATGCCTACCTTGATTCCTTTTTTTTTTTTTAAAGATTTATTTATTTATTATGTGTACTGTAGTATTCTGCTTGCATGTATCTCTGCAGGCCAGAAGAGGGCACCAGATCTCATTATAAATGGCTGTGAGCCACCATGTACTTGCTGGGAATTGAACTCAGAACCTCTGGAAGAGCAGGCAGTGCTCTTACCTCTAAGTGATCTCTTCAGCCCCTACCTTGATTCTTTAATTCCTTCTTAGAGCATATATTCATTGTACAAAATAAAACTATTACATTTTCATGCAGCCTTGATACTGTATTGCTGTGAAGAGACCATGACTTTAGCAATTCTCATAAAGGAAAACATTTAATTGGGGCTGGCTTATATTTTCAGAGGTTTAGTCCATTATCTTCATGGTGGCCTGCAGGCAGACATGGTTCTGGAGAAGGAGCTGAGAGTCCTACATCTTGATCCACAGGCAGCAGAAGCAGCTGTGTCACTGGGTATAGCTTTAGTATATATAAGATTTCAAAGCCTGCCCTCACAGTGACACACTTCCTCCAAGCCCACACCTACTTCAGCAAAACCACACCTCCTAATAGTAACTTCCCTATGGGGGCCATTTTCTTTCAAACCACCACAAATCTGTTCTACCCAGTACCCTCTGTGATCCCACCCCCATCAGATTTAAATCTATTGTCCTCTAACTTTTGGCCTTTTTCTAACTCCTGGCTTTGGTTTTTATTTGAGACAGATAGGATGATTGTCTCTGTTGGCTTTTGTTAATTTTATGACTAGAGATTAAGTTTTATTTTTGTTGTAACATATAACATCTTGGTTTTATGTTTTATACCTGTATTTTTAATTTCTATTGACCTATTTAGCATAAGAGGAAAATAATCTACTAATAATCCATTACTACTATTTGTGACACATGAATTTTCATTTTCTTTTTCTGTTGATTTAAAATCACATTGTGAGAATTTGGGGTCAGGCATTGTCAGAATTCCTGAACTCTGTAGAAGTTCTGTTAGAATGCGGTAGAATTTGATGATTTGTACTATTATGATTTTAAGAAGCCTAAGTCTGAGAGTAATCACTCTCAGCTTATAGAAACTGCATGGTGATGGATGAGTATGAAGTAATTGCATTTTTACCATATACAGTAAAAAGAACCTGTTAGATATGTACTCTTACCAAGGCTCTGTCCTCCTGTGATCTTGACCTTCAGAAAAGCAAATTGTTGAACTCTGCCCTCTGTGTTCAGATAGATAGATAGATAGATAGATAGATAGATAGATAGATAGATAGATAGATAGATGCAGTTGGACTTGTAAAATCCTGTGTATTACAGGCTTCTGTGATTCTAAAGTAATTTCTAGGTGTCCAGTAAAGTTTGTACTCAACTAAATGTCATCTTTGTTCTCCATAAGGGTGTCCTACTGCTGCAGGCCTTAACAAGGAGCAATGGAGCAATCCAGAAAATTGTGGCTTTTGAAAATGCTTTTGAGAGGCTGCTGGACATCATTACAGATGAGGGGAACAGTGATGGAGGTAAGAGTGAGAGACTGTCTGAAGACTGCTTTGTGGTCACTCACCATCGGAGTAGTCACCTTAGTTTTATAGCAGTATATAGGCTTGATTACACAATGGCAGCCTTTGCCAGGGTGTGGGCCTTGAAAGTCAGTGTCAAGAGTTCTTAGCACATTTTTTCTTGAATAGAAATGAAGATCTCTGAGTATCTAAGCTAGGTAGGGAAGAAGACAGGAGTCTGTCTTGTGAGAGCCCTGTGTGAGAATACAGATGAGTACATTCACATCTTCCTCGGTGTCAGAATTTCTTGACTAACAATCAACTCCCAGGGCATTGCAGTTTCAGAAGCATCAACTTGCAGATACTCCCACTTTGCCAACACAGGTTCTTTTATTGACATCTTAATTACTAAGACTAACTGACAGATCACACATTGTACATCACTTGGTAAATGTATCTGTATATGTGTAGATGTGGACTACATAGAGCTAAGGGGCTACAGCAGGGTTAAGAGGCTTTAGAAGTCAGGAAAGCTGATAGAAAATGGAGTCTGTATGAAAATGGTAATGACCGAACTGAGCTTCTCAAAAAACTGGAGAAGTTGCAGCTTCTGGTGTTGACTTTAGAATGGAACTACAGTATCAGAGTTGAGCTGCAGGAGTAAGGTGAAGGGATTGTCTTTACAGATAAGTGGACAGCAGTTTCAGACAGCAGAACAAGCAAATGTCACTTACAGTAGACTGTCAACAGCAGGGACCAAGTAGACTTGAAGCCGCTGGGACAGTTAGAAGTTCTTTGTTCATTTTTGAGGCATATAATGGATGGTCAGATGACAAATGAGTGAGATAATCACTGTCCAAGTATTAAGTATCCACTGCTTTATGGGGAGTCAAACTTTTTTCTTGGTTTGGTGTGTCTGATGAGTTCTTTAAAAATTGTGTGTGGTGGAGGAGGAGGAGGAAGAGGAGGGGCTGCACCTGTGTGGTACAGTGGGTCAGGTGGTGGTGGAGGAGGGGCTGCACCTGTGTGTGGTACAGTGGGTGCTGGTGGAGGAGGAGGGGCTGCACCTGTGTGTGGTACAGTGGGTCAGGTGGTGGTGGAGGAGGGGCTGCACCTGTGTGTGGTACAGTGGGTCAGGTGGTGGTGGAGGAGGGGCTGCACCTGTGTATGGAGGTTAGAGGACAGCTCTGTGGAGTAGTTTCTCTTCTTGGAGCTTTAGGTGGGATCCAGGGATGAACGTAAGCTCCAGGCTTGCAGAGCAGGCACTTGTACCCACTGAGTCATCCATCATATTGGTGCCTGACAAATTCTTGGACTTTGTTTTCCTGAAATGATCTTAATATACCAATGTGCCCCACACATACTAGTTCACCCTAGTAAATGTATGGGGGCCCCTCCTACTCCCAGGAACATGTCTGTGCCTCATGGGGGAAGCTAGAAAGAGGGTGTTTTTCACCTGTTGTCCTGGGTGCAGAGTGGCTTTCCAGCCTCAAAATGGAGTCAAGGCTGCTTTAAAATGAAGTCTCTCTGGGCAAGGCACAGCACTGTTCTTTACAGAATGAAAGAACTTAAGGCAGGAGCAAGCTTGACCTCAGACATTTCTAAACCATCAGTATCTTACTCATTAGCTCAAGCTGCCCTTCAATGTGATAATTTGCCTTGGCCTGCAGGTGCTAGGATTATAGCTTTATGTCCTGAAGACAAAGTAAATCTCTAAAAAGGGAGAAAGGCATTTGGTTGAATACTTGAAAATCTCAGGGAAGCCCATAAAACAGCAAAATTGAACATTCTGGAGCCAAACTTGCTTTCCTTTGAGTTTAAATATTTTAATTGAGCCAGGCATGATGATGTGTGCAAATAACCATTGTAGATAGTGTGGTGTAAAACAAAGCAGCAGACTCTTAGATACAGTACCAAAAGCATGATCCTTAAGAGGAAAAAAACCTGATGAATGGGACTTTATTAAAATTGAGAAGTTGTAAGCTGGTGCACATCTTTAATCCCATTACTCAGGAGGTAGAGGCAGGCTGATCTCTGTGAGTTCGAGGCCAGACTGTTCTAGAGAGTGAGTTCCAGGACAGCCAGAACTGCTATACAGAGAAACCCTGTCTTAAAAAACCATAAAACCAAAACAAAAGAAAAATTTGCTAAATTGTGTTCTATAGAAGACACTATTAATCAAATTCACTAACAGGGCATGGGCTGGAAGAAAATATTAGTAAAACTTGTATCTGAAAAAGGACTTGAAAACTTAATAGTGAAAAGAAAAGCAAATTTAAAAGTCATCACATGTGAACAGATTCCTCATTAAAGAACAGGTTACAGGGGCTGGAGAGATGGCTCAGAGGTTAAGAGCACTGACTGCTCTTCCAGAGGTCCTGAGTTCAATTCCCAGCAACCACTTGGTGGCTCACAACCATCCGTTATGAGATCTGGTGCCCTCTTCTGATGTGCAGATATATATGGAAGCAGAATGTTGTATACATAATAAATAAATAAATAAATAAAATCTTTTTTTTTTTTTTAAAAAAAAGAAGAGGTTACAGTTTATAGTAGCATACAGATAAATGCTCAGCATCACATCTTTAAGCAGTTGCAATAGAAATGATGAGACGCCACTGCCCACCATTGCAGTGGTGAACATCCAGTATTCTAACTCTCCTAGATGCTGTTGAGAGTGTGGAAAGATGCTGGAGAGGATGCACCCAGTGTGGAAGACACTGGCAGTTCCTTACAAAGCTAAACACAATGTTGCTGTGTGATCTAATAGTAATGCTGCTTCATATTTGTCCACATTATGTTAAAACTTATATCCACACAAAAACTTAGACTTGAATGTTCATAGACACCTTATTCCTATTGCTAAAACAGGATGTCTTTGAGTAGGTGAATAGATAAATGCTAATGGTTCAGAAAATTGGATCTTACTCCAAAATAAAAGGCATCAAGCTACAGAAGGGTGTTGGGGAACCTTAAGTACATGCTGCTGAATGATTCCAGTTTAGCAGCTTTCTGGGAACGAGTGTAGAGGCAGTTGGCTGGCATCTGGATAGGGGAAAGCTGAGAAACAGGGTAGTTTTAGTGATGAAGCTGTTCTGTTTGGTACTGTAATGGCAAACTCTCAGATTCTACGTTTGTCAAAACTTTTTGCAGCATGAAGAGTGAATTGTGATCTTCAGCACTATGTGCCATCATCATCCACACTACTGCATGATGATAATGAGGGACTAAGGGGAGGAGAGAGGTGGAAGCTGCTTATTGTCCTGGTTCTCTAACTGTAAGCTGCTCTAGGAAGCAGCTATGTAGATTGATTTTCTTCACATCTCTGTATTTAGTGTGTTTAGTGCCACAGCACATGTGTGGGAATCAAGACAGCTTTCAGGAGTTGTCTTCCTTCTACCATGCGGGTCCTGGGGCTTGAATTCAGGTCATCAGGCTTATCAGCAAGTACATTTACCACACTGAACATAAATCTAGCAGGACCAAAGGTGTGTATGTACTAGGGCCTAGAGCAGTGAGCGCCTTGTACACTCTACTTTACAAGAGGAAGCAGGAACCCTTGGTTGTTTAGCACTTGGTATAGGTCAGTGGGAAGGTTTTCACTGAGATAATAACAGAAGCTGTACTGTGGGTGAAACTGCACATGATAATGGTATTTGTAAGCCAAGTAGGAGAAGGATGAAACAGTGGAAAATAGCCTGAGTGGCCAGATTGAAAAAGAGGCAGAGACAAGTGTCCGATAGGTCTTAGAGATCACATAAGGTGTGATAGAGTCAGTCAATAAATATTTAATACTGTGCTATTTTGTATGTATCTGAAATCTTGTTCCTTGTCTCTGCCAGGAATGCAGAATTATAATGTAGTGGAAAGAACAAGCTTCTAGAAGGCAGTGTATGAGAAGGCTGTGTATGGCAGTCTAACCTAGTCCCTGGGTCTTGACCATCAGTACTGAGAACATGGTATTTAAGCTTGTGTGTGAACATGAAAGATGACTTTCTATAGTGGGTTGGACATACAAGTCAAGAAGTCACTGTGGGTTGAGAAAGAGCGCACAGACAGAGGCAGGTGGAAGGCAGGGGTCAGAACAGGCCATACTGTGCCATACTGACCATGGAGATGCACTCTTTAGAACATTGGGTTGACTTCTTTCAGGTGTTATCAGCCTTAATGCCGCCATTTTACGTTCTTTCCCTAGGTATAGTAGTAGAAGATTGTTTGATCTTACTTCAAAACTTGTTAAAGAACAACAATTCCAATCAAAACTTTTTTAAGGAAGGCTCATATATTCAACGTATGAAACCTTGGTTTGAAGTTGCAGATGAAAATTCTGGTTGGTCAGCACAGAAAGTGACCAATCTACATTTGATGCTACAGGTATGTGGTCCTCAGACATCACTGTGATAGAATCTTGTCAGGGATCCTTTCAGTGAAAAGAAAATTGCTTCTGTTTGCTAAACCCGGGGTTTCAGTTGCTTTTAGGGGAGAGGTAAACCTTTTTTTTTTTTTTTTTTAATCTTATTTTACATACCAGTCCCAGTTCCCTCTCCCTCTTGTCCTCCCATGCCCCCATCATCTCCCCACCCCACCCTCATCCATTCCACAGAGAGGGTGATTCCTCCCATGGGGGATCATCAAAAAATCTGTCACTTCATTTGGGGCAGGATCAAGGCCCTCCCCACTGTATTGAGGCTGAGAGAGTATCCCTCCTTAGAGAATGGGTTCCAAAAAGCCCATTCGTGCACTAGGGATAAATATTGGTTCCGAAGCTAGTAGCCGCATAGACTGCCCAGCCCTCCAGCCCCAACTGACACCCACATTCAGGGGGGCCTAGTTCTTATGCAGGCTCTTCAGCTGTCAGTCTGGAGTCAGTGAGCTCCCACCTGCTTAGGTCAGCTGTTTTCTGTGGGTTTCCCCAACATGGTCTTGACCCCTTTGTTCATGATATCAGTCCTCCCTGTCTCCAACTGGACTCCAAGAATTCAGCTTAGTGTTTAGCTGTGGATCTCTGTATCTGCTTCCATCAGTTACTGGATAAAGGCTCTAGGATGGCAATTAAGGTAGTCATCATTCTCCTTATAGGGGAAAGGCTACTAGCCCTCTCCATTATTGCTTAGATTCTTGGTTGGGGTCATCCTCTTGGATTCCTGGGAATTTCCCTAGTACATGGTGGTGCACACCTTTAATTCCAGCACTTGGAAGACAGAGGCAGGCAGATCTCAGTGAGTTCAAGGACAGCATGGTCTATAGAGTGAGTTCCAGAACAGCCAGTGCTACACAGGGAAACCCTGTCTTGAAAAACAAAACAAGTGGATAAACTTGCCTTGCCTCCGTCACTGAAATGTCCCTTTCACATGCTTGGTGAAGACCATAGACTCCAAGGCAAAGGAACTGAAATTCTGTCATCATAGTATTTTCTCCACCTCAGAGATGGAGTAGTTGAGTTCATGACTTTGCAGCCACATTTGGTCTTTTTAGAGCACCTGCAGTCTGTCTGTCTGTCTGTCTCCCTCTCTCCCTCCTCACTATGTGTCCCTGGCCTGACTGTCTCCTAAGTGCTGAGATTTCAGGTGTGCCACCACACCTAGCAAAAGGTAACTTTCAAACTTTTTTTTTTTAATTAACTCATTGTCCCTCTGTCCTTCTCCAAAAGCCCTCTCTTTTTTTTTTTCTTTTTTCTTTTTCTTTCTTTCTTTTTTTTTTTTTTTTGTGGTTTTTAGAGACAGGGTTTCTCTGTGTAGCTTTGGAGCTTATCCTGGAACTCTCTCTGGAGACCAGGCTGGCCTCAAACTCACAGAGATCCGCTGCCTCTGCCTCTGCCTCCCAAGTGCTGGGATTAAAGGCGTGTGCCACCAACGCCAGACTCAAAAGTCCTCTTTATTAGGGAAACAGTATTTATAATAGTCCTGTCTATAGTAATGCTAGTGTTTTAATTGATTACTTCAGCATATCTCCTATAAAGTCATAGATGACATTCATCTGGCACTCTTGTTAAATAAGTTTTGTCATAAATAATATGTTTAGGTATAGACAGTTTTTGCATATAAAACATATGACTATTTTGTAAAAATGTAAGCCATTGTTTAGTTTTTTTTTTAAGATGTAATTGGGCCTAAATAGTTGTTTGTTTCTGAAACTTGGTGTTCAGGTTCAGAGTAATCATGGGATTATAGGGATTTAATTAATGAGAGTGGCCCCGCCTAGTGCATGGGTCTTCTGTCAGGCCTTTAGCTGTTAGCTTTATCCTATCTCCAGTGTCAGGGGAGGCCGGTGGGCTTTCAGACCCACTCTGTAATTAGATAGTTCCCACTTTGACAGAAGCCTGCCATCCTGTACCTCAATTCAGTTTTGTATTGAATATGTATTAGTTTGTAAATACTATGTTTGTTATTTGAGTACAGAAATGACTAAAGTACGTGCTATTTTGTGAGAGTTCAGATCATCTGTAAGGGACAACATTAAGCAAATAGCAAAAGTATAATATGTACTAACACTGTTGCCTTAGGAGAAAAGGGCAGTGCTTAGCTCTGGTGAGCGCACAGGGAATGTTCCAACAGATGATTTTGTTCACATGGCCCAGCTTTGTCTCAAGCCTTTACAGATGATTCTGAGACAGGATCTTATCCAAGTAAGCTATTCTGGACTCTTGGCCCTCCTGTCTCCACCTCCCAGCTGCTTGGATTGCTTGTGTGCACCATCATGCCCTACTGCAAATCTTTAAAAAACAAATTTTATCTCTTTCACAGCTTGTCCGAGTACTAGTGTCTCCCACCAACCCTCCTGGTGCGACCAGCAGCTGCCAGAAGGCCATGTTTCAGTGCGGGTTACTGCAGCAACTTTGTACCATCCTGATGGCTACAGGAATTCCTGCTGATATCCTGACCGAGGTCAGTGAGGGAAGACAGAGGCCACTCTCTACAAGCTGGGTGTCCTAGGAATTAGACATTAACTGAAGGCAAAATAGCAATAGCTAACCATTTTTATGGTAGCTTCCTCACTTGCTACATGATAATGGCAGTGTTAGTTCCAAAAGGCAAATTCCTTTCTTCAGGTTCCATAATATACAATGTTAAGCTTAGCTGATTGTTGTAGTTAGGGTTTCTATTGTTATGAAGAAGCACCATGACCATAGCAATTCTTCTTTTTTTTTTTTTTTCCTTCAAGACAGGGTTTCTCTCTGTAATAGTCCTGGCTGTCCTAGAACTCACTTTGTAGACCAGGCTGGCCTCAAACTCAGAGATCCACCTGCCTCTGACTCCCAAGTGCTTGCATTAAAGGCATATGCCATCACCACCACCACTGGCCACATAGCAACTCTTATAAAGGAAAACATTTAATTGGGACTGGCTTATAGTTTCGGAGGGTTGGTCCATTATCATCATGGTGAGACATGGTGGCATCTCTTATAGGCAGACATGGTGCTGGAGAAGGAACTCAAGAGTTCTACGTCTTGATCCTCAGGCAGCAGAAGCAACTGTGTCACTGGGCATAGCTTGAGCATATATGAGACCTCAAAGTGTGCCCCCACAGTGACACACTTCCTCCAACAAAGCCATACCTCCTAATTGTGCTGCTCCCTATAAGTCAAACATGAAACACATGAGCCTGTGGGGGCCACGCCTATTCAAGCCACCACACTGATCATCTGGAAATGTTGTTCATTATTGAACATATTTATCAGCAATATGTACATGTTTTTGGAAATGATAATGTAATTATATCATTTCCCCCTTCCCTTTCCTCCCTCCAAACATTGCTTCTCTAAAGTGACATCTGTCAGCTGTCAGGTGCTCGGGGACTTCAGTAAGTAACCCTCAGTGGCTCAGATAACTTTGTCAGTGTTCTTTTTTTTTTTTAATTTTTATTTTATTAGTTCAAATTAGGAACAAGCTTGCTTCAGATGGCAATCCCTTCTCCCTCTCCCGCCCCTACCCCCCAACATCCCAACTGCCCCTCGCCATCCCCCCTCCACTCCCCAGGCAGGGTAAGGCCCTCAAAAGGGGCTCCCCAAAGTCTACCACATCATCCTGGGCCAGGCCTAGGCCCTTCCCCATGTGTCCAGGTCAAGAGAGCATCCCTACATATAGGATGGGCCCTCAAAATCCCATCTTTTTTTTTTTTTTAAGACCTTACATATTTAATACAGTGCGTTACCCCTGTACAAATGGAAAAAAAAAAAATAAGTTCAACATTTCTAGAACAATATGGCTGTTAATTTTTGTACAATGCCAACTGAACGCGGTAAACTGGAATACTTTTTTTCCAAAGTTGACAGCACAGCTAAAGTTTCCAAAAATTCAAATTATATATGTATATATATATATTTATATAAAAAGACCAATAATGGCAGTATGTTATGCATCAATAGCAGCAACAGGCTTTTCCAGGTTCTGCAGTCATTAAACAAAATTGTAGAGACATCCAGCACTCTCCATTTAAAAAAAAAAAAGTAAAAAACAAAATCCCAGAAAAACAGCACAGTACTGTTACCCTTGTGGTACCTGGCACCATTTATTTTTTTTTTTTAATTAGCTTCTCAATCATCATCTGGAAGGAAACCATTCTGAGCAACATCATTAAAATCAGCTCTGATAAAGCACGGTCACTACTATGTATCATAAAGCAGGTCCACATATGAGTGAGTACATATCATGTTTGTCTTTTTGTGATTAGGTTACCTCACTCAGAATGGTTTCTTCAAGTTCCATCCATTTTCCTGCAAATTTCAAGATTCCATTGTTTTTTTCTGCTGAGTAGTACTCCATTGTGTAAATGTACCACATTTTCTGTATCCATTCTTCAGTTTAGGGGCATTTGGCTGCTTCCAGTTTCTGGCTATTACAAATAATGCTGCTATGAACATGGTTGAGCATATGTCCTCGTTATATGAATGTGCTTCTTTTGGGTATATGCCTAGGAGTGGAATTGCTGGATCTTGTTGTAGACTCATTCCCATTTTCTTGAGGAGTTGCCATACTGATTTCCAAAGTGGCTGTACAAGTTGACACTCCCACCAGCAGTGGAGGAGTGTTCCTCTTTCTCCGCATCTTCTCCAGCATAAACTGTCATTGGTATTTTTGATTTTAGCCATTCTGACAGGAGTAAGATGGTATCTTAGAGTTGTTTTGATTTGCATTTCTCTGATGGCTAAGGATGTTGAACACTTTCTTAGTGTCTTTCAGCCATTTTAGATCCCTTTATTGAGAATTGTCTATTTAGTTCTGTACCCCATTTTTTAATTGGATTGTTTGGTGTTTTGGAGAATAGCTTCTTGAGTTCTTTGTATATTTTGGAGATTAGCCCTCTGTCAGATGTGGGGTTGGTGAATATCTTTTCTCAGTCTGTGGGCTGTCGTTTTGTCTTGCTGACTATGTCCTTTGCCTTACAAAAGCTACTCAGTTTCAGGAGGTCCCATTTATTAATTGTTGATTTCAGTGTCTGTGCTACTGGTGTTATGTTCAGGAAGCAGTCTCATGTACCAATTAATTCAAGGGTATTTCCCACTTTATCTTCTAGTAGGTTCAGTGTGGCTGGGTTTATGTTGAGGTCTTTGATCCATTTTGACTTAAGTTTTGTGCAGGGCGAAAGGCTTGGGTCTATCTGTAGTCTTCTACATGTTTGCATCCAGTTATGCCAGCACCATTTGTTGAATATGTTCTCTTTGTTCCAGTGTATATATTTGGATTGTTTGTCAAAAATCAGGTGTTCGTAGGTGTGTGGGTTAATTTCAGGGTTTTCAACTCTATTCCATTGGTACCAGTGTTCTTAAAAGTGGACACAGAGTTTTAAAACTCTCACTTTGCATGATTCTGTGGCATTTTCTGGATCAAGAGTAACAATCCATCTTCAGGTCATTTCAGACCACTTACAGGAGGAACTTATAGTTTTAATGTTATAAACAAAAATATTAGCCGGGCAGTGGTGGCGCACGCCTTTGATCTCAGCACTCAGGAGGCAGAGGCAGACAGACCTCTCTAAATTCAAGGCTAGCTTGGTCTATAGATTGAATTGTAGGACAGCTAGAGCTACACAGAGAAACTCTATCTCAAAAAAAACCAAAACAAAAAGAACAAAATTATTTAGAATCCTTTAACAGACTGACTTAAAGAATAGTAAAATTTTTGCCTTGATTTATGGCATTGTCTGTTTCTTATCTGTAAGAATAAAGAAGTTAGTTCATAGAATGTAGATACTTTGTTTCAGTTACTTTTGTTGGGCTGACAAGATGGCTTAATAAAGATGCTCACTGCCACACCTGTGGAGGTGAATTGGATCCCAGGGACCCATGGTGGAAAGAGAGAACCGATTCCCACAGGTTGTCCTGTGACCTCCATATGTACATCATACACAAATGAATAAATGTAATAAAACCTGTAATTATATTTGTCAGTTGATATATGTATATGGAAAATACAAATAATAAGTTTAGAACAAAACTAGCCATTTTTTATATCATTTCTCTCCCCATTAAGTCAGTCTTGTCCCCACCCCAGTCCCACAGCTTTCTTTGCTTCCTATCATGCCAGGATTATTTTATGTAATGTATGTTTAAATTAGTAGATTTATGTAGAGCTATAACATTTGTGAGGCAAGCTACCACTCTTACCCAGGCTGGCCTTGAACTCCAGACAGTGCTCTTGCCTTAGCTTCCTCAGTGCTGAGGTCACAGGCACCAGCCACTGGGCTGTGTTGCAGTTTATGCATTTAATGTGTATATTCACACTGTTCCTGCTAAGCCAAGCAGAATTCTGCATCTACTGAAAGAGGACATGTTGTGTGTCTAACTCTACATGAGCTCTGATTGCATTCTTCTTCATCTTGAAGCTCTGTGTAATTTTACCCTGTACTCTCCTCACCACATCACCCCCACCCCAGTTCTGGGAACACTCCATCCTGCTCCATCCAAGCTGGAGTCCAGCTGCTCAGCTCTGGTCCTGGGACTCCATTCTGAACTTCTCCTGGGATTTCCCTTTCTCTCTGCCTTGATTTGGATTCCACCTTTTTCTGGATCCTAAATCTTTTTCCCTTTACTTCTAGATTCTTCATCTCATTTTACTAAGTTTTCTAAAAGAAAGTTATTGGCAAAATAGGGTTTTTTTGTTGTTCTTTTATGCATGAAAATCTTATTCCCTCCTTCAGCATTATTGTTGGGTTAGGTATGGACTCGGGTTTGAAATAACTGTCACTCAACTTTCAGGACATCATTCTGTTACTATTGTTAAGGAATATTGTGGCCACTTTGAATTCTAACTCTTTTTTTAATAATGAAACCTGCTTTTTCATTTTTGGATCTTTTTAATTCTGGTTTTCTGAAAACTGCTGATAATAACTGTGACTCTGATCCCCATCTTAGCAGTGATAGCCCTCCCCGCTATGGGCACACTCTCTTCAGCAAGGAGAATGGCTGCTCATCCTTGATAACATCCTTTCTGTTCTCCTTCTGGAACTCTGTTAACAAATTTGAAAATCTCTGAACCTAAGCATATCTTTAGAAGTAATTTTTAGTTGATCATAATGTCGTGTTTATTATGTATAACATATTGCTTTGAAATATAGTTTCTCTTTTCTTGAAGTTATTTTTTTACTTAATCCTTAAATTAAATGTTCATTATGTTGTATTTTAAATGTGTTCATTGATTTTATTTTAAATCGTTCTTCTGATTTGTTGGGGGGAGGATAAGTCCTACCTCTTACAGTATATCATTATTTTAGTTTCCATGAGATCTCTAACTGCATGTGATCAAATACTTGGTTTGGTTTTGGTTATGAGACTGGCCCCAGATGTGCTATGGAAATGAAACTGGCCTTTAAACTTGTGTTCTTCATGCATCTCGACCCTCAGTGCTGAAATTACAGGTGTGTGCACGGTGCCCAGCGAATGTTGGTTTTAGTGTGAGGCCTGTCTGAGCATCCTGAAAAGCTCTCCAGAGAGTTTTCAACAGGAGAATGCTCTAACCAACCTTTTCATGTCTGAATTTTGATATTTAAAAACAAAAGACAAGGTGTAACATTTTCTTGGAAAACAGGTTTTCCATCTTAGCTTACTTTCCATGGTGTTCTTTTGTTTTTCTTTCTTGACAGACCATAAATACTGTATCTGAAGTTATTCGAGGCTGCCAAGTCAACCAGGACTACTTTGCTTCTGTGAATGCACCTTCAAATCCCCCAAGGTAAGAATCTGGAAATGAAGGTCCCTGTGAGAAAATGGTAAGCGCTTAGGTTCAGGTGTTAGTGGATCTCATATGCCCATCTTATTCTTCTTAAAGGTCAGCGTGTGTTATGGAATGGTTCAATAGTATAAGCATATTGGTGATTAAGACTGTATGTTTCTGTATAGGGTTATTGGTGATTAAGACTGTATGCTTCTGTATAAGGATATTGGTGATGAAGACTGTGTGCTTCTGTATAGAGATATTGGTGATTAAGACTATATACTTCTAGTACTTAATACTTGGTTCAGCTGCCAACCTTTCAGCTGACACACAAATCACACTACTTTCTTAGGCACAGCTCCCTTCTTTGTGAAATGAAGATGGAAATACTTGTTGCTAGAGTCCCGGTTATGGTACTTGAGGCAACAAATGACTGGTAGTTTGTCTGTGTATCTGGGTTGTAATGCTTCCATATCACTCTCTTCTTTGCACTCTGACAGACCAGCAATTGTTGTACTTCTCATGTCCATGGTGAACGAAAGGCAGCCATTTGTGTTACGCTGTGCTGTCCTCTACTGTTTCCAGTGCTTTTTATATAAAAACCAGAAAGGACAGGGAGAAATTGTGGCAACACTTCTACCGTCCACTATTGATGGCAAGTAACTTAGTTCTAACTAATATATAGACAGTAAAAAGTTTTTTCAAGCTTGTGTTTGAACCTTTGCCTACGTTTTAGCTTTGAGTACTTTGTAACTTAGATGGAAGCCTTAGATGGGGTTGGAGGAGAGCTGAGTCAGGCCATACCTGACACTACATTGCAGAACTTCTGCTTCTCTTGTGTTACTAAGGTGTGAGGGGATCGTGGTACTCATCTGTACATGGGGATGATGTAATTAGAAACATTGTGAATATTACACATATGCAGTTACACAGGTAGAGCCATGACCCCAAATCCTAGTGTGTGATAAACAGCAGTGAATTAGCACTGTGAAGATAAATCACACTTAGTCATGCTCAGCGATCTGGTCTATTGTTCTGATAGAGTACAGCTATTACTTACGGATTCTCCAGTATTCACTTTACTTGAGATGTGTTTAAATGGCTATTTTCATAACTTTAAAGAGCAATTTGACAAAAGTAACTGGAAACTTTGGTGAGTTTGATTGCATAAATATGGGAGGTTGACAAAAATTTAAGTCCATTGTATTTTACAAAAATTATTCTTGTAAAGGATATTACCATAAAGATGTATTTTCTGTAAATGAAAATAAGATACTGAAAGTACTGAAATAATGTGCCAATTGTTTATTGTTTTGTTTTTTGAGACAGCGTTTCCCTGTGTAGCTTTGGAGGCTGTCCTAGAACTAGCTCTTGTAGACCAGGCTGGTCTCCAACTCACAGAGATCCGCCTGCCTCTGCCTCCCAAGTGCTGGGATAAAAGGCATGCACCACCACCACCAGGCCTTGTGCCAATTGTTTTAGAAATATTGTTTTCCCATAGTTTTCTGTGTTGTTACCATCAGTCTGTTGCCTACAGTGATCTAATATTTCTTTGTGAGGCTACCCCCTTTAGGAGATGCCTTTCTGTCATCTGTCCCTTTGTGTTTGAAAGTCTTAGATAGTAGGTAACAATGTGTAGGAAACGGTTCTGTCAAACCTTGGGAGTGGCTTTTCCTCAGGGCTAGTGTGTAACATTTCTCTGTTTGCAGCAACAGGTAACTCAGTCTCAGCTGGTCAGCTGCTCTGTGGAGGCCTCTTTTCTACAGATTCTCTTTCAAACTGGTGTGCTGCTGTGGCCCTTGCCCATGCACTGCAAGGGAATGCTACCCAGAAGGAGCAGCTGCTCAGGGTTCAGCTGGCCACGAGCATTGGTAACCCCCCAGTGTCCCTGCTGCAGCAATGCACCAACATCCTCTCCCAGGTAAGGACCACGAAGCTCCTGTGGTGTGAGCTCAGGGCTGTCATGTCAGTGACACAGAGTGGGGCCTCAGAAGATGTGGGGGAGAAGGAAAGAAAGTGCCTCTGAGTCCAGAAAGTCTGTGGAGAGGAAGCAGTAACTTTTTTTAGGAATAGTTCTGCCAATGATGAGGACTTTATTATGACAAGACACAAGTTCTTGGCACAGGTATATTTACTTTTTAGGGTTCCTCCCTGTCATTTTTCTCTTCTCAGTGAATTCAGATCGATTGAGGAAAGTAAAATGAAGGCAATTCATAGTTCTACACCTCCCTCTTTTCTCCTGAAACAATTGGTCATCTCCCCCTACACACAAAAAACAGCAGTTCATTACATACACAGTGTGTGCAGTGTATACGAAATTGTCTGTGAGTTCTCACATTCCTAGCAAGATACAGATGAGCATAAATAAGAATGTGTGTGTTCTTTCATCTGTTTAATGAGAACAAGTGACACATGCTGCCAAGGTGCTTGGGCATGCCTCATAGTACATGATTGACCCACATGCACTTAGCCTTGCTTCTGAACAGTGAAAGCCAGAGTCCTGAAGCAAACTGTTCTGTCTCCTACTCTTAGCAGTGGAGGGTCCTGCCCATACTCCCACAGTACTGTGTTGTGGCCCTTACTATGTAATTTCACTATGTGTTGCATTTTCTTTGTTTTGAACTTTTTGTTGTTGTCGCTGGGCATTGGACTCTTCATGCTTACTAAACACCTTCTGCCATTGAGCTATGCCCCCAGTTACCAGGCCTTTTTTTGGAGTGTTTCTACTAAAGAAATAATGTCATTCACTTATAACTTAAAAGTTATAAGTGAAAAATTTAAAAATAGCTATAATGGAAAAGAGTTGAATACTGTTTGAATTGATTTACTTCAGTTGCAGATTTATCACTTGTCTCTTAGTGATTTAAAAAAAAAAAACTAAAATTTGTAAATCTTTACTTATTGTCTGTCTGTTGAAAACAACTGTTTTTAAGCTAGTCGTGAAAACTCTCTGACCACATTGCCACAGATGCACCTAGCTTTGTAATTGTAATGATTATATAATGTGAAGGCCTAAAGTGGAGGTGTCTAACGTAAGTAGTCACAATGTTATAAAATTAACCTTTATGTGCCATCTTTATATAGATTAGAACTTTGCTGTCACTTAGTATTGGCTTAGGTTTGCAGAAACAAAGTATATTTGGGGGATTTTTCTGGACTTGGGTTATTTAAAGCAATGTTTATGAATAATGCCTGACATATAATTTGCAGGGTGATAAGATCGACAGACGGGTATGTACACTGATAAGTTAAGGCCTTTTCCTCTGACGGGGCTTCTTCTTGGCTTGGGTTTTGCAGTTGGTTTTAACAGCTTGTTTGAAGTTCCGTTCTACTCACACTTCCATGTATTGGCAAGCTCGTCTGTCACAGGTGGTCTCTAGTTTCCTCCATCCACTCTTGGACTGGTTACTAAGACTGGGAACAACTAAACCTGTGTGCCTGGGCTTCATCCAGGGTGCTTGCACTGTCCTCAGATTCCTCAGTTTTGGTTCTTTGTGTTGTTTTCCCCAAGCTTGTTTCTTTATTTCCCTTAAAAACAACTTAAAGTCAAGTTTAGAGATAAAAGTCTTTTAATCAGTATTTGAAGGAGAAATAGGTGACTTTCTACTACTTGCACACTTAAAATGTGCAATAAGAAAATTTTCGTAATTATAATGATTTTTAAAGAAGTATTATAGAAGCCGGGCTGTGGTGGTGCACACCTTTAACCCCAGCACTCAGGAGGCAGAGGCAGAGGCAGGTAACTCTGTGAGTTGGAGACTAGCCTGGTCTACAAGAGCTAGTTCCAAGACAGCCTCCAAAGCCACAGAGAAACCCTGTCTTGAAACCCCCCCCCAAAAAAAAACCAAAAGAAATATTATAGATTATTCTGGGTATAATCTGTATGCTACAACTACCTACCATACTGGTTTTATTGTGTTGGAGGGAGAATGTTATTTATGTTCTGTTGGTTTAGTTTTTCTTTTGACAAAGTATTTAACAAAAACCAAAAGTATATGTTAACATCCTTGTTTAGTCGTGTGTTTCAGTTGTACAGTTCAGGTAGCAATAAGTGAGGTCTTGCTAGTAATTATACTTTAATGTGTGAGCATGATTTATTATGGAGTTATGACTCACACACACATATATTACAACTTCTGCCAGCAGTTTTTGTTTCTTTGTTTTCCTATATGGTTCTGGGGATCAAATGCAGGGCTTGTATGTGCTAGGTAAGTACTTTACCAATGAACCACAATCTCCAGCCCCAGAATTTTTGATATTAGGATATGTTTTGTAAGTATAAATGTCAATCACTTAAAAGTTAGACATTAAGTTTTTAATTGATTGGCTTTGTTTTTTAACCACTCATAACAAATTGTATTTTGTAACTTCACCAATGCTTTTATTCTTTGTTCTTAGAAACCACTGCTAAAAATGAATCTGATCATAAGACACTAGAACTCTTGTTTTTGATTGGTTTTGAGACAGGGTCTCATGTAAGCCAAGCTAGTCTTGAACTCACTATGTAGCTGAGGTTGGCCTTGAACACTGACCTTCCTGCCTCTACCCCTCCTCAGTGCTATGATTATAGGTAGACCTACTATGTCCAACTTCTAGAACCTTATTTTCATGCAAAAACCTTAAAGGTTTTAAGTGTCAGCATCTTGTTTACATAAACAGTACAAAAATCTCAACGTGAATGAACGTAGGAATAAGAAGGATTTTTATTTAGAAAATGGAGTTGGAAGAGCAAAGCTGATATTAAAGATTATTTGCATTAACTTCAAATATTTTATTTGTGCCTGAGTGTAGTAGTAAACACCTATAATCCCAGCACTTTGGAGGCAGAGACAGGAGGATCACTGTATGTGTGAGGCCAGCCTGGTATAAATAGCAAGTTCAGACTAGCCAGAAATGCACATCAAGACCCTATCTCAGACAGACAGACAGACAGACAGACAGACAGACAGACAGACAAATAAGGGCTGATGAGGTGGCTCGGTGAGTAAAGTGCCTACGACACAAGCATGAGGTCCTATGTTTTGATCCCCAGTAAGGACATAAAAACTAGACATGATGGTGTGCACCTGTAACTCCAGCACGGAGGATTGGAGGCAGGTGGATCCCACCCCATGGACTCGCTAGCCAGTCTAACCAAAAAGGAGAATTGCAGGTTCAATGAGTGGTGAGAGGCTCACTTGACTCAAAAATAATGTGGAGAAAGGGATGGAAGATTCTTAACACCCTCTCTGCACACATACACCACATTGACACACTGGCTCACTCGAACTCCCCCTTCTTCTCCCCCTCCTGTTCTCCCCCTTTCCCACCCTCTCTTTTTCTCTCTCCCCATAAGAAACTTAAATACATGTGTGTGTATTTATAGCTTTTCTTTCATCCTTTCAAATCTGTGGTCCGTCCTCAGGATGTCCTGAATATCATCGATCTCCTTTTGTTCCCAGTCTCCTTTTGTCTTCTCCATGGTTCACATTCTGTAGGCTCTGACAAGAGGTGTGGGCTCGTTTTGTATATCCTAATCTCTGCTCACCTTAAGGAACTTAACTGTTGCTTGTGATATGGCTTACAGCTCTCTCTCCCTCTCCCTCTCTCTCTCTCTCCTCTCTCTCTCTCTCTCTCTCTCTCTATATATATATATATATATATATATATATATATATATATTGTGTGTGTGTGTGTGTGTGTAATTTATTGCATGTCGTGTTTCTTTTGACAAGTTCTCTTAACTACTGAGCTATCTCTCTAGCTCTTGTTTTGGGTTTTTAAAGTCAGTTTTTGATGACTTCTGCTTCGTAAGTCATTCTTAGAAAGGCTACCTCTCAGGGTTCTGGTGTACTTAATCTGAAGTTCTATCATCATTTCTGTTAGTATTTCTACTCTTCCATTTTTATGAATGAACTGTATGCCATACAGACCCACTGATCTTTTTTAAGTTTTATTTTAATTATCACCATCATGTGTGTGCACATGCGTGCATGTCTGCCTGCCTACCTTAGCATGCATGCATGGCATGATATGGATATGGAGGTCAGAGGACAACTTTCATGAATCCATTCTATTTTTCTGCCTTGAAGTCTGAGGGTTGAACTTCAGTTGTCAGGCTTGGTAGCATGCACTTGTACCTGCTGAGCTAGCTCCTACTTGGTGTTTTCTAGGCAGATATCTAGTTGCCCCAGTATTTTAAAGTCTATCTACAACAAACTGATAGTTTTATGGTACTTTTTCCACACACTAAAATTCTCATTTGTACAAGTCCATTTCTGGCCTTTGATTTTGTTGACTTCTCTCCATGATCTAATATCACCTCATTACTATTTTTCACAGTGTCCTTCATTATTTCCACTAGCTTATTTTTCCATATGGTATTAAAAATCAGATTTTTTTTGAAAAAAAAAAAAAAGTCTCTCCAGCTCCAAGAGCTGTTGTTTCTTTCTTTCTTTCTCTTTTTAGATTTATTTATTTATTATGTTTACAGTGTTCTGTCTGTGTATATGTCTGCAGGCCAGAAGAGGGCACCAGATCTCGTTACAGATGGTAGTGAGCCACCATGTGGGTGGAATTGTGTGCTGGGAATTGAACTCAGGACCTCTGGAAGAACAGTCAGTGCTCTTAACCACTGAGCCGTCTCTCCAGCCCAAAATCAGATTATTTAATTCTATGAAAGTAAAGTCCTTCAAGGACTTAGGTGTAGCCCAATATTAGAGCCTGTGCTTCACATGGGAAGGCCCTGAGTACACTCTCTAACAGAAAGGTGGGAAAGAAGGGAGAAATCTGCCTTTGGGTAAATGTGGCATTTAAATCTAAAGAGAACCTTTGAAAAGCATAGCGAGAGTTAATTTATAACTTGGATACTTCTGAAAATTCTTCCCAAAGTGATGCATTATCATGCTGATTTTGATTATTTTATTTCAGGTTTTGTTTTTTAAAAAAGAAAAATAAGGCTATAGTAGTATAAATGGGCAGTGGCAATGTTATAAATAACATTATATATGGAGAACTAATTGTGTTGTATTAAAACTTCGAAACCTTGTTGGACACATGATTTTTAATATTATTTACCTGATCTTGGCAACAGTACAGTTGGTATGTTCATGCATTCTTGGTGCTAGTGAACCGCTCTCCCCTTGCTTATGCCTGAGATGTATCTTCTGGCATGTATCACTAGGTTTGCAGCATGGTTTTTCATTTCTTACTTGAGAATGATATATTCTCATGGAATTTGAATGGTTTAGGAGATTCTTTTTGCACCTTTTTTATGGTTTGTTTGGGGTTTTTTTTGTTTGTTTGTTTTGGTTTTGGTTTTGGTTTTTGGTTTTTCAAGACAGGGTTTCTCTGTGTAGCTTTGGAGCTGGTCCTGGCACTTACTCTATAGATCAGGCTGACCTTGAACTCACAGAGATCTGCCTGCCTCTGCCTTCCAAGTGCTGGGATTAAAAGAGTGCACCACCACCACCTGACTTCTTTATGTTTTTTGAAGAAGAAAGAATTTTTTCTCTTATCAAGAACTTGCTTTTAAAATTCTGAGATTCCCTTGCAGTATATCTATCTACCTTCCTCTTTCACTTCTCAATAAAACCTCTCACTGTTTTGCTAATTCAAAAAAATTGAAATATTAATCTGTCTGGAACATTTATTTTTGTTTTATTTATTTGTAATTAAATTTTTTTCATTCAATATGTTTTGATCATGTTTTTCTTTCCCCCAATTTCTCCAGTCCTTCCCACCTCCTTATTCACTCAGCTATATGTGGAACATTTATTTTTGATCAGATGTCTTGGGATTGGTCTTTTAAAGCTCCTACACTACAATTTTGCTACCACCATTTATTTATTTATTTATTCATTCATTTATTCATTTTATTTATTTATTTGTGCAGGGTGGTAGTGTAGTGTAGTGTAGCTCAGGCTGGCCTTGAACTCACTGCATAGTCCAGGATGACTTTAAAGTTCTTATCCTCCTATCTCTGTCTCCCAAGTGCTATGATTACAGGCATGCACCACCATACCTGGTTTTGTTCAATGCTGAGGATGGAACCCAAGGCTTCGTGCTTGTTAGGCAAGCACTGTGCCAATTGAACTATATTCCCAGCCCAGCCACCACTCCTGTTTTAAATGGACACTTGTATTGGTGGATATGAATCAGTTCTAATTTCTGCACTGTGTTTATTTGGGGAGGTGTAGCTTGTGGTAGACACAAAAATTTATTCTTTAGTTCAGTTTTTAAATCTGGCTTCCTTACACATCTCACGATATTGAAGTTTTCTTGACACGGAAGGGAAGGGATCTTAGGCTAGCTATGAATTTGAAAAAAAATAAATACAAAGTGGTTTCTGCCAATTTATTTTGCAGGGAAGCAAAATACAGACAAGAGTTGGGTTGTTAATGTTGCTTTGTACCTGGCTAAGCAGCTGTCCCATTGCAGTAACACATTTTCTTCACAATTCAGCCAATGTTCCATTTGTATCCTTTATGTTTTAGTATTATGCATGTAAGTAACTTACGTCTTTCAACTGGCTGAAATTTGAAAATATTTTAGAGATATAATGATGCATGCTTCAGCTGTGTGCGTGCGTGCGTGCGTGCGTATGGTTTTTTATGGTATGCTGGCTTGGAATATATATATAATTTCTTGCATAAAAATTCAGTATAAGTAAAATGTTCTAGATAATACAAATTATTAATTCCTTAACAAAGATGTCAGCTTACAGGACAAATTGCAGAAAATCTCGGAGAAGAAGAGCAGTTAGTCCAAGGCCTATGTGCCCTTCTTTTGGGCATTTCAATTTATTTCAATGATAATTCACTAGAAAACTACATGAAGTAAGTAAGGGCAAAATGGCCCTCTAATCATCCAGGGATAATGATACTTTTTTTGCTAAAGTATAAGTAAACCAAGCCTATGATTTTGCAATTAAGCGTCTCATATGTTTATCTATGTAGAGAGAAACTAAAGCAACTAATAGAGAAGAGAATTGGCAAGGAGAATTTCATAGAGAAACTAGGATTCATTAGCAAACATGAGTTATACTCCAGAGCCTCACAGAAACCCCAGCCAAACTTCCCGAGTCCAGAATACATGATATTTGATCATGAGTTTACAAAACTGGTGAAAGAACTTGAAGGTAAGATGTGAAAGTTACACCAACGACAAAGCCATTGTGCGTGCGTGCGTGCGTGCGTGTGTGTCTGTGTCTGTGTGTCTGTGTCTGTGTGTCTGTGTCTGTGTCTGTGTACACATGTGTATTTGGATGTGGATGAGTGATAAGCCAGGAAGTTCATCTGCAGCATTTGGATTCTGTATGATTAGAAAGTACTGCATGACTGTCATGAGTTAGGCTATTTTTACTCATTAAATCCTAAAAATTAAGTTGTTTGCAATGCTTAAAATCGAGTTGGAGTGTAATAGGTGAGTGGTGAAACATGGACTTAGCTGGTGTGTGGCCCTGAGTTCAGTCTGGGGAACCACTCAGATCAGAGTTCAAGTACGTTTTCTTTTACAGGTGTTATTACTAAGGCTATTTATAAATCCAGTGAAGAAGATAAGAAAGAGGAAGAGGTAAAGAAGACACTAGAACAGCATGACAACATTGTGACTCACTATAAGAATATGATTCGTGAGCAAGTAAGTACCAGTTGATTGGCTTCTCCTCACCGACAACAGCTCTCTGCTGGAAGGAACACTGCTTCTCTGTGGCATTTCAAATGGAGGAGGGATGCAGGAAGTACATTTCACTCTTTTCAAAAGCATCTGTTCGGCCAGGCGGTGGTGGCGCACGTCTTTAATCCCAGCACTCAGGAGGCAAAGACAGGCGGATCTCTGTGAATTCCAGACCAGGCTGGTCTACAAGAGCTAGTTCCAGGACAGCCTCCAAAGTCACAGAGAAACCCTGTCTCAAAAAAACCAAAAAAAAAAAAAAAAAAAAAAAGGCATCTGTTGGTTAAATTGAGCACTTACTATGTGCTAGCCATTGTGCAGGATATTATGAATTGACTTGTCGTTTTCAGGGTGAGAAACACATGTCTAACTTAACTGTGGTATATGTGTCACGGCAGATTAAGCCTAGTGCTCGAGCTATCAGAGGTGTAGTAGCACTCAGACTGAGCTCTGAAAGAACCTAGATATAGCTAATTCTCCAGATGAGAGGTAAGGAAGAGAGGCAGGATGGCCTATAGCATAGTGTCTGCTGTTGCTAGCAAGTACCTAGAGAAGCCTCTGGCCTTGTGAAGCAGATGTTTGAGGGTGAAGGCTAGAGGGAGGCAGCCCAGGAAGGGGGTTATTGTGGTGGTTGGCTATCAGGGGATATTAGGGCACTGATGATGTTTGCTGCCTTCTGTGAACCAAGCATCTTTTAAGTGCTATTTCATTTCCTCTTCACAGCATCCCTGTAAGTAGAGACTAACGATATTCAGTTTAGGATAAATGGGTTGTCTGTGACTTAGTGAATTCTCCCAACAACTTTCAGTAATTGTTAGAACCAAATCCAAGTGTATGTGCATTAGTGGCAGTGTAAAGCTCAAACTGTGGTGTGGCAGGGACGGCCTTGAGAGGTGGAAACTGAAGATAAATCTCTGCAGGTGTTAAGGTACCAAAAGGGTAAAGTGTGGTCCCTGGAGTGTGGTCCTGTTAGACAGGCAACTCTGTAGAGTAGGTGCTGAGTAAGATCAGAGCTCTATGTCAGAGTCATCAAGTGATGTTTCCTCTCGGTATCCTAGTCAGTGTCCTTTACTCACATTGTATTGCTCACCTTACGGCTCTGTAATGTCCTTTAAATTCAGTTTCTTATCATGGTATATAGTATAGTAATTAGATTACTGATGTCATTAAAATTCCAGTGTCATTAAAAAATAGAACAGCTCATGTGGGTAGGTTTATCTTCTTATCTGTATGTGGGTGGGTTTTTATTTCCCTCACAATATATATTATTGAGATTGGAAATTTATGAGTGATAATATAACTGTATACTTAGTTTGCTCTCAGACTTTCAGTGTTCAACCAAATCAATAACCTACAACCAAACTTTGCTCAAAATTTGAGTCATCAAACTATCCCAGTTATAGATTTTTAATCTATGACTTGGTTCAGATACAGTCATTTTTTGGTTCAGATACAGTGATTTTTAGTTTATGAATATATTTTGGAAGAATAAAAAATAAATACTTGGAACGTGGTAAATAGCTTACATTTGGGACTGATATTGTTGATTTAGAAAGAAAAGTGTTTTGACATAATTACTGACTTATAAAATTAACATTTTATGCATTCTCACCACTTAAGTCCTGTAAAATTTAATAAACATTTAGCACCACAATAATGCTTACATCCTTTGAATGACATTTGAAAATTCATCCTATGGAAATTCTCCAAAATTCAGGAAAAAAAAATTAAATGAACAAATACACATATGTAATAACATTTATTATTTTGAAAAGTGGAAATTAACTTCAGTGTTAAAAACATTTAATATGATTTATATAATGTCTACTTGATTAGGTATTAAGTGAGCATTTAAAATTATGACTGTACAGCTGGAAAAATGACTCATGAAGACCAGAGTAGGGATCTCAGCACCCACATAACCAACCAAGTGCCCAGTGCTCCTGTAACCCCATCTTGGAGCAGAGCAGAGACAGGAGGATTACTGGGACTTCTGGCTTTCAGCCTACCCAAGAAAACATGTGCCCATGCACATATACTCACACACATTAACAAGTAAATGTTATACATTAATAATATAGATGCATATGTGTATCCTTATTTACTAAGTTTCTTAAATAGTTTGGTATAAATTTCTTAAGTGGTTTCATAGCCCCAAGTGAGATTTGCTTTGGCTTTGCTTTGTTTTTTTCATTTGGTTTTCTTAGGTAACAGCAGTCAGATTGTAGGCTGTGCCATGGTTCACCTGTGGAGCCCTGCTTGAAACTTGTGCATGATAATTGCCTTTGCATGTGAGATCAAGTCCCAGTGCTTAACTAGTGATTGGTTTTGAAAATGTTGAGTGTTTTAACATACTGATCTTTATTTTAAAAGCCTGTATATTTTATTTGTGTGTAGGCCTAATTAGTTTGAAATGAAAATATCTGGATTATATTGTTTCACAGGACCTACAGCTGGAAGAACTGAAACAGCAAGTTTCTACACTGAAATGTCAAAATGAACAGCTGCAAACAGCAGTCACACAACAGGTGTCTCAGATTCAACAGCACAAGGATCAGTATAATCTCCTTAAAGTCCAGCTTGGTGAGTATGGTGTCCAGGTCACTGTGTCCTCAGCTGGACCAACAGATTCTCTGTGATGAACTCTCAAGTTAGAACGTAATGCAGAATGGCTTGTAATTCAGCGTTTCTAAGACAAGTCAAGAAGTGGTGGCACACTCCTTTAGTCCCAGCTGGAGGCAGAGGCAGGTGGATCTCTGAGTTAGAGGCCATCTGGTCTACAGAACAAGTCCAGGACAGTCAGAGCTGTTACACAGAGAAACCCTGTCTCAAAAAAGAATAAAAACAAAAAGTAGTTAAGACCAGTTCTTTCAAGTTTGAAGTCCAGTCTCCGGCTCCCTGTTTGTCTGATCTAGTGACTCTTGACCCTGGTGACACACTGCTTTGACTCATCATGCAAGCTCCCCTAGGTGATCCTAAGCAATAGTTCCATTGGGGATTGGCTGATAGAGTATTTCAGTTGTTTCTATTCCAAAGTTGAAAAATAACATTCATGTCATCTGAAAACTAAATAAAATACTCTCTCTATATATAATTCTGTTTTAGTCACAGGCAGATGGGTAAGAATTCACATTTCTCATTTCCTTCTTTTTTTTTTTTTTTTTTTTTTTTTCTTTTTGAGACAGGGTTTCTCTGTGACTTTGGAGGCTGTCCTGGAACTAGCTCTTGTAGACCAGGCTGGTCTGGAACTCACAGAGATCGCCTGCCTCTGCCTCCCAAGTGCTGGGATTAAAGGCGTGTGACACCACTGCCTGGCCTACATTTCTCGTTTTTCAAAGGATGGTTTTTGTATAAGTCATTATTGTTTGTGGCTGTGTATGGGCATTTGGGTGCTGCTGCGGTATGGGCCTGACCTTGTAAACCCTCTTACTTGGCATGGAGGAAGCACAAGTGGGATTACCCTGCCAGTTTCCTGGGCTAAGGAGACATTCATTGGAGTGAATCTTAGGTGGTCTCATTTTAGTCTTCTAGTCTCAAAGACAAAAAGCTTGTTTGATGCCAGCTTTCCCAATGTTGTGCCTGTTTAATAGGAAAAGACAGTCACCATCAAGGCTCCCACAGTGAAGGGGCCCAGGTGAACGGCATTCAGCTAGAAGAGGTCAGTCGGCTGAGGGAAGAGGTAGAAGAGCTGAAAAGTCACCAGGGGCTCTTACAAAGCCAGCTAGCCGAAAAGGACTCTTTGATAGAAAATTTGGTAAGTAGGTATTAAAACAGAAATGTAATAAGAGATCAAGAGTAATCTCATCATCTTACTTGTTTGTTTTTCTGGGTTTATATGTTTGTTTTCTTTTGAGATAAGGACTTATTGTGGAGCTCTGGCTGGTCTGAAACTCATTTTCTAGACCAGGCTGGCCTTAAAACTCAGAGATCCTGAGAGCTGTATTGAAAATTATGTACCAACATACCCAGCCCTGTTTTTGTTTTTCTGACAGTCTCAGCCATCTCAGAGTGATCTTGAATTCTGATCCTCCCTCCTTCACTTTCCAAGTGCTGGGATCACACATGTATGCCTCCATTCCTGGCTTGATGCTTCTAAACTCAGTGGTGTAAACCATGTTAGTCTTGAGCTCACAGAGATTTGCCTGCCTCTGCCTCCTGAGTGCTGAGATTTAAAATGAGTGCCACTATACCAGCTCATTTGCTTTTTTTTTCTCTTGGGACAAAGTCTCTATGTAACCCTGGTTTTCCTGGAACTTACTGACTAGACCAGGCTGGACCTGCTACTTCTGCTGGGAGTAAAGACTTGAGCAACCACACTCAGCTTGCTTTTTTTTTTTTTTTTTTTTCTTAAATGATGAGGATTCTCTTTTTAAAAAGTAGTGATGGTGTGGTTTAGAGACTTTTTGCAGTGTTTGTGTGGTGCAGACATGGGCACTCAAGCCACAGAGTGGAGGTCCAAGGACAGTTTTCAGGAGGAGTTGATGCTCTCCTCTGACTGTGTAGGTCTCAGGAATCAAAATCCTATTTCAGGCTCGATGGTGAGTAACTTTACAGGCCGAGCCAGCTTGCTGGCTCCTCACACTTAAAATGAGGTATTTTCTTTAATGTGGAAGTAGTTCAGTAACAACTGCTTCTGTGCTTTTGCCCCTTACTACTTAAGGTACATGTCTAGATATGATGACTCACTTGGTATAGTGTAACTTCTGAAGCTGTGGACAGCTATAGGCAGTCATCGAGCACCATGTTCAAATAGCATCTTACATACAAAAATTAAAATCTTCCTGTGAAATCCTTTGGTGAGCTTCTGTAAGACTCAGTTCTATGTGTATACTTCTGATTTCCTTTTTCTTAAGATTTACTTATTTCATAGTTTATTTCTCTGCTAATTGTAGAAATCTTCACAAGCGTCTGCCCTGAATGAACAGGCTTCAGTAACAGCTTCACCCAGAGATTCAGAGCAAGTTGTTGAATTAAAACAGGTAATTTACGGGGCTGGAGAGATAGCTCAGTGGTTAAGAGCACTGACTGTTCTTCCAGAGGTTCTGAGTTCAATTCCCAGTAGCCACATGGTGCCTCATAACCACCTTGAATGAGATCTGGTGCCCTCTGCTGGCATGTAAGCAGAAGACTGTAAACATAATAAAAACAAAATCTTACAAAACAAACAAACAAAAAACAGGTAATTTACTTTCTTGAGCCCAGTTCCAGTAGAGTTACACCCCTGAAGTTGTATTCTAGAACTCATTGTCAGGAATAATAAAATTTGGTAATTAAGACAGCTTTGAAAATCCAGAAGCCTTATTTACCTTGATGATAATGTTTTTTCATCTTTTATTGGTTGGTTTTAAACTTTGTACATTTACAAATTTATTTTGTGCTATGAATGTGTGCATGTGCACCCAGCTTTTGTTACAAAGTGTGCATCTGGAAGTCAGGACACCTTGAGGGAGTTGGTTCTCTAATTCAGGTGGTCACCTACTGAGCTTCTTGTTTTCTTTTTCTTTTTCTTTTTTCTTTTTTTTTTTTTCCCCCGAGACAGGGTTTCTCTGTGTAGCTTTGGAGCCTATCCTGGCACTGGAGACCAGGCTGGCCTCGAACTCACAGAGATCCGCCTGCCTCTGCCTCTGCCTCTGCCTCCCGAGTGCTGGGATTAAAGGCGTGCGCCACCAAAGCCCGGCTCAGATTCTTGTTTTCTTGCTCCCTCTTTTCTGTTCCTCCTTCCTTCTGTCTGTTATAAAGGAATGTATGCTTATTTGAAAAGAGAAATCAGGCTGCATTGCTGTGTTACCTAATGTCTCTTCCACAGACATGGCTAAGAAGTGTGACCACTAAGAAGTGTGCCTTATGTCACCAGTGCCAGAGATTGTCATGTGCATGAATATTTTGCCTGCATATGTGGGCAAGCACGAATGCATGCATGCATGTGCGTGCACGTGCACCACATACGTGCAGTGCTCACAGGCCCAAAGAGGGCATTCAACCCCCAGAACTGGAGTTACAGGCTGCTATTAGCTGCCATGTGGGTACTGGGAACCAACCTCAAGTCCTCTGCAAGAACAGCAAGCACTATTAGCTACTGAGCCATCTCGCCAATTTCTCAGAGCTTATTATCTTCAAATCAGTTGTTGTTTACAATCTTTAGGACTCTAGCATTTGTTCACAATGTATTGCTTGTGCAAGCAAGATTAATGTACTATGTTGATTTTACTGAGTTTGCCTATTAATACTAAAACATTAAATTAGAGAAAATTAAGTTATTAATACGTCACATTACCTTATAAATTCCAAATAAAGTCTTAGTTATGCTTCCCAGTGAAACTTTAATAGAATATTTTATAAAAGAAAATTGCCTTTTAGTTTTTTTTACTTTTCCCAGTTTTTTTTTGTAAGTGTGTGTGTGTGTGTGTGTGTGTGTGTGTGTGTGTGTGTGTGTGTGTGGGTTTTGAGTTTAGTTGTTGTTGTTTTGAGACAGGGTCTCTCTATGAAGCCCTAGATGTTCTGTAACTTGAGACCAGGCTGGCCTCAAACACACAGAGATCCTCCTGCCTTTGCCTCCCAAGGGTTGACATGCACCATCATGCCCAGAAAATATACAATTTTTTAAATGATGGCTTTTTAGGGTTTTATAGCAGCATAGGGTTCTACTTACTATATTACATATTACAGAATACTGCACAGGGACAAGGAGATGGCTCAAAGGTAAATGCTTCTGCACAAGCATGAAAACTTGAATTGGAATCAACCCAGCACCCACATAAGAGGAAGGCAGGCACATGTCACATGCCTATAGGTCAGGTAGATCCTAGGGGATGCTCTTCATCCAGTCTGACCAAAACAGTGAACTCCAGGTTCAGTGAGAGACTGCCTCAAAAAATAAGTGGAGAGCAAGAGGGGACACCCAGTGCTGACCCCTGGGCTCCACACAGGCTCCAAGGCAACATCATCACACACACACACACACACACACACACACACACACACACACACACACACAGCATATGTACAGGAAAATGATCCATAATATCACTGTCTGCATGTTATTTTGATAATTGGCAATATGAAGTAATCAGAGAAAAGGCATGTATGTACATAATAGACATATGAAAAAAAAGCATTATTCCATGCCTGTGCCTCACCAACAGACATGTGTCCAGACACTGCCAGATGTCCTGAGGGGCAGGGAGCTACCATTTCAGTTACTTTCCTATCATTGGATTTGGGTGGAGGAGGTCAATAAGAACATTAGAAAATTTAACAACATAAACTGATTTCTTGCCTCATTGTCATGGTAACACTGCTGCTGTCATGTTTGGTGGCCCCTAACCCAGAGCTGTCCAGCTCTACAGTTGCAAATACTAAGCCTGTAGGGTTCAGCCAGTAGTGAGATGCATGAGAGCTGGCAGGAATCTGATGGCTGTTGAACCAGCCCTCAATATTTAAACCACATTTTTACCTGTTCTTCTTAAGATATCTAAGGGTACCAGGAGGCTGCAGATTCCTTGTAAATCAGGTGCCAGCCTTGCTTTCAGGATTCCCAGCTTATTTTCGGTCACCAGTGCATTTCCTTCTGAAATCCTCCAGGTTTATTTTCTTGTCATTATGCCTGACTGGTTTCTTTTCTTCCCTTATTCCTCCATTTATGAGGTGGGAGGGGGCAAACAAATAGGGTCTCAAGAGGCACCAGAGATAAATAAATGTGTTTCATTTTTCACCTTGAACCTGACATAAAGAGTAATTCTCTAGAATTAAATTTTAAAACTTGCAAGTTGTCAATTTGAAGCTAGGATCAAGAAAGGATTTTTTTCTCCCTGTAAATGGACATTTCCTAAATGAAAGTGGTGTTGTTTCCATCACAACTCTACTGTTCTTATTTCCAGGAGCTGACAGCATTAAAGTCCCAGTTGAACTCACAGGCCCTGGAGATCACCAGACTCAAGGCAGAAAATCATGAGCTGCTCCAGAGAGCAGAAGCCTTGGTGAGTCATCCTTGTCTCTTCCATAGATAGTAAGATGAAGTCCGTCTGTTCTCTCCGACGCAGTCTTTACTACTCATTAGCCAGCTCATCTGTCACAGAGCATTTTGTTGCTTTCACATAAAAACACAAGGAGCTTTTTTTTTTCTGTCCTTTGAAATAAAACTTCTAAAGAGCATTTAGAGTTTGTATCATTTGTAACTTAAAGACTTTTTTTTTTCAAATTCATATTTTCAGGCAAAGTCAGTCCCTGTACAAGGAGAGAGTGAGAATGTGACAACTGCTAAAACTACTGATGTAGAAGGAAGGCTGTCTGCCTTGCTTCAGGAAACGAAGGAACTAAAGGTCAGTTTTGGTAAAACTGCTGTTTATTATACAAAGTATGAGATAAATTTTGGAAAATCTGACTGTTTCATTTCATCTCTAAACCCCTTAGGCTTTTAAAGAAAACTGGAAGTTAGGGTTTGTTTTTTGTTTTTGTTATTTTGTGTGTGTGTGTGTGTGTGTGTGTGTGTGTGTGTGTGTGTGTGTGTGTGTGTGTGTGTGTGTGTGTGTTTGTTTTTTCCCCAAGATACAGTTTCTCTGTGTAGTCTTGGCTGTCCTGGAACTTGCTCAGTAGACCAGACGGGCCTTGAACTCAGACCCACCTGCCTCTGCATCCCAAGTGCTGGGACTAAAGGTGTGTGCCTCTACCAGCCAGCAAGTTTTCTTATCGACATCAGTAATTAGTCATAACAAAATTAGGGCAATAAATTTGGCTAATACAAAAACCACATATAGCCAGGCATTGTGCCAGGATAGGTTCCAAAGCTACACAGAGAAACCCTGTCTCGAAAAACCAAAAGAAAATAAAAAAGATATAGACTTCCACAGGACTAAGGGATATTGACAGACATGTCAGAATAGGCAACATGAAGAAGAGTCAGGTGACATTAATAAATTGTGAAAAGGGAGATGATATATAGTTATACTTTTTGGATTGTGGGTAAATTATTTATGCTGTGGTTTTATTTGAAACTATCTTTTCTATTAGGTCTCAGAATAAAATGGGATTTTTTTTTTTCCTTTGAGTTTTGAGTTCTAATTCTGAGGACAACTGGCTTCTATAAATGTTCTCTCTTGGGGCTGGAGAGATGGCTCAGAGGTTAAGAGCACTGACTGCTCTTCCAGAGGTCCTGAGTTCAATTCCCAGCAACCACTTGGTGGCTCACAACCATCCGTTATGAGATCTGGTGCCTTCTTCCAACTTGCAGGCATACATGCAGGCAGAACATTGTATACATAATAAATAAAATATTTAAAAAAATGTTCTCTCAGCGTTTGAGCAGGGATGACTAAGGATTGAACTTCATACTCTGTTTATTGTGGCTTTCTTTGCTAAGTAGGCTCCCACGTGTGTGTTTTAAAAGTTATGTACCTTCAGTTCTCAGCCAAGCAACTCAGATTGAACAGTTGTCATATGTTAGTTATCTTCACATTCCTGTGACCAGAGAAAAAGTTTAAGGGGCTGAGATTTATTTTGGGTCATGGTTCAGATGTCACAGTCCATAATGACTGGGAATGCAAAAGCATTTCACAAATTGGTGGCAGAAATATAAGGTGGCCAAATGGTGGCAGGTCAGAAAATGACAGCTCTACATAGATCAGCAACAGATAATTAACTTTAAGACCCACTGCTAGGGACTTGCATGTGCCACCATGAGCCAGTGGGGGACATTTCACACTGAAACCATAACATACACTGATTTGTCACTGATGGAAACTGTTACGAGCTTTGGAAATGAGTACTGATTTTAGATCACTGCTTGTCCCCTTTCTTCCAGAATGAAATTAAAGCGTTATCTGAGGAAAAAACTGCCATTAAAAAACAATTGGATACATCTAACAGCACCATTGCCATTCTACAAACGGAGAAAGACAAGTTAGATTTGGAAGTGACAGATTCTAAGAAAGAGCAAGATGATCTCTTGGTACTGTTGGCCGATCAGGATCAGAAAATCCTGTCACTGAAGAGTAAACTCAAGAACCTCGGTCATCCAGTAAGACTGAAATATTTGCACAAGTGTTCTGGATTTGTAAAATGTTTTCCTAAGTTTAAGTTGTGCCCTATGTTAGCCACAGAAATTTGGGGTCAAGAACATTATTATCTGTAGTTCTCACTGTTCAGTGAATTGGTCTGAGATAAATCAAATTCTCATTGCAGTATTTGGAGCCTAGAGCCTAGAAAATAGCTGGTTTCATTGCTCCTGGGTAATAAGACTCACCCTCAAGGGTGGGTTGTATGGTCATTGTTTTTACCACAGTGGGTTCAGATTCATGGATAGAAAAGTGTGACCATTTATCATTAAAGTTAACTGACTGGCATTACCCATTCATGTTAAAAATGACAGGGAGCACTGAGCATTTTCAAATCAAGGAAGCCTGATTCTACTATGGCAGACAATTAATATTAATAATTAATATGTGTTTCACATGTGTATATTTATCTGTGTGTATTATTATGTGTGTATATGAACAAAACTGTACCTTCCCCTTAGGTTGAAGAAGAAGACGAATCTGGAGACCAAGAAGATGATGATGATGAAATGGATGATGGTGACAAGGACCAGGATATCTAGCTTTAAACCCTAGGGATGGTAGAGATTATGTCATTACTTTGAAGAAGTCTTCAGACAGTGCTTTGGTTTGCCTCCACAAAAAATAAAGATTTAGAACCAGGCAGAAAGCATTCACTAATAAAATTATTGATGTATGATTTTTTTTAGTATTGCCTCCCATGTGGAAAACTCTAACTTCATGTGGAAGTTTTATTTATGTTCATCTGAACTCTCCCAAAATATAATTTGCAAAAAGCATCAGGCTCCAAAAATAGACCATTTGAAGGCATGTGGTGGCGATACAGTATGCCTTATTGGTTCACTGGTGGTTTGCTCTTCAGAATCTGTGACTTCAGTACTAACACATTGAATTTCTTTTGTATTGAGTTGAAATCATTGTTTCTAAATCAGCATTTGCGTTCTCAGCTGGTAATTTCATTGTAAAGAATTGATTCTACTTAAAGACAGAATAGCCTGGGCTCGGGTCATGTGTGTCATCACCCCACCCACCCCAGTGTGCCTTCCTGAAGAGCAGGATGGGACAGTGTAGAGTGAGTGTTTGCCATTCAATAGGGCCACATTCTGCCTTCTGAAGAAAGGAAAGACTGTCCCTAAGTGTGGAGGGCTGTTCCAAGAAACTGCAGCAATGTGTTAACATGGCTGGTTTTCTTTCTGTTTAAGCTAAAGAAGGAAAACAGGTTATAGTCAACAATTCATACAGCCGGGATTTAGTATTGTTTGATTATCACAAAACATGTTCTTAGTTTTAAAAAGACCCAAACTATGATTTATATAATTTATTGGCATTTTTGCTGAATAGGTGTAAGTCAGATAATAGATTTTTAAAAAGCAAATGAAGCAATGTGTCTAAGTCTAATGTTTTCATAATAAAAATAGATACTATGTTCACATAATCCCTGTCATGGTTCCCTTTGTTTAGATTTTAAGGAAGTAGTTCCTCATAAGAAGTAAATGAGATGCTAAGGAGATGCTTTGTCTTAGTCACTGCTCTATTGCTGGGAAGAACCCCTGAAACCAAGGCAGCTCTTACAAAGCAAAGCATTTGATTGGGGACTTGCTTATAATTTCAGGGGTTTAGTCCATTGTCATTATGGTGGGGAGCATGGCAGCACACAAGGTACTAGAGCAGTAGATAGAGCTATGTCCTGTCTGGATTCTTAGGAACTATTTAAAAGAAGTTTTAATAGATTTAGCAGGGTGTGGTAGCTCACATGTCAGAGATTGAAGCATGGAGGCTTGCCACAAGTTGTAGGCTGTTGTGCTACATAGTGAGCTCTAGAATTATATAACTAAGAGTTTCTTAAAAAACATGGAGCTGGTTAGGGGCAGCTGGGGAGATGGCTGGGAGGTTAAGTGCTGCTCTTCCAGAGGACCCAAGTTCTTTTCATAGCACGCACATGGCAGCTTACAACTATCTCAGTCTAGTTACAGGGTGTGCAGCATCCTCCCTGGACTTCATGGGCACCAGGCATGCATGTGGTGCACAGACATGAATGCATGCAAAACACCTAAACATCTAAACAACAAATGAGTAGGACCTATGGATAGTGAAGGCTGGAGCTAGTTTCTATCATTTGCCCTGAGCACAGGGATGACGTGGCCAATTCACTCGTGGGTACAGACTTTTGAAAGAGAAGTAAGTTAACCTGTCTTAAAAAAGCAGATGACTGGGTAGCAGAGCACCCCTGAAGAGTGCACACACCCCTGCCTACTGCTGCCATTACATCCTGAGTCCAGCATGACACCCTTGATCAAGCACTATACCTGACTACAGATGATATAAAGTAGGCAGTTCCTTCCTATGCCCTCATCATCTGCCAATCCAGACCCTTGTCTTTCTGAGGACAAGTTCCATATCGTGATGAAAGCCCCTCAAGTGGATATAGTTACATTTTTCTTTTTGGGACACCAACTCACAAATAAGGACACAGACTTAATTATGAAAGCTCAGGCTTAGCTTAGGCTTGTTTCTAACTAGCTCTCATAACTTAAAAATCAACCCATTTATATTACTTTCTGCCTCATGACTTTATTACCTCTTGTCCATATTGTCAATCCTGCTTGCTCTGCATCTCCTGGCATTTCCACCTTCTCCCCAGCGTCCTCTCTGCCCAGAAATCCTGCCTAACTGTTGGCATCCAGCTTTTTTTTTTTTTTTAAGATTTTATGTATGTATGTATGTATGTATGTATGTATGTATGTATGTATGTATGTATACAGTCTTGTGCCTGCATGCCAGCAGAGGGCACCAGATCTCATTCAGGGTGGTTGGGAGCCACCATGTGGTTGCTGGGAATTGAATTCAGGACCTCTGGAAGAACAGTCAGTGCTCTTAACCGCTGAGCCATCTCTCCAGCCCCCGGCATCCAGCGTTTTATTAAACCAGTCAGAGTGACTTATCTTCACAGTATACACAAAAGATTATTTCACAACAGTAGGACACTGCCAAGCCCTTTACAATAATTGACCCTTCAGAGTGATGTTGACACTTTCTGAAATGACAGTCTAATTGCTAAAACTGTGGGAGCCTATGTTTGTGGGTCTACAGTTGGAGCCAGCTGACTTGCCGGATTCTACCTGAGAGGGGGAATGTGGATTGTGAAAGGCCAGGTAAGGATGTTAAGAGAAAGACAGAGACACAGGATAGAGTCAGGAGGGCAATCCAATGAATACTGAACACCCTTACTTTATTCTTCAACGTTCTTAAGTACCCAACTAAAAGTGGGGACAATGGCAGAAGATTTCTATTACCATCTATAAGGAGCAAAGAGACTTCTCTTAATCCTTCAGGTATTTGATAGCCACACCTGCCATCTGGCCTTCAGGGTCAAGAGTAAACACACCTGAATCCAAGTCTGTTATTATTTAGATAAGACATCCGTTACCAAGGCTGAAACATTCTCCAGCAGCCAAGCCTTAGACCTTTAGGTCTAAGGACAGTTTTGAACTCTGATCTTGAGGCAAGATGAAGTGGACCCCTCTCTATGGGCCTTAACAACTGTCTTTATTCTCAAAGTAGGTGCTGTCGAGAGTGCCAGCTCACAAGTTAATGGATTATTACTTATGTGGAATTATGCTGATAGGAAATCAAATATGTAAGTTTCATCATTTTGTTGCAACCAGGTTAGAGCCTTGTGATAGTTTGAATGGAAGTGACTGCCATAGGCTCATATATTTGAATGCTTGGCCATTAAGCAGTGGTGCTACTTGAGAGGGGTTAGTAGGTGTGGCCTTGTTGGAGGAAGTGTCACTGGAGATGGGCTTTGGTTTGCAAGTGTCTAAACCAAGCCAGTGGGTCATCATCACTCTTCCTGCTGCCTTTTGATCCAGATAGAGAACTTTTAACTACCATGTCTGCTTGTGTGCTGCCATGAGGTTAATAAACTAAACTGCTGAACTGTAAGCCAGCCCCGATTACATGCTTTTTATTAAAAGCTGCTGTGGCCATGGTGACTCTTCACAGCAATAGAACACATTAAGGCAGGCCTTGTACTGCTCCTCATAACTGTGCTTCACTGGTAAAGCAAGACTCACTCGTTTGTTCTGCTCTAAACACTGAGGATGTGGCAGAGGAGAAGACAAGAGCCATGTTTAACCTACATTCTAGAGTAAGCAATAATAAATATACAGTGCTCTGTAGCTTTTGGAAAGAAGTCTTCATACTGTTCCATAGAGTGATTAGATACTACTGTCCATAGATTACGTCTCTCCTATGTTAAGAATTGTCTGGGGCAGAGATTATAAAGGAAGTCAAGAGACCATGTAAGAAGTTATTGCTGTGGTTCAGACTATGTTGTAGGGGTAGAAGTGTCTACAGCAGTATGAATGGATATGCATTCTGAGGGCAGGGCTAATAGGACTCAAATTGCAAATACCTAGGGAATAGAGGAGGAAGAAAAATATCAAGAGCAGTTCCTGGAAAGGGCAGTATGGTTTGCAGAGTTAAGGTGAGCGGAGCAGGTGATCAAGGGTGATGTTTCCTGTGGGCTTGCCGAACCTGAGATCCAAGTACATACTTTCATACATAAGTATGTTCATCAGGGAAATAGATGTGGAAGTTTGGAGTTCCTGGCACCAGAAAAATGGTAGGTACATGGAATTTAGATCCACACAGAAGCATTGGCTCTTTTAGGGAGTGTAGAGAGGCAGCAGCTAAGAACTGAGCCAAGGAATTCAGAGTTTCCAGGTTAGCTGAGCTTCAGTATATTAAATGAATGATTACCTCTGAACACATCTGAGCATTGGAATTGAGGGGAAAACCAGAAACGGTGATCCAAATTGATTGCCTCCTGCAACTTTGGAAAGTGAACTTTTGGAAAGTGAAAATGTAACTCTTTCTGAAACATTTAATGACCACTTTATTTTATTTTTATTTATTTACTTATTTGGTTTTTCGAGACAGGGTTTCTCTGTGGCTTTGGAGGCTGTCATAGAACTAGCTCTTGTAGACCAGGCTGGTCTCGAACTCACAGAGATCCTCTGCCTCTGCCTCCCGAGTGCCACCAACGCCTGGCTACCACTTTATTTTTAATTGAGAAAGAGTTTCTATTTGGAAGTACTGGGGGTAGAAGCTAGGAGCAGACTTTTAATCTAATTAAATGTGCTTTTAGTGAAGTCTACTCTGCTAACCAGTTGGAAGCTAAGTGTCCAATGAAGATGATGCTTAAAATTCCATTGTATCACTTAAAATGTGTGTTTTATAATGAAAATTATTTTAGCAAGCTGTCCCCTCTCTTATGAGTTAGTACTGGCCCCTTTGATGAGAAGTGATGCTTTCCTTTATCAGAAACTTCACGTTTCTCTATGGTTCCCAAATGAAAATGCATGTGTCATGTCACTTCTTGTGGATACATTATCTATCCTAAAAAGTGTTTTCCCTTCCTAGCAAAGTAGCCAATTTTCTACCTTAAGCACTTGTGAATAGTAGAATCTAAAGTCTACACATGGTCTTTGCTGAAGTTCAACGCTACTTTTGATTTTGCCTATTATACATACACAAGCAGGACACCCGTGAGGATGTGAACATGGGTTTCAGACACTTGGTTTGCTAGTCTTTTTCCAGCTCTGGGTTTTTTTTTCCTATACTCATTATATAAATGTATTACCTTGACATCTAGTGGGATGCCCCAGGGTTTGGAAAGCTTGCCTTCAGCACTCTGGCTCTTGCAGTGAGGCTCTTTGGCCTGTCTGGCAATTCATGCAACTGTTCCCCTATAAGATAGCATCTTGCCTTTATACAGAAAAGGTTAGAGGAAAGGTGACTGTTGTGGTGTGACAGAGAGTGGATCTTCTGTGTCTTTTACCCTAATGTTCTTGACCTACAAAAAGGTTGTATAAAGCAAGCAAGAAAAAAAAAGTAAACTATTTTGCAGCTAAAAGAACAGAGTATTTAAAAGTAGTGAGGAGCTGGAGAGATAACTGAGTGGTTAAGAGCACTGGTTGCTCTTTCAGAGGACCCAAGGACCCAAGTTCAAACCCCAACACCCATATGGCAACTCAAAACATCTAACTCCAGTCCCAGGGGATCTGATGCCATTCTCTGGCCTGTATGGGCACCGCACACATAACACAAGCACAGACAAAACACCCATACACATAATGTTTTTTAATTAGGTGAGCTTAACAAAAGTTTACAGTATTTGGGTTTTTTAATTTTTTTCTGTGTTTTATTCTTTGTTGTATTGATTTCCTTATTTTCTTTTAGTATTAGTTTTCTATACAGCAATACTTGTTACCACACCATTTCTGAGGTCAGAAACTAGGGCACAGATTAACTGAGTCCTCTGTTCTTATCCCAGTCTGCAGTCAGGCTGCCATCTCACCTGCAGGATGCCCTGGGGAGAGTGCACCCCAAGTGTGCTCACAGCTAGCAGAGTTCATTCTTCTGTGGGTGTATAGCTGAAGGCTCCTGCTTGGTAATGGCTCTTGACTGGGATCACTCCTCAGCCCCAGGTGGCTTTAGAATCCCCAGTTCCTTGTCTAATAGACTTCCCCACATGTTTGTTTGCTTCATGAAGCTGGCAGGGAGAAGCTAGTGCTGTGGAATAATCCTTCTGTACACTTTGAAGGTGTGCTGCTCTCTTTGTTAACAAAAAGCTGGTTGGCCAATGGCTAGGCAGGATTTTCAGGGCAGAGGGAATGCTGGTGAGAAGGGCAGAGTCAGAGGAGATGCCATGAGATGTAGAGCAAGCAAGATGGGAAGTACATACATGAAGTAAACAAGCCTCAGGGCAGCACATAGATGAATAGAAATGGATTAATTTAAATTATAAGAACTAGCTAAATAAAAACTCAAGCTTTCAGCCAAGCATTTATAGTTAATAAGTCTCACTGTGGTTTTTTGGGAACTGGCTGGTGGGACAGAAAAGCCTACTTACAATCTAGCACCACTTAGCCAGCACCACCAAGTCTTGCCTGGTGTTCTTGGCTAACCACCACAGTTCCTTAACAGAGTACCATGCCAAGCAGATGGGTTTTCAAAGCCAGTTTAATATACTAGTGAGTTCAAAGCCAGCCAAGGTAAGACAGGGAGACCCTGTGTCAAAACAACAGAAATATCTCTTGAGTCGACTGTGAAGATGAAAATCTATAACTCTAACAACTGGGAGGTAAGAGGAATATGAGTTGGAAGCTCACCTGGACTACATAGCACAAATCACTGCTGAGAGCTGTTACCATTTATTACAGAAGTAGCAATTAATACTCTTAAGTATCAACCCACCAGAATTAACTTCTGATGGAAAAAACTTCACTTGCATAGTCTACAAGAAATAAAGACTTTAAGAATATCTGTTGCTATGAATTTGGCTGTATAATCCTGATATATAGAGTGTGTGCTGGGTGCTTTACATTCTCAAAAAAGCCCCAGAGAAAGGAAATTCCTTCTTACTGGGGCACCAGCCATAAGAGCTTCAGCCTCCAGATCTCATACTACACAATCTTAGTTTTTCCCTTTGATATAGCATTGAGAAGTCCCCTTTAATGAGTTAACAGCATGTTTTACAAGTCATGTCCCCTCTGAGACATGAGGTGCACACTTTTCCCAAGACTTTATCTGCTTTCCTGGTTTTGGAGACATGCATGCCTGGTTTTCTTGCTATTGTTGGAGACTTGTATCTGTATTGGGTATATAAACTGGAAGCCTTATGGGATCTATGAGGATTTTTAAGGAGATCTTAAAAATCTCCTTAAGATTGAGAATCTTTAAGAAAAACTTCTAAAGAGAACTTTAAAAAGAGAGGTTTTACAGAAATAACTTATAAGGAGAAATCTTTTTTTTTTTTTCCAAGACAGGGTTTCTCTGTCTTTGGAGGCTTTGGAGGCTGTCCTGGAACTAGCTCTTGTAGACCAGGCTGGTCCTAAACTCACAGAGATCTGCCTGCTCTGCCTCCCAAGTGCTGGGGTTAAGGTGTGGGTAGAGATTTAAATATTAAAGATTTCATATATATTTTGAGTCCAGTTCAGAAAGAAATGTAACATAAAATGTAAAGGTCCCACGGAGAATCAACTCCCCCATAAATCCAAATCATCCTTGGAGCTTTATTAAAAAACAAAACAATTCACAATAGAATCCAGCCAGCTGAGCTTCACACAGGGCTACTCAGCTGCTCCAGGAGAATGGACCTAGCACTGGAAGGCTAAGATTTTCTAGGACTTAGCTGTTGTCACTACAAAAGGAGTCACCGTGGGGGATACTACCATGAGTGTGCTTTGATAAGATGTTCAAGTAGGATTCTACTCATGGTGGAATAAATATTTGCCTAATGAGTGTAATAAACATTTTCCTAATTTCCCCAGAAGCCACGTGGAGCACACTGGCTAACTTAGAAATAAATAAGGGCCTGTTCCAAAGCCTGAAGGCCATCAGCTCTCACTCAGAGGAACCCTATTCAGAGTTCATTTATATCTTAAATTCACATCTTACAGAATAGTATAGTCAGCCTGGGTTTCAGCTGGCAAGGCCATGGCATCCTGTCGTAATGGTGCTACCTACTACAGTGGGTTGTGTAGGACTGCTGAGAAAAATCTATGCAAAGCTGGCAAGATGTCTTGGTAGGTAAGGACATCCATCTACAACCAAGCCAGACAACCTGAGTTCCATACCTGGGATCCACGTGATAAAAGGAGAATCACCTCTTGAAAGTTATTCACTGATCAGCACAATCATGCTGTGGCACACACACACACACACACACACACACACACACACACACACACACACACACACCACATACATACACAGTTGATACACAGCACCTCATCCATCCAGAAGGTTGTCCAGGCATTGCTAACCCAGGTCTCAGCATGTGTCAATGACTACTGTTTGCAAGGACATCATTCAAATGACTTCACTAACTTGTTCTTTTTAGGGTCTATAGATCTGTTAGCTTCTGATATAACAAATTCTAGACAAAGTTTGTGTGGTTTTACACCCATGCAATTTGGGTCAAGTTTTAGATAGCTCAAGGAACTCACATATGGGTTACTAGTTAAATAGCTTAAATTGCAACAAACATTTCCTTCTTTAAAAAACCAAACCAAGACAAAGGAAGAAAGAAAGAAAGAAAGAGAGAGAGAGAGAGAGAGAGAGAGAGAGAGAGAGAAAAGAAAGGAAGGAAGAAAGAAGGAAACCCCCCTTTTTTTTGGTTTTGTTTTGTTTATTGTTTTGTTTTTGCAGGAATGTCTCATGTAATCCAGCCTTGAACTTAGTATGTAGCCAAGACTAACTGTTGGGAAGCTCCACCCCGCCCCCGAGAAAGACCGCCATTCGTAGCTCCTTCCATGGAACTGCTCAAGACCCGCCTACAGGCTGTTTAAGACCCCTGTGCTCTCCCTTCTGCCTTCCCTGATAGTCACCCCCAGGGTTCTGCTCGACTTTGCTGTGTTTAATAAATTTGGATTTATTAATTCAGTTTGATTTGGTTCATTGCATCTGCGGACGAACCCAGTGACTGGGTCCAATACTTACCACTAACCTTGAACTGAACCTCTACCTCCACAGGGCTGGGATTTTGGCATGTACCACTACATCGGGACAATGAATATTTTTTATCAAACATGACAAAAATACTTTTCAAAATAGTTATCACCTAAAAAGAATGGATAGATGGTCATTATAGAATGGCTAGCTCTTCAATAAGATATTACAAGTTAAGTACATTTGTTTTTATCTCCTTTTTATCTCTTGTCCCTTCAATTCTAAATATCCATTTTGGGCCAAGTGCTATGTAGATAATTATTTGACCCAATAATTAATATGAGAAAATTGCGTTAGTGCCAGATTGTAACTACAACACTTGCCTAGCATGGGCAAAGCTTGATCCCAACACTTTGTTTTGTATTTCGAGTCAGGGTTTCTCTGTGTAGCTTTGGAGCCTATCCTGACACTCGCTCTGGAGACCAGGCTGGCCTCAAACTCAGAGAACCGCCTGCCTCTACCTCTCGAGTGCTGGGATTAAAGGCGTGTGCCACAAATGCCCAGCCGATCCCAACACTGTTTCCCATCAAAAAATTATTTTAAAAAGCATGAATTAGTGATTGTGCTTTTATGCAAATCTCATTTTCTGCTTCACATAATAATAAAGTATGAGAAAACATGACGATTTAGTGTGATAACAAATGGAATGTAAAATGTTTGTGCCAGGCTTTCTGCTAAATGCTCACCATGAATTTACTTATTTAATCCCCACTTTCACCCTGTGAGGCCGATGGCCTTTTATACCAGCATTATGGATGGAACTAGTCAAGCATAGTTTGCTTAGAGTGCTTGACGGCACAGGTGATCTTCTCCGGACCGGAGCCACCACCACCCTGGAGTAGGAACAGTGTCCCCCAGACTGGTCCTGTTCACATACAACTGGGAAAAGTGGGGGACAGAGGGGAGAAATAAGAGCTGGACCACTTCTCTCCAAAGCTGAGCTCTTGGGAGATTGATGTACTCAGAATGAGGAGGAGCATTCAAGAAACCAGGACTTAGATTCAGCTTCTCACAAACCCCTTTTCTCTGGGTTCCAGGATCAGCAAGGTGCAGGAGTCAGCCTTGAGAGCCCTGAGGCAAAACTTATTTGCTCATTCCTCAGACCTACTTGTGGAATTTAAGAAGCATGATGCCTCTGAGAGCTGTAAGAACAAAGGAAACACAGCTAGGCAGCCTTTGCAAGGTGAGAGCTAGCAGAGTTGCTGAGGGCATGAAACACGGATCTACAACAGCTTCCACCTTCTTCAGGTTCATGTCGTCTTTGTGAGTGGAGGACCGAGAGACAGAGACACACAGAGAGGGACAAAGATAGACAGACACACAGAGAGGTTTGAGTCCCCCCTCCAGTAACCTCTTGTTGGGAGCCTATCAGCCCATGTTCTATTGTCAAATCTAAACATTTCTTCTATATTCAACTTGATGGAATTGCCAACCAAATTTTGATTAATTATAGCCCTGTCAGAAATGGAAGAAACACTTAATATGCCTATATTATAGGTTCTTAAGGGTTTCAGTGAAGAGTATATTTCGAGGGAAGTACTGGGAATTGAACTCAGGACCTTGTGCATGCTAGGTAAATGCTCTGTATTAGTTACTCCAGCTCTTGCCTTTTAAAACCACACACACTTCCACATAAATACACAATAAACATATTTTTATATTATTTGCAATCTTCATGTACCCAAATTTAATAAAATATGTAATTAAGTTTTGATTATAGGTAGACACAAAATTTTATGTCACATTTGGCATATTGCTTTGCTGCCTATCTGAAATTCAAATTGGCCATCTTGTATATCTGGCAAGCCTCATTTCCAGTCAGCTCTGCCATGACCTGCAGAAGTAGTGTTGGTGCCTAGTCTTCCTGCTACCCACCTATAGATCAAGTTGTCAGGATCAAAACATATGCACTATAGGAACTTCCTGCTGGACCAGAAACTGAGCTTGTGGTGGCAGCTCAACAGGCCAGGTCATTCCCGCAGGTGTGATCACCCTGAGTGACTGGGCGGTTGCTGTGGAGTCTGTGCTGCACCTGGGATTGCCATGGCGGATGCTACGGCCACAGCTGGTGAACAGTTCGGGGGATAATGTGCTGGAGTACAAGTCTTGGTTGGAGAGTTTGGCCAAAGAACAACTGAGCCGAGAGGTAAGGGTGTGATGGTGGTGACAGAGAGCATACTGTAGTCTAAACAATTCTGAGACAGAATTTAGGGAGCCCCTAAATGCTGAAACAGCTATTTGGGCCTCCAAAGGTAGGGTGTGGAAAACAGAAGCAATTGTTTTTTGCATTCCTGTGAGTCAGATTGTGTGTTCTGGGGTTTACATAGCTGCCTCAATTAATCCCATAAACATCCTAGAGATAGGGGTTATCCAAGCTATTAGACCTGAGAATGTATTACCCATAGAGCTTAAGACATTAGCCTGGGGTTATAGAATTTCTCAGCTGTGACTCAGGCATGGGCTGAGGGTGTACTCTGTGGGAAAGCATGTGCTTAGCCATCCCAAAAACCCTGTATCAACCTTCAGTACCAAAACAGAACAAAAGCAAACTCAAGTCTACTGACCTTAAGTCTCATTTTGTTTCCCAACACTGTCTGTGACACTTCCTATTTGTTAAAACACACGAAAAACAACAGTTACTGACAATGCCATTTAACTGAGACATTCTGTTATATGCTTTTGAAAAGACATCTTTGTTGCAACCTAATTCACACATTGTGTAATTCACCCACTTGAAATAACACAATTCAATAATGTGTAGTATGCATTCATCCCTTGTTATCTGCCATGAGGATGTGCACAGGGCGGAGGAATTCTCAAATCCCTGATGTAAAACAGAACCACTGTGCACATCCTCCAGTAGACTTCAGTCTCTAGGTTACTTACAATACCTAATGTAATGCAAATGCGATGTAAAAATCTGTAGGACTGGACTGCAGAGGGAATAGTGATGGGGAAGTGTGTACATGCTCAGTATGGACACAGTTTTCATCCTTGGTTAAACCCAGGATGCTGAACCACTGGATGTGAAGGGATGACTCTATTTGCAAATATGTGCAAACATCCACCACAGTCGATTTTAAAATATTTTTACTATAAATGACATTCCTATTTCACTCTAGTGAAGTGGAACAATTAAGGTAGCTTTGGTCTTTTTCAAGAATATATAATTTTCAAGAATATATAATTGTAGAGTTCACTGTGAGTTAACTATACATTAGGACAAAAAAATATGGGTTTTTTTTAATTTTATTTTAGGTTTTTCGAGACTTTGAAGGCTGTCCTGGAACTAGCTCTAGGAGATCAGACTGGTCTCGAACTCAGAGATCCTCTGCCTCTGCCTCTTGAGTGCTGGGATTAAAGGCATGAGCTACCAACGCCCTGTTGGTGTTTTTATTTATTTTTTTTTTTGGTTACAATGCTACTGGCCAATATATAGTGCTTCTTATTAGCTAGCTCTGTCTTAAGTATTAACCCATAATAATATATATGTATATATATATTTATTTATATATTATATGTATTTATATATGTATTTCTGTAATGTCTTTTTTTGCTGAGAACACCAGACTCATGGGTCCTCTACTCCTGGGAATCACATGGCAACTTCCTACTCCATTTTCCAGAATCCTTCTCCTAATCCCATCTATCTTGCTTGCCTATTGGCCAACAGTGTTTTATTCATTAACCAATAAGAGACATATACACAGAAGGACTTCTCCCACCATCTCTTTTCTGTCTAAATAAAAAGCTTTTAACTTTAGCATAGTCAAATTATAAAACAGTTATAAAGAACTATACTTAGAATATTTAGTCCATAAACATTTAAGACGTAAAGAAAATTTTCTATCATCTATCCTATCTTTGAGAGTCTAAAGCCTTATATGCAACTTATCTTTATCATAAGGAAAACTATAACCATGATTACCTATCTGAAACTCCAAAGAGCACAGAAGGATAATATATACACTCTAGAATTGAGACAACAGGATGGCTAGATAGTCACCCAAAGTTCCTCTAATGATGGGGTGTGCCATCCATACAACGACTAAGTCTGAGTATCAAGTGAAAGCCTGGAGATTCAGATAAAAGCAGAGACGTCTGGCCCCTTGTGCTACGTGCCTCTTTCCATCTTTATTCCTCTGCTGTTTTCCAGGGACAGAGCATCCTTATATACACTTACAGCACAGTGGGAAAACGCCAGGTGTAAGAGCTTGTGGAAGAAGAGCTCCTGTTTTCCCAGGTGTAGTGAGGTGAGCCCAGGACTGTAAGCCAGGCCTAGAACACAGGATGCACCTGTTGGCTAACAAGCAACTCACAGAGACCCTGTGGGGGCTGGGACCCACCATCTCCCCCCTTCTTTATATATAAACTGGGCCCTGTTTGAGGTGACTAGGGCGTTGACACCAACCTTACCCATCAATGGAGAAATCACCCAGGCTGCAGGACTCTGTCTTAGCTTGGTTGGCATTCCCTTGGTCTCACCAATTATTGGCTGCCTAATTTTCTGTAGGCTCAACTATAGATGAGCTGAAGGATTCTCTGCAGCCATCGAGAGACCAATTGAGCGTAGGCTTGTCTAGCACTGAGGTGCCTTAGACAAATGAAGGAAATGATAACAAGTCCTATGGCTGCAAGGCCCAGAGAGAGGGACCCAGGCTATCCTTTGACTAAATGGCCTGCCATCTGTATTCCCCTAAGGATGATCTCTCCAGAGGATGGAGGAACTTGGGTCTCATTTATCCTAATAATATGATTGGCCAATTGAGGAGTATATAATTTGTTGATTAAGATTTAAACTTCCTACTTGGACTAAGTTATTTATGGAACTCTGAGTGCCAAGGGCCTCTGTCACTTCCCCTGCCATTTTACCCACTGAGCTGGCTGTAGTTACAGACTCAGATGGCAATCCCACATACCGTGGTTGCTATAACAGCAACAGCAATATCTGCAATCACACCAACAGCGATGGCAAAGTCTCTTTTTTGTCCATCAACTTGAGAAAATGGAACTCTGGAACAACCGTTGAGAAACTGGAACTCTAGAAGCCACTGCCTCCTGTCTTTTAGGAACTGTTGATTCGATGACATCAAGGGTCAGGAACACTGGTTTAGGGGATCTTGAACTGGCTAGGGCAGGCTCCCACGGTCTGGTTTTTCTCTGCTACATACATCTCAAACGTTCTGGCAGCCTTTATTCTTTCCCTGCAAGAAAACACAGACATGCCCTCGACCCCAAATTAGGGCAGGATCAGGTCTTCTCCACTGTCTAATGTATTAGGTGGAGACTGGGGACATTATTGCCCCCCCTTTTTTTTCAATCTTTTGAAGTTACACATTTTCAAGGAACTATGAGCACAACTCCTCATCCCCGAGGATTACAAGGAATACCTGTTTTGTGATCAGTTTTCTATCGAGTACAAAATAGCTGAAATGCCTTACTAGAATCTCCAGATCCATTGTCCTTTCAGTTTGGGAACTAAACAATAAATACCTCATATGTTTAGAAGCCTGAATACTCAAATCAACTGCCATGTGCACATATTTTAAATTGCCAAATTCTGAAATATGAGTAACATCCATTTGCCATAAAGGATTAGGAAAGTAGGTTTCCAGGGTTCATTCCTAGATGAGCCACAGGTAGATACTGTGGGCACACACTTGGCACGGTTTGACAATTTGGCGAGCAGTCTCTCTGGTTAAGCCAAATTGTTTTCTTAAACTTTTGTTTTGATGATGAAAGTTATGAGACCACAGAGTTTTCTCTGAGACAAAAAATCACTTTTGTCAATCAGCCCATTGACTCCTTCCCTTTAGCCAGTAGGCAGGGAAAGGCCTGCAGGGTCTTTCAATGCGACCCACCAAACATGGCAGTTTTCTTAGGTGGATAACATTTTGAGTTTGCTCAAATAATATTTTAACCTGCTCACTACTGGTTCCTATGCACAGAACTGTCTCTATCACCTGAAGAGCCTTAAAGACATAGTGACGATCAGTGTACAGATTAAAAGGCATCATTTACTGGGAGCCGAAAGACCATTGCAACAAGCTCGTAATTTGACTCTGAGCTGAAGCTGGAGTCGTCTGTTCTCCGTATTTTCTTTCTTCATCAGTAACACAAGCTGTTCTCTTATTAGAAGAACCATCAGTAAAAACTAACAGCATTTTTTTTATAGAGCTGCTTTTTACAATTTTGGGAATATCAAAGGATGCAGTAGAGTAAATTCTAACAGTCTATGAGCTGGCAACCGATCATCTATTCTCCCTGAAAACTGAGCAAAGGCAATTGCCCACAAGTCACTGTTCAGAAACAACAAATCAGACACTTGGGGTCTTGGAGTCACCTCCTGACCCTGCTGGGACTAAGAGACCAGTGACCAGTACCTGTACCTGGCCAGAAGAGGGCACCGGATCTTATTATGGATGCTTGTGATCCATCATGTGGTTGCTTCGAATTGAACTCCAGTCATCTGGAAGAGTAGCCAGTGCTCTTAACCTCGAAGCCATCGCTCCAGCCCAGGACTCAGGATCCCCTTACTGAATCCCCCAGGATGAGCTTCCAGGCTGTTCCCACTCTCCAGCAGCTCACCATTCAAGGGCTGCTGAGAGATGAAGATTTGACCATCTCTGCTCTGGAGAGCGTTCACACCTTATTCTTCCCGCCACTGTTTGAGCAGGCCTTCATTAATGGGCAAACAAAGGTAGTGAAGGCCATGGTACTATCTTGACCCTTGCCTTGCCTTGCCTTCTTCCCCTTGGGTTCCCGATAAACTATGTCCATGTGGATAACTTCCAGGCTGTGCTGGAGGAATGGATTGGCTGATTAACCAGACTGTTTGGCCCAGACAATGCCAACTCTGAGTGCTCAATCTGCATCACATCGAGAGTGGCTTCTGGGAAAGCTGTGTTGGAACACAGAACAGTTTCTTTCAACAGGAGAAGGAACCATTAAAGAAAGATCCCACAACAACAGAGGGAAAGAAGTGGACATTGAAGGTGCTAGTTGTTTCACAATCAAAGGTTCCACCCCTGTGTCTCTAACTTTTTGGAGCATGTCCGCATTGGCCCAGAGCCAAATTCTGAAATAGCTCCCTAGGTCCCTGCCTGCTCTCTATAACAAATCATCTCCCCCTGACAGGCAGACCTTGACGATCTGCTTCCAAATTCCTAAGGGGAAGGCTTCTACGGCAATATTCCCTATAAGCGTCTGGGTGAAAACCACTGTTGATCTAGAATGAACATAAGCCATCCTGAGGTCCTTGAGCTGCTTAGATGGTATCAGCGTCTGAATCTTGCTTACGTTTCTGAGTATCTCTATGCTCCCATATAGGAAATGTCTGAAATCCCTGAGCATCTCTTTCTATGCGCCGCTTGTCTAATATTAGCTTGCATTGGGGACATCTGAACTGCCGTGGCTGCCTGCCACCAACTCGAAGGGTTGTCTCTACCTTAAGGCTGACCCATGCTTTTGTTGCTTTCACAGACAAAGGGAACCTGCAAATTTCTTGTCTCCTGTGAGAGCAATTCCATTCAATCTTTCCAGCCTCTTAGCTCCTGCTGAGGTTTACCACTGGGTTTTTGCCTCTCGGTATCCCCGGTTTAGAATGAAGGAGGTGAAGACTCTCCATCCTGATACTTAGTAAAGTCATCCAATCACTCTGCCCTGTGCAGTGGGTCTCTGGTCTCTATTCCACTGCTAACTATTGCTAACTAGTTCAGCGGCAGAGATTTCCTGCTGTCCTGTGGATATGCGCAGTGGCACCTTGGTTTCCCCAAGCTCCGGGGCAGCTCTGATACACCTAGGGCTGTGGCTTCTGTGAAAGGGAAGGATCCTTTCAAACTTTTTAGACTCTAAAACTCTTCTGTACTTGCTTTTTGCTTTACTTCAGCTCTCCTGGCTATTAAAATGCACCTAAGTAAATATGCAATTGTCTAATAATTCTCTGTCTCCCATCTCTAACTATATACATTTTTACTCTCAAGGTTCACTCACTTCTCTTGATCATCGGGCTAATATTCCTGGTCATTACCATTTATAACCAACCCCATTCAGATGAAAGCACACATTTATAAACACTATTTGGGAATGTGGGTGTCGTTCTCTCCAGACTACTTCCTGCTGATTTGGGGCGTTGAAATACCCTGGGGATTGTAAGAAAACCCAGAAATCCTGACTGTAGTGGTCTGTGACTGCATCGTCAATGTTGGCTCACCTGGCCATTGCTTCAGGGAGTCTCGCTTCACCAAACCATGTTAGTCTCAATGGAGCCCACAAGCTTTTCATTTTCTGTGGAACAAGAGCAGAAATTCTTTCCCCAAGTAACCTGCCCTTATATTTACATTTAGAAGTCAAAGCATTTTTTTAAAAAAATATATAAGTTGGATTAATTTAGCAGCATTTATAATCAAACATCTGTTAGCAGCTTTTGCTCTTTCCTTAGCAATTGAACGATTCAAACACAGCACAATAGCATACAGTATCCGGACTCCCTGTATATCTTACTTTTCGTTTTCTCTTTTAAAAGTTTACTTTTTTCGCAACCGTCTGTTCTCAGACCCCCTGGAGTGAGCTGCAGGTGAGATGGGAGACGCTCCGCCTTCTCTGTCCCCTGCTACCCTAGGTCCCCTTGATGAGGAGTACAGTTTGGAAGAGCAAGAGGTACTGAAACAATACTTTGAGCTGGTGCCATAGCCAGACCTCCTGGGCTCGAAGGTATCTGGCCACCAGACTCCACCTGACAGAGGAACAAGTTCAGACTTGGTTCATTCAGCACTCCTTGGAGAAAGAGATGCAGCGACCACAAACACAGCTCACTGAGTGCGTGAACTCTCCTGTCCCTGTGCTTACTACAGTTTCCAAGGGCACAGGATACGCAGGACACCCAGGAGCACACCCAGCTGGCGGAATAGGGTCCTTCCCATTCACCCCTCGGAGCCCTCCACCAGCTCCTCCTGGGATCAATACCCCACTTCAGAAGAGCAAAGAAGATATGAAGCCAGCTTGAAGACTGACCAGGTCCTGCCTGACAGACTCAGTCAGAAAACAGGGATTTAGTCCAACAAAATGCAGTGCAAGAGGTTCGGGAAGAGCAAGCAGTTGTCCAAGGCCCATGGAAAGAAGGGGAGGGACAGTGACATGGTGCCAGCTACAACGAGATGCAGAGCAATGGATGACTATGCTTGTCCCGATGCCTTTCATCCTCGAGGCAAAAGGGCGTGTAATTTCTGCATGGCAACAAGAGCGGCAAGGGCAAGTGGTCAGGACCCTGAGAAGCCCTCCCAAAACACCAACCCCGGGCTCCCTGAAACGATGGAAGCCTTGAAGAATCTCAATCTCTCTCCAAGCAACCAAAGCACGGGTGACAAGTCACCAGATTTCTGAGAGTGTGTCATGGTTTGGCTCTCAGATCAGCTGACCCTGGCATCCGGGGATGACAGCCTCCTACCTTGCACATTTTGGGGGTTCTTATTTTGTATTGTGGTTGTTTTGCTTCTGCCCCGGGACTTGTAGCTTCAACTTCCCAGTTGCCAGGTTGCGTGCTAATTATTGTAATTCCACTATTAGGGGCTTTTTTGGAGGACTCTGGGATGTTTTTCATGGAACATTCAGGTTTTGTTTTTCTTTTTACTCCTTTGAGGACAGCTCATGTACCACCTTGTCTTAGCATTGGTTATTCACTGCCTCCTTTCCTTTACGAACGGTTGATTCGATGACATCAAGGGTCAGGAACACTGGTTTAGGGGATCTTGAACTGGCTAGGGCAGGCTCCCACGGTCTGGTTTTTCTCTGCTACATACATCTCAAACGTTCTGGCAGCCTTTATTCTTTCCCTGCAAGAAAACACAGACATGCCCTCGACCCCAAATTAGGGCAGGATCAGGTCTTCTCCACTGTCTAATGTATTAGGTGGAGACTGGGGACATTATTGCCCCCCCTTTTTTTTCAATCTTTTGAAGTTACACATTTTCAAGGAACTATGAGCACAACTCCTCATCCCCGAGGATTACAAGGAATACCTGTTTTGTGATCAGTTTTCTATCGAGTACAAAATAGCTGAAATGCCTTACTAGAATCTCCAGATCCATTGTCCTTTCAGTTTGGGAACTAAACAATAAATACCTCATATGTTTAGAAGCCTGAATACTCAAATCAACTGCCATGTGCACATATTTTAAATTGCCAAATTCTGAAATATGAGTAACATCCATTTGCCATAAAGGATTAGGAAAGTAGGTTTCCAGGGTTCATTCCTAGATGAGCCACAGGTAGATACTGTGGGCACACACTTGGCACGGTTTGACAATTTGGCGAGCAGTCTCTCTGGTTAAGCCAAATTGTTTTCTTAAACTTTTGTTTTGATGATGAAAGTTATGAGACCACAGAGTTTTCTCTGAGACAAAAAATCACTTTTGTCAATCAGCCCATTGACTCCTTCCCTTTAGCCAGTAGGCAGGGAAAGGCCTGCAGGGTCTTTCAATGCGACCCACCAAACATGGCAGTTTTCTTAGGTGGATAACATTTTGAGTTTGCTCAAATAATATTTTAACCTGCTCACTACTGGTTCCTATGCACAGAACTGTCTCTATCACCTGAAGAGCCTTAAAGACATAGTGACGATCAGTGTACAGATTAAAAGGCATCATTTACTGGGAGCCGAAAGACCATTGCAACAAGCTCGTAATTTGACTCTGAGCTGAAGCTGGAGTCGTCTGTTCTCCGTATTTTCTTTCTTCATCAGTAACACAAGCTGTTCTCTTATTAGAAGAACCATCAGTAAAAACTAACAGCATTTTTTATAGAGCTGCTTTTTACAATTTTGGGACTATCAAAGGATGCATTAGAGTAAATTCTAACAGTCTATGAGCTGGAAACCGATCATCTATTCTCCCTGAAAACTGAGCAAAGGCAATTGCCCACAAGTCACTGTTCAGAAACAACAAATCAGACACTTGGGGTCTTGGAGTCACCTCCTGACCCTGCTGGGACTAAGAGACCAGTGACCAGTACCTGTACCTGGCCAGAAGAGGGCACCGGATCTTATTATGGATGCTTGTGATCCATCATGTGGTTGCTTCGAATTGAACTCCAGTCATCTGGAAGAGTAGCCAGTGCTCTTAACCTCGAAGCCATCGCTCCAGCCCAGGACTCAGGATCCCCTTACTGAATCCCCCAGGATGAGCTTCCAGGCTGTTCCCACTCTCCAGCAGCTCACCATTCAAGGGCTGCTGAGAGATGAAGATTTGACCATCTCTGCTCTGGAGAGCCTTCACACCTTATTCTTCCCGCCACTGTTTGAGCAGGCCTTCATTAATGGGCAAACAAAGGTAGTGAAGGCCATGGTACTATCTTGACCCTTGCCTTGCCTTCTTCCCCTTGGGTTCCCGATAAACTATGTCCATGTGGATAACTTCCAGGCTGTGCTGGAGGAATGGATTGGCTGATTAACCAGACTGTTTGGCCCAGACAATGCCAACTCTGAGTGCTCAATCTGCATCACATCGAGAGTGGCTTCTGGGAAAGCTGTGTTGGAACACAGAACAGTTTCTTTCAACAGGAGAAGGAACCATTAAAGAAAGATCCCACAACAACAGAGGGAAAGAAGTGGACATTGAAGGTGCTAGTTGTTTCACAATCAAAGGTTCCACCCCTGTGTCTCTAACTTTTTGGAGCATGTCCGCATTGGCCCAGAGCCAAATTCTGAAATAGCTCCCTAGGTCCCTGCCTGCTCTCTATAACAAATCATCTCCCCCTGACAGGCAGACCTTGACGATCTGCTTCCAAATTCCTAAGGGGAAGGCTTCTACGGCAATATTCCCTATAAGCGTCTGGGTGAAAACCACTGCTGATCTAGAATGAACAAAAGCCATCCTGAGGTCCTTGAGCTGCTTAGATGGTATCAGCGTCTGAATCTTGCTTACGTTTCTGAGTATCTCTATGCTCCCATATAGGAAATGTCTGAAATCCCTGAGCATCTCTTTCTCTGCGCCGCTTGTCTAATATTAGCTTGCATTGGGGACATCTGAACTGCCGTGGCTGCCTGCCACCAACTCGAAGGGTTGTCTCTACCTTAAGGCTGACCCATGCTTTTGTTGCTTTCACAGACAAAGGGAACCTGCAAATTTCTTGTCTCCTGTGAGAGCAATTCCATTAAATCTTTCCAGCCTCTTAGCTCCTGCTGAGGTTTACCACTGGGTTTTTGCCTCTCGGTATCCCCGGTTTAGAATGAAGGAGGTGAAGACTCTCCATCCTGATACTTAGTAAACTCATCCAATCACTCTGCCCTGTGCAGTGGGTCTCTGGTCTCTATTCCATTGCTAACTATTGCTAACTAGTTCAGCGGCAGAGATTTCCTGCTGTCCTGTGGATATGCGCAGTGGCACCTTGGTTTCCCCAAGCTCCGGGGCAGCTCTGATACACCTAGGGCTGTGGCTTCTGTGAAAGGGAAGGATCCTTTCAAACTTTTTAGACTCTAAAACTCTTCTGTACTTGCTTTTTGCTTTACTTCAGCTCTCCTGGCTATTAAAATGCACCTAAGTAAATATGCAATTGTCTAATAATTCTCTGTCTCCCATCTGTAACTATATACATTTTTACTCTCAAGGTTCACTCACTTCTCTTGATCATCGGGCTAATATTCCTGGTCATTACCATTTATAACCAACCCCATTCAGATGAAAGCACACATTTATAAACACTATTTGGGAATGTGGGTGTCGTTCTCTCCAGACTACTTCCTGCTGATTTGGGGCGTTGAAATACCCTGGGGATTGTAAGAAAACCCAGAAATCCTGACTGTAGTGGTCTGTGACTGCATCGTCAATGTTGGCTCACCTGGCCATTGCTTCAGGGAGTCTCGCTTCACCAAACCATGTTAGTCTCAATGGAGCCCACAAGCTTTTCATTTTCTGTGGAACAAGAGCAGAAATTCTTTCCCCAAGTAACCTGCCCTTATATTTACATTTAGAAGTCAAAGCATTTTTTTAAAAAAATATATAAGTTGGATTAATTTAGCAGCATTTATAATCAAACATCTGTTAGCAGCTTTTGCTCTTTCCTTAGCAATTGAACGATTCAAACACAGCACAATAGCATACAGTATCCGGACTCCCTGTATATCTTACTTTTCGTTTTCTCTTTTAAAAGTTTACTTTTTTCGCAACCGTCTGTTCTCAGACCCCCTGGAGTGAGCTGCAGGTGAGATGGGAGACGCTCCGCCTTCTCTGTCCCCTGCTACCCTAGGTCCCCTTGATGAGGAGTACAGTTTGGAAGAGCAAGAGGTACTGAAACAATACTTTGAGCTGGTGCCATAGCCAGACCTCCTGGGCTCGAAGGTATCTGGCCACCAGACTCCACCTGACAGAGGAACAAGTTCAGACTTGGTTCATTCAGCACTCCTTGGAGAAAGAGATGCAGCGACCACAAACACAGCTCACTGAGTGCGTGAACTCTCCTGTCCCTGTGCTTACTACAGTTTCCAAGGGCACAGGATAAGCAGGACACCCAGGAGCACACCCAGCTGGCGGAATAGGGTCCTTCCCATTCACCCCTCGGAGCCCTCCACCAGCTCCTCCTGGGATCAATACCCCAATTCAGAAGAGCAAAGAAGATATGAAGCCAGCTTGAAGACTGACCAGGTCCTGCCTGACAGACTCAGTCAGAAAACAGGGATTTAGTCCCACAAAATGCAGTGCAAGAGGTTCGGGAAGAGCAAGCAGTTGTCCAAGGCCCATGGAAAGAAGGGGAGGGACAGTGACATGGTGCCAGCTACAACGAGATGCAGAGCAATGGATGACTATGCTTGTCCCGATGCCTTTCATCCTCGAGGCAAAAGGGCGTGTAATTTCTGCATGGCAACAAGAGCGGCAAGGGCAAGTGGTCAGGTCCCCGAGAAGCCCTCCCAAAACACCAACCCCGGGCTCCCTGAAATGATGGAAGCCTTGAAGAATCTCAATCTCTCTCCAAGCAACCAAAGCACGGGTGACAAGTCACCAGATTTCTGAGAGTGTGTCATGGTTTGGCTCTCAGATCAGCTGACCCTGGCATCCGGGGATGACAGCCTCCTACCTTGCACATTTTGGGGGTTCTTATTTTGTATTGTGGTTGTTTTGCTTCTGCCCCGGGACTTGTAGCTTCAACTTCCCAATTGCCAGGTTGCGTGCTAATTATTGTAATTCCACTATTAGGGGCTTTTTTGGAGGACTCTGGGATGTTTTTCATGGAACATTCAGGTTTTGTTTTTCTTTTTACTCCTTTGAGGACAGCTCATGTACCACCTTGTCTTAGCATTGGTTATTCACTGCCTCCTTTCCTTTACGAACGGTTGATTCGATGACATCAAGGGTCAGGAACACTGGTTTAGGGGATCTTGAACTGGCTAGGGCAGGCTCCCACGGTCTGGTTTTTCTCTGCTACATGCATCTCAAACGTTCTGGCAGCCTTTATTCTTTCCCTGCAAGAAAACACAGACATGCCCTCGACCCCAAATTAGGGCAGGATCAGGTCTTCTCCACTGTCTAATGTATTAGGTGGAGACTGGGGACATTATTGCCCCCCCTTTTTTTTTCAATCTTTTGAAGTTACACATTTTCAAGGAACTATGAGCACAACTCCTCATCCCCGAGGATTACAAGGAATACCTGTTTTGTGATCAGTTTTCTATCGAGTACAAAATAGCTGAAATGCCTTACTAGAATCTCCAGATCCATTGTCCTTTCAGTTTGGGAACTAAACAATAAATACCTCATATGTTTAGAAGCCTGAATACTCAAATCAACTGCCATGTGCACATATTTTAAATTGCCAAATTCTGAAATATGAGTAACATCCATTTGCCATAAAGGATTAGGAAAGTAGGTTTCCAGGGTTCATTCCTAGATGAGCCACAGGTAGATACTGTGGGCACACACTTGGCACGGTTTGACAATTTGGCGAGCAGTCTCTCTGGTTAAGCCAAATTGTTTTCTTAAACTTTTGTTTTGATGATGAAAGTTATGAGACCACAGAGTTTTCTCTGAGACAAAAAATCACTTTTGTCAATCAGCCCATTGACTCCTTCCCTTTAGCCAGTAGGCAGGGAAAGGCCTGCAGGGTCTTTCAATGCGACCCACCAAACATGGCAGTTTTCTTAGGTGGATAACATTTTGAGTTTGCTCAAATAATATTTTAACCTGCTCACTACTGGTTCCTATGCACAGAACTGTCTCTATCACCTGAAGAGCCTTAAAGACATAGTGACGATCAGTGTACAGATTAAAAGGCATCATTTACTGGGAGCCGAAAGACCATTGCAACAAGCTCGTAATTTGACTCTGAGCTGAAGCTGGAGTCGTCTGTTCTCCGTATTTTCTTTCTTCATCAGTAACACAAGCTGTTCTCTTATTAGAAGAACCATCAGTAAAAACTAACAGCATTTTTTATAGAGCTGCTTTTTACAATTTTGGGAATATCAAAGGATGCATTAGAGTAAATTCTAACAGTCTATGAGCTGGAAACCGATCATCTATTCTCCCTGAAAACTGAGCAAAGGCAATTGCCCACAAGTCACTGTTCAGAAACAACAAATCAGACACTTGGGGTCTTGGAGTCACCTCCTGACCCTGCTGGGACTAAGAGACCAGTGACCAGTACCTGTACCTGGCCAGAAGAGGGCACCGGATCTTATTATGGATGCTTGTGATCCATCATGTGGTTGCTTCGAATTGAACTCCAGTCATCTGGAAGAGTAGCCAGTGCTCTTAACCTCGAAGCCATCGCTCCAGCCCAGGACTCAGGATCCCCTTACTGAATCCCCCAGGATGAGCTTCCAGGCTGTTCCCACTCTCCAGCAGCTCACCATTCAAGGGCTGCTGAGAGATGAAGATTTGACCATCTCTGCTCTGGAGAGCCTTCACACCTTATTCTTCCCGCCACTGTTTGAGACACAGGGGTTGAACACAGGAGCACACCCAGCTGGCGGAATAGGGTCCTTCCCATTAACCCCTCGGAGCCCTCCACCAGCTCCTCCAGGGATCAATACCCCAATTCAGAAGAGCAAAGAAGATATGAAGCAAGCAACAGGGATTTAGTCCAACAAAATGCAGTGCAAGAGGTTCAGGAAGAGCAAGCAGTTTCATTAATGGGCAAACAAAGGTAGTGAAGGCCATGGTACTATCTTGACCCTTGCCTTGCCTTGCCTTCTTCCCCTTGGGTTCCCGATAAACTATGTCCATGTGGATAACTTCCAGGCTGTGCTGGAGGAATGGATTGGCTGATTAACCAGACTGTTTGGCCCAGACAATGCCAACTCTGAGTGCTCAGTCTGCATCACATTGAGAGTGGCTTCTGGGAAAGCTGTGTTGGAACACAGAACAGTTTCTTTCAACAGGAGAAGGAACCATTAAAGAAAGATCCCACAACAACAGAGGGAAAGAAGTGGACATTGAAGGTGCTAGTTGTTTCACAATCAAAGGTTCCACCCCTGTGTCTCTAACTTTTTGGAGCATGTCCGCATTGGCCCAGAGCCAAATTCTGAAATAGCTCCCTAGGTCCCTGCCTGCTCTCTATAACAAATCATCTCCCCCTGACAGGCAGACCTTGACGATCTGCTTCCAAATTCCTAAGGGGAAGGCTTCTACGGCAATATTCCCTATAAGCGTCTGGGTGAAAACCACTGTTGATCTAGAATGAACATAAGCCATCCTGAGGTCCTTGAGCTGCTTAGATGGTATCAGCGTCTGAATCTTGCTTACGTTTCTGAGTATCTCTATGCTCCCATATAGGAAATGTCTGAAATCCCTGAGCATCTCTTTCTATGCGCCGCTTGTCTAATATTAGCTTGCATTGGAGACATCTGAACTGCCGTGGCTGCCTGCCACCAACTCGAAGGGTTGTCTCTACCTTAAGGCTGACCCATGCTTTTGTTGCTTTCACAGACAAAGGGAACCTGCAAATTTCTTGTCTCCTGTGAGAGCAATTCCATTAAATCTTTCCAGCCTCTTAGCTCCTGCTGAGGTTTACCACTGGGTTTTTGCCTCTCGGTATCCCCGGTTTAGAATGAAGGAGGTGAAGACTCTCCATCCTGATACTTAGTAAAGTCATCCAATCACTCTGCCCTGTGCAGTGGGTCTCTGGTCTCTATTCCACTGCTAACTATTGCTAACTAGTTCAGCGGCAGAGATTTCCTGCTGTCCTGTGGATATGCGCAGTGGCACCTTGGTTTCCCCAAGCTCCGGGGCAGCTCTGATACACCTAGGGCTGTGGCTTCTGTGAAAGGGAAGGATCCTTTCAAACTTTTTAGACTCTAAAACTCTTCTGTACTTGCTTTTTGCTTTACTTCAGCTCTCCTGGCTATTAAAATGCACCTAAGTAAATATGCAATTGTCTAATAATTCTCTGTCTCCCATCTCTAACTATATACATTTTTACTCTCAAGGTTCACTCACTTCTCTTGATCATCGGGCTAATATTCCTGGTCATTACCATTTATAACCAACCCCATTCAGATGAAAGCACACATTTATAAACACTATTTGGGAATGTGGGTGTCGTTCTCTCCAGACTACTTCCTGCTGATTTGGGGCGTTGAAATACCCTGGGGATTGTAAGAAAACCCAGAAATCCTGACTGTAGTGGTCTGTGACTGCATCGTCAATGTTGGCTCACCTGGCCATTGCTTCAGGGAGTCTCGCTTCACCAAACCATGTTAGTCTCAATGGAGCCCACAAGCTTTTCATTTTCTGTGGAACAAGAGCAGAAATTCTTTCCCCAAGTAACCTGCCCTTATATTTACATTTAGAAGTCAAAGCATTTTTTTAAAAAAATATATAAGTTGGATTAATTTAGCAGCATTTATAATCAAACATCTGTTAGCAGCTTTTGCTCTTTCCTTAGCAATTGAACGATTCAAACACAGCACAATAGCATACAGTATCCGGACTCCCTGTATATCTTACTTTTCGTTTTCTCTTTTAAAAGTTTACTTTTTTCGCAACCGTCTGTTCTCAGACCCCCTGGAGTGAGCTGCAGGTGAGATGGGAGACGCTCCGCCTTCTCTGTCCCCTGCTACCCTAGGTCCCCTTGATGAGGAGTACAGTTTGGAAGAGCAAGAGGTACTGAAACAATACTTTGAGCTGGTGCCATAGCCAGACCTCCTGGGCTCGAAGGTATCTGGCCACCAGACTCCACCTGACAGAGGAACAAGTTCAGACTTGGTTCATTCAGCACTCCTTGGAGAAAGAGATGCAGCGACCACAAACACAGCTCACTGAGTGCGTGAACTCTCCTGTCCCTGTGCTTACTACAGTTTCCAAGGGCACAGGATAAGCAGGACACCCAGGAGCACACCCAGCTGGCGGAATAGGGTCCTTCCCATTCACCCCTCGGAGCCCTCCACCAGCTCCTCCTGGGATCAATACCCCAATTCAGAAGAGCAAAGAAGATATGAAGCCAGCTTGAAGACTGACCAGGTCCTGCCTGACAGACTCAGTCAGAAAACAGGGATTTAGTCCCACAAAATGCAGTGCAAGAGGTTCGGGAAGAGCAAGCAGTTGTCCAAGGCCCATGGAAAGAAGGGGAGGGACAGTGACATGGTGCCAGCTACAACGAGATGCAGAGCAATGGATGACTATGCTTGTCCCGATGCCTTTCATCCTCGAGGCAAAAGGGCGTGTAATTTCTGCATGGCAACAAGAGCGGCAAGGGCAAGTGGTCAGGTCCCCGAGAAGCCCTCCCAAAACACCAACCCCGGGCTCCCTGAAACGATGGAAGCCTTGAAGAATCTCAATCTCTCTCCAAGCAACCAAAGCACGGGTGACAAGTCACCAGATTTCTGAGAGTGTGTCATGGTTTGGCTCTCAGATCAGCTGACCCTGGCATCCGGGGATGACAGCCTCCTACCTTGCACATTTTGGGGGTTCTTATTTTGTATTGTGGTTGTTTTGCTTCTGCCCCGGGACTTGTAGCTTCAACTTCCCAGTTGCCAGGTTGCGTGCTAATTATTGTAATTCCACTATTAGGGGCTTTTTTGGAGGACTCTGGGATGTTTTTCATGGAACATTCAGGTTTTGTTTTTCTTTTTACTCCTTTGAGGACAGCTCATGTACCACCTTGTCTTAGCATTGGTTATTCACTGCCTCCTTTCCTTTACGAACGGTTGATTCGATGACATCAAGGGTCAGGAACACTGGTTTAGGGGATCTTGAACTGGCTAGGGCAGGCTCCCACGGTCTGGTTTTTCTCTGCTACATGCATCTCAAACGTTCTGGCAGCCTTTATTCTTTCCCTGCAAGAAAACACAGACATGCCCTCGACCCCAAATTAGGGCAGGATCAGGTCTTCTCCACTGTCTAATGTATTAGGTGGAGACTGGGGACATTATTGCCCCCCCTTTTTTTTCAATCTTTTGAAGTTACACATTTTCAAGGAACTATGAGCACAACTCCTCATCCCCGAGGATTACAAGGAATACCTGTTTTGTGATCAGTTTTCTATCGAGTACAAAATAGCTGAAATGCCTTACTAGAATCTCCAGATCCATTGTCCTTTCAGTTTGGGAACTAAACAATAAATACCTCATATGTTTAGAAGCCTGAATACTCAAATCAACTGCCATGTGCACATATTTTAAATTGCCAAATTCTGAAATATGAGTAACATCCATTTGCCATAAAGGATTAGGAAAGTAGGTTTCCAGGGTTCATTCCTAGATGAGCCACAGGTAGATACTGTGGGCACACACTTGGCACGGTTTGACAATTTGGCGAGCAGTCTCTCTGGTTAAGCCAAATTGTTTTCTTAAACTTTTGTTTTGATGATGAAAGTTATGAGACCACAGAGTTTTCTCTGAGACAAAAAATCACTTTTGTCAATCAGCCCATTGACTCCTTCCCTTTAGCCAGTAGGCAGGGAAAGGCCTGCAGGGTCTTTCAATGCGACCCACCAAACATGGCAGTTTTCTTAGGTGGATAACATTTTGAGTTTGCTCAAATAATATTTTAACCTGCTCACTACTGGTTCCTATGCACAGAACTGTCTCTATCACCTGAAGAGCCTTAAAGACATAGTGACGATCAGTGTACAGATTAAAAGGCATCATTTACTGGGAGCCGAAAGACCATTGCAACAAGCTCGTAATTTGACTCTGAGCTGAAGCTGGAGTCGTCTGTTCTCCGTATTTTCTTTCTTCATCAGTAACACAAGCTGTTCTCTTATTAGAAGAACCATCAGTAAAAACTAACAGCATTTTTTATAGAGCTGCTTTTTACAATTTTGGGAATATCAAAGGATGCATTAGAGTAAATTCTAACAGTCTATGAGCTGGAAACCGATCATCTATTCTCCCTGAAAACTGAGCAAAGGCAATTGCCCACAAGTCACTGTTCAGAAACAACAAATCAGACACTTGGGGTCTTGGAGTCACCTCCTGACCCTGCTGGGACTAAGAGACCAGTGACCAGTACCTGTACCTGGCCAGAAGAGGGCACCGGATCTTATTATGGATGCTTGTGATCCATCATGTGGTTGCTTCGAATTGAACTCCAGTCATCTGGAAGAGTAGCCAGTGCTCTTAACCTCGAAGCCATCGCTCCAGCCCAGGACTCAGGATCCCCTTACTGAATCCCCCAGGATGAGCTTCCAGGCTGTTCCCACTCTCCAGCAGCTCACCATTCAAGGGCTGCTGAGAGATGAAGATTTGACCATCTCTGCTCTGGAGAGCCTTCACACCTTATTCTTCCCGCCACTGTTTGAGACACAGGGGTTGAACACAGGAGCACACCCAGCTGGCGGAATAGGGTCCTTCCCATTAACCCCTCGGAGCCCTCCACCAGCTCCTCCAGGGATCAATACCCCAATTCAGAAGAGCAAAGAAGATATGAAGCAAGCAACAGGGATTTAGTCCAACAAAATGCAGTGCAAGAGGTTCAGGAAGAGCAAGCAGTTTCATTAATGGGCAAACAAAGGTAGTGAAGGCCATGGTACTATCTTGACCCTTGCCTTGCCTTGCCTTCTTCCCCTTGGGTTCCCGATAAACTATGTCCATGTGGATAACTTCCAGGCTGTGCTGGAGGAATGGATTGGCTGATTAACCAGACTGTTTGGCCCAGACAATGCCAACTCTGAGTGCTCAGTCTGCATCACATTGAGAGTGGCTTCTGGGAAAGCTGTGTTGGAACACAGAACAGTTTCTTTCAACAGGAGAAGGAACCATTAAAGAAAGATCCCACAACAACAGAGGGAAAGAAGTGGACATTGAAGGTGCTAGTTGTTTCACAATCAAAGGTTCCACCCCTGTGTCTCTAACTTTTTGGAGCATGTCCGCATTGGCCCAGAGCCAAATTCTGAAATAGCTCCCTAGGTCCCTGCCTGCTCTCTATAACAAATCATCTCCCCCTGACAGGCAGACCTTGACGATCTGCTTCCAAATTCCTAAGGGGAAGGCTTCTACGGCAATATTCCCTATAAGCGTCTGGGTGAAAACCACTGTTGATCTAGAATGAACATAAGCCATCCTGAGGTCCTTGAGCTGCTTAGATGGTATCAGCGTCTGAATCTTGCTTACGTTTCTGAGTATCTCTATGCTCCCATATAGGAAATGTCTGAAATCCCTGAGCATCTCTTTCTATGCGCCGCTTGTCTAATATTAGCTTGCATTGGAGACATCTGAACTGCCGTGGCTGCCTGCCACCAACTCGAAGGGTTGTCTCTACCTTAAGGCTGACCCATGCTTTTGTTGCTTTCACAGACAAAGGGAACCTGCAAATTTCTTGTCTCCTGTGAGAGCAATTCCATTAAATCTTTCCAGCCTCTTAGCTCCTGCTGAGGTTTACCACTGGGTTTTTGCCTCTCGGTATCCCCGGTTTAGAATGAAGGAGGTGAAGACTCTCCATCCTGATACTTAGTAAAGTCATCCAATCACT